>NC_047087.1:270991443-271299673 GCF_902459505.1 Geotrypetes seraphini
TATACTGTATGTATGTGCACATGTTTGTATATGTTAATGAATATATTTGTGTGTATACATGCTTATATGTGTGTATGCATGAACGCTTGAATCTGTGTGTGTACAGTATGTGTTGGTTCTCTGTATCATCAGGAGAGGAGATGAGAAGGGAAGACTGAAAATTGCAATTTCTTAATCACTAGTTTACAGTAAATCAATATTTGTAAGTTGCAGTTGATGAAATTGCTTTAAAAATAGAAATGCATTAGGGCATTTTGGGAAGGCTGGAGGTCCTCATCTTCCTCTTACCAGAAGCAGCCAGTTATTCATGTCAAGGGGAGCAGACCTTATGCAAAATAGGCATCAGCATGAAGCAGAAGGAATGAACATCATAGACACTATTTTACTGAATATCCGTGTGGGGGAACAGCCACTCTCTTTGTACATAGCTACTCCTCTGCCTCTCAGCCCAGCACATGCAGTAATTTTACTTGAACAGCATAAGAACTTCCTCCAGTTCACCTCTTCTCCTCCTATAACTAGAGCAGCCTGCAAGTGATCCACCCCCACAACTTTCCCACTGGTTGGATCCTACCATTTTTGCTGCTGGTTACATGGGAAGCAGAAAGGGCAGGCTCATACTCATGGGGGGGGGGAGGGTGGAATGGGAGATCTGCAAGTAGAGGTTACAAAGTCTGAAAAATGTCCATATATGTTGGACATCATTACAGGTTCTAGACATTAATTTGAATATCTTTAGAATCCAGAGGTTTTTTTGTTTTTAAATGTGATGATGACCCAGGTAGCACACTAAGCCAAAGAAATAAGAATATGAAAGGAAGGGTTGAGTAACATGGTCACCATCCTCATGCTCGCTATAAGAGGTAAAATAGAAAACAGCTACATCTGAGCAGATTTCAAATGACTGGGTAGGTAAAAAGTAGGCAGCAGTTCTCTGCTAGGCTGGGTCAGAGAACAATCAGAAAAGGAATAAAGGGGCTAGCGATGAACACTTAAATACAAACCAGATTTTTTTAAAAAACTGAGAGGTAACAAAGGGTATTGGTAAATGTTGTTTTTTATGCTTATTGAACTTGATATACCACCTTTCTAAAGGCAATCAAGGTTGTTTACAAAGGAATAACATATACTGCATTCTGTATTTTGCAGTTTAATTAAGATTTATATACCACCCTCACTGATTTGCAGAACATAGTGGTGTACGGTATTTAAAACCAAATAAGAACATAAAAACACAAGAATTGCCGCTTCTGGGTCAGACCAGTAGTCCATCGTGCCCAGCAGTCCGCTCCCGCGGTGGCTCTTAGATCAAAGACCAGTGCCCTAACTGAGACTAGCCTTACCTGCGTACATTCTGATTCAGCAGGAACATGTCTGACTTTGTCTTGAATCCCTGGAGGGTGTTTTCCCCTATAACAGCTCCGGAAGAGCGTTCCAGCTTTCTACCACTCTCTGGGTGAAGAAGAACTTCCTTATGTTTGTACGGAATCTATCCCCTTTCAACTTTAGAGAGTGAACATAAGAACATAAGCATAAAAACATAAGCAATGCCTCTGCTGGGTCAGACTAGAGGTCCATCGCTCCCAGCAGTCCGCTCATGCGGCGGCCCATCAGGTCCAGGACCTGTATAGTAGTTCTCTATCTATACCCTTCAATCCCCTTTTCCTTCAGAAAATCATCCAATCCCTTCTTGAACCCCAATACTGTACTCTGTCCTATCACGCTCTCTGGAAGCGTGTTCCAGGTGTCCACCACCTTTTGGGTGAAGAAGAACTTCCTAGAATTGGTTCTGAATCTGTCCCCTCTTAATTTTTCTGAATGCCCTCTCGTTCTTGTAGTTTTCGAAAGTTTGAAGAATCTGCCTCTCTCCACTTTCTCTATACCCTTCATGATCTTGTAAGTCTCTATCATGTCCCCTCTAAGCCTCCGTTTCTCCAGGGAGAAGAGCCCCAGTCTCTCTAATCTTTCAGCATATGAAAGGTTTTCCATACCCTTTATCACTCATGTTGCTCTCTTCTGCACCCTCTTGAGTATCGCCATATCCTTCTTTAGGTACGGCGACCAGTATTGGACGCAGTACTCCAGATGCGGGCGCACCATTGCCCGATACAACGGCAGGATAACATCCTTCGTTATGGTTGTTATACCTTTCTTGATAATACCTAGCATTCTGTTCGCCTTCTTTGAGGCCGCTGCACACTGTTCCCTTGGAGAGGGTGAACAACCTGTTTTTATCTACTAAGTCTATTCCCTTCATTATCTTGAATGTTTCGGTCATGTCCCTTCTCAGTCTCTTCTTTTCAAGAGAGAAGAGGCCCAGTTTCTCTAATCTCTCATTATTCAGCAACTTCTCCAGCCCTTTAACCATTTTAGTCGCTCTTCTCTGGACCCTTTCGAGTAGTATTGTCTCCTTCTTCATGTACGGCGACCAGTACTGGATTCAGTATTCCAGGTGAGGGCATACCATGGCCCGGTACAGTGGCATGATAACCTTCTCTGATCTGTTCATGATCCCCTTCTTAATCATTCCTAGCATTCTGTTTGCAGTACTTGGGGGGTCTATCCAAGTACTGCACTGGACATCCTGTATTCTTGTTAATGACATGCATCACTTTACACTTATCCACGTTAAACCTCATTTGCCATGTCGTGGCCCATTTCTCGAGCATGTTTATGTCATGTTGCAGGTCTTTGCAATCCTCCTGCAACTTCATATCATCTGTAAATTTAATCACCTCACTCGTCGTACCAATTTCCAGGTTGTTTATAAATATGTTGAAGAGCACGGGTCCAAGCACCAAACCCTGCGGCACTCTACTTGTGACGCTTTTCCAATCTGAGTATTGTCCATTTACCCCCACTCTCTGTTTCCTATCCACCAGCCAGTTTTTAATCCACATGAGTATTTCACCCTTGATTCCATGGCTTGTAATTTTTTGAAGTAGTCGTTCATGCGGAACCTTGTCGAACGCCTTCTGAAAATCCAGATATACAATGTCGACCAGGTCACCCTTGTCTATCTGCCTGTTTACTCCCTCAAAGAAGTGCAGCAAGTTCATCAAGCATGATCATCCTGTGCTGAAGCCGTGCTGGCTGGTCCTCATCAGATTGTATCCGTCAAAGTGATCAATGATATGGTCCTTTATCAGCGCCTCTACCATCTTTCCCAGTAATGAGGTCAGACTCACCAGTCTGTAGTTTCCCGGATCACTCCTCGAACCTTTCTTGAAGATTGGTGTAACATTCGCCACTTTCCAGTCTTCCAGAATCCTTCCTGATTTGATTGACAGATTGGCTGTTAGCTGAAGCAGTTCAGCTATAGCCCCTTTCAATTCCTTGATTACCTTCAGATGGATGCCATCCGGTCTCGGGGATTTATCATTTTTAAGCCTATCAATCTGACTGCATACATCTTCTAGACTGACCGTCAATCCTGTCAGTTTCCTATCTTCATTTCCTGAGGAAAAGAATACCAATAAAAATAGGACGGATGTCAGGACAGACATACAGAAAAGGAAAATAATTACATTTCAAAAACAGGAGAGAAGGCAAGATCAGAAAGGAGGAAAAGGGAAAAAACGTTCATTCTGAGAAAAAGGATGCTACAAAGGTTATGGGATTGTTCCTTGGTAAGATTCTTTTTAAGCATTTTTGTAGGGAATATTGCAGAAGGACTGTTGGCTAGAGTTTGCCTCTATGCAGTAATACCAGAATTTGCATTAGATACCCTGGAAGCAGCAGCGTTGTAAGGGGGAGTGGGGGCAAACCACCCCAGGCATCATCTTGGTGACGATACAGGCATCTCTACTCCCCCCTTTGCGCCCTCCCTTCCTCACCCCAGTACCTCTTTAAATCATCACCAGCATAAGCAACTACTCCGGCCTGTTGCTTGCGCTGACATGGCCCCCTCTGAAATCACTTCCAGGTCACAGGACCAGGAAGTGATGTCAGAGGGAAAACCATTGCCAGCTTGACAGCAGACTGGAGAAGCTGCTCATGCTGGCAAAGATTTAAAGAGGTACGGGATGGGAAGGGTGGGAATGATTGTGGCGTAGGGGGAGCAGAAGGAGCAGGAGGTGACACAGAGGGCATGGGGATACCACCACCCCGGGCGCCTCCTACCCTTACTACATCAGTGCCTGGAAGGTGTGCATAACACGAGGAAGGATCTACAAAAAGTTGAGAAATGGTCTAGAATTTTTCAGCTAAGATTGAGTTCTAAAAATTGCAGGGTTTATACATTTAGGCTACAAAAACAGAATGGTATAACATAGGGAGTGAAGCACACTGCATAAAAAAAAGAGGGAAGCCGGCCTGAGAGTGATTGCCTCTGACAATCTTAAAGTGGCCAAACAAGTAGGAAGGCAATGGTAAAATCTAGAATGATGTTTGGGTGCACAGGAAGAGAATTGGCCATTAGAAGAAAGGAGGTGATAGAGCCTTTCTCATCAAACCTCATTTGAGTTATGTTGTATGATTCTTGGCACTGCACCTTCAAAAAGATATTAATAGGATGGAGTCTGCATAGAGATGGCTACTAAAATGGTCAGTGGTCAGACTTTCAAGAATTCAACATGTATACTTTGTAAGAAAGGATATAGATATTTAAACTTTGAAAGATATGATATAGATATTTAAATACTGCTGTGGCATATATGCACAGAAGGTGGGCCTCTGTCAATTGAAAGGAAGCTCTGGAGCAAGGAGTCATTATAAAGGTGGAACGGTACTCTAAGGGACTAATTCTATGAAAAAGTGTGACAGATGCATGGAACAGTCTTCCAGTGGTGGTGAGGCAGAGAAGAACAATTTCTGAAGAAAGGGACATGTACAGAGAATATCAGAGAGAGGAAGTGATGGTGGAGATGGGCAACCTGCATAGGTCATGAGGTCTTTATATGCCATCATTTTCTGTATTTCTAAGGATTGCTGTACTATATATGATTCTAGATATTACTAATGAATTCTAAAACAATTTATTTTAATCTTAGTGTTTATTCAGCACCTATAACTGACAGATTCACATTTAACTTGATTTCACTGTGTACTACCATGCATGTTTTTTTATATCAAGAACAATCTCTTTGTTATTCTGTGTTGAGGACTTCTCTTGTTCTTCTGATCTAGAGTGTTTTGTCTACCCATTTACGGGAGTGATTTTGTGATAAACTTTATTTTCTGCTTTTAGATATACGTATCTATTTTGAGCTTTTATCACTTTTAGTAATAGAAAGAGGCATTTATTTTCTGTGAAACTGTATCAGAATTTCATCCCTCTGGTTTGTAGCTCAATGTCTAAATTAAATGTCCATCTGTCATGGTTTGTAGGTATAGGGCAAAACTGTAAACCTTTCTGAAGGAGAGATGATTGCATCTGTGAGCAAATGCACTATAAATTCTAAAGACAAATAAATTACTTGTTACAGAAATGTTTCCACTATCCAACCATAACAGGAGTAAAATTTTATCAATTTTAATTCTTGCTGGAAAGATTCAGGATAAAAGAATCAAATAGCTATAGATCTAAAAATTTACAGCATAAACCTTAAGGCAGGGGTGCCCACACTTATTGGGCTTGCGAGCTACTTTTAAAATGACCAAGTCAAAATGATCTACCAACAATAAAATTAAAAAAACACACAAAGCACACTGTACGCAGAGAAAATGTTAATTATCATTCCTATTCTGGGATTTTTTCAAAGAGGTCAAGGCAGATAACTCTATGCACTGTTACCTCAGTAACAACCATACAAAAATAGACAAATATACCCCACTCCCTTTTTTACTAAACCACAATAGCAGCTTTTAGTGAAGGGAGCTGCGCTGAATGCCCAGTGCTGCTCTCACTCCCTGCGCTAAAAACCGCTATTGCGGTTTAGTAAAAGGGGGCCATAATACAAAATATACACAGCAGATATAAATTCAGACACATTTTGATCACTAAATTTAAAATAAAATCATTTTTCCTACCTTTGTTGACTGGTGATTTCATGAGTCTCTGGTTGCACTTTCTTCTTCTGACTGTGCATCCAATCTTTCTTCCCTTCTTTCAGCCTGTATGCTTCCTCTCCTCCAGACCTCATTCCCTCCCTCAACTTTTTCTTCCTCTCTCCCTGCCCTTAATTTCTCCCTGCCTCCCTTTCTTTTTTTTTCTCTTCATGCCCCCTTTCTTTCTTTCTGTTTCCTTCTGTCTCCCTGCCTGCCCCTTTCTTTCTTTCTCCCTGCCCTCCCCCAAGCCACTACTGCTGCCATCGGGGAACAGGCCCCCAAACCACAACCCTCCCTGCTTCCCTACGTGAAAGGCCAACCAGCATTCCTCTCCCCGATGTCAATTCTGCCGTCAGAGAGGAAGTTCCGGCCCAGCCAGGTAGCGATTGGCTGGCCCAAACTTCCTCTCCAAAGGCATGACGTCGGGGAGAGGAAGGCTGATTGGCCCGGTAGATCGCCAAGGCAAAGTGAGTCTATCACGGAGCCCGGGATGGGCTCCGCAATTGACTCACTTTGCCTTGGTGATCTACCTGACTCACTTTGCCTTGGCGATCTATCAGTCGATCGTGATCGACTTATTGGGCACCCCTGCCTTAAGGTGTCCTACCACTGTCTAACCAGGTAATCAGGATGCACGTTGTCTTAAAAAAAAAAAATCCCTGAGGTAGGCCGTCTACGTCTGTCACGGGTGCAGGGAGGTGCCTAGGGACTCTTAAGCTTGCCCAAGGCTGGGCGTGGGTATGGTTTCACCTGAAAGTGACCTTGGATGAGCTTAAGTGGCCCTAGGCATCTCCCTAGGGATGCGATAGGCATCTGAAATGTAGGCCATTGAAATGCTGGCCTACATATCAAATAGATGCGGCCGCTAAACTGATCATGGCAAGGAAAATCTCCCTGCTATGATCAACTGAGCACCACGGCAGGGAACCCCTGAACCCCATCACAGACTTGTGCTTTCTTCAGGAAACTCATTTAATTGCTGCACAGTCAGAGAAGGTAAAAGAATGTTACTACTCCCCAGGAGTACTCAAGAGAGCAATAATTAGTAAACAAGCACAAGTGGAAGCAGAGACTAGAGCGGTACTGAATAACATATTTTGCTATTCAGCCACATCTGAATAATAAAAAATATTATTTGACCAAATAATGGATATTGAGCTTTAACATAATAAATAATAAAAGAAACAATGTGAAATTAGAGATCAAGTGCTTATATCAGCAGGATCTAGTATACTAGAGCCCCAGATTATTTGTATTCTAATTTAAATTACTATTCGGCTGAATATGAATAATGTATTTGGGCGATATTCATGGCCAAATCGAATCAAATATGAATATTCAGTACAAACCTAGTAAAGACACAACAATCGGATGGGCAAGGGAAGCGGCTGAAGTGCAGTTCAAATTGGCTTTAATTAACATGTATACGCTGTCCACAGGAGGTATCACATTTTTTCAGGAATTGCACACAAAACTGTTGGAATAGGGATATGATCGAGGAAACAGCTCTGCTTGATAAGGACCACAAATACTCGTATACAGAATTCCACTAAAAGGGAGGGATTAATGATTGCTGCTAACCGATCCGATTCACTAAATGGCCCACCGTGTGTTTTTCCCCTCGATCGCCCATTTTCGATACGATCCAACCCATGCAAATTAGTAAACTCCTGAGCAAAATAGCCAAGCGATTGATTCACTTACATTGCTTGGCTATTTAGCGTCGGGTTTTACTGATCCTAAAACCCAATTGCTATAGACGTGTCGGTGTATGTGTTACCGACAGGTCTGCCTGGGGTTTTTTTCCATTTTTTTTTCAATGGCACAGATATTTTGCATGTATTATAGAACACAAAATATCTGCCCAGTAAAAAAAAGAAAAAAATCCGCCCCGCTGCCACAGGCCATCCACCAATGACCCCCAACAAACATACACTGCCCCCCCCCCCCCGACCAACATGGTGACCCACCTGAACCTAAAACAAATGGCAGGAAGGATGCCCACTCCCTACTGCCACAAAGGACCTCCCCCTTCCCCCCCCCAAAAAAAAAAAAAAGTCAAGAGGGATGTCTACTCCCTCCTACCACCAGAGGCCCCCTCCCCCTCCAGGCCCCCATGCTCTGTACCATAAAAGTTGGGAGTAGAAGGTACTGAAAATACCATCTGCTCGTCCTCTCTCACTGATGACACTGGGCCTTAGGCCTCAACCCTCACATGATACACCAGGGAGGATCCTAAAGCCCTGATTGGCTCAGATGCCTCGGATCCTCCCTTGGGAGGGGCCTGAGGTGTCTGATCCAATCAGGGACATCCTTAGGAAGGAGCCTAAGGAAGTCCCTGATTGGCTAATCAGGTCTCAATCAGGAACTTCCTTAGGCTCCTTCCTCAAGGGAGGAGCCTGAGGTGTGTGAGCCAATCAGAGCCTTAGTCCCCTCCCTGTGCATCAAGGCCGTAGAGTACCTTGAAGCAGAAACAACCAAACTTGAATTTCACATGTGCCTCCATCGGCAGCCAGTGTAAAAGTCGACAGGAAGATGTCATGTGATCAAACTTTTTCAGGCCACAGAGTAGTCTGATCGCTGCATTTTGAACTAGTTGCAATCGTCGCGTATACTTTTGGGGGAGTGCCAAGTAGGCGATGTTACAATAATCTAGTTGACTCAGTATAAGGGATTGTACCAGAATATGGAATGATGAGCCATCGAAGTAAGCTCTGATGGACCAAAGCTTCCAAAGGGTGTGAAAGAGTTTTCTGATCAAGGAGTCTACCTGGTTTTTCATGGTCAGGTTTTGGTCCAGTGTTATTCCCAATATCTTCATAGTGGGTTGAATGGGATATATAAGGTTATCGATGCACATTGGTGCTTTAGTGTCAAGTGGGTATGGTGATGCTATGAAAAATTTTGTTTTCTCTGGGTTTAGTTTTAGTCTGAATTCAGTCATCCATTGCTCCATCCGATTTAGTACTTCTGTTGTTTTGGGGGTGACTTCTGAGACAGAGTTGGTGAATGGGGTAATTATTGTAAAGTCATCAGCGTAGCTAAATAGTTTTATCCCAAGTTGGGACAGTTGTGCACTCAATGAGGACATGTAGACATTGAAGAGCAGAGGGGATAGTGGTGATCCTTGTGGCACGCCAGATGGATTGCTCCATGTGTTTGAGAGATCGTGATTAAAGCGGACTTGGTAGGTGCGTGAAATAAGGAAACCTCGGAACCAGTTCAGTACTTCTCCTTTGATTCCGATTGCGTCTAGGCATTATAGCAGTTTTCCACCAGATCAAAGGCGGAACTCATGTCAATTTGCTTGATTAGGGCATTGAGGCCTTTGCTGAATAAGTAGCGCAAATTGTCCAGAATGGCTGCAATTACTGTTTCAGTGCTAAATAGAGGCTTAAAACCAGATTGAGTTTCGTGAAGAAGAGAGAATTGATCAAGATATTCCATTAGTTGGGTGTGTACCAATCCTTCCATGATTTTTATCATTAATGGAATAGATGCT
Source organism: Geotrypetes seraphini (assembly GCF_902459505.1). Classification (NCBI taxonomy): domain Eukaryota; kingdom Metazoa; phylum Chordata; class Amphibia; order Gymnophiona; family Dermophiidae; genus Geotrypetes; species Geotrypetes seraphini. The sequence goes on from NC_047087.1 coordinate 271,000,934, forward strand.
ACTGGTCTATAGTTGGTTATTGATGTTGCCGGTTCTTTACAGTTTTTTGGGATTGGGGTTATTATAATATGACCATTATCAGTGAGGAATTTTCCATTGTTTAGATTATTTGTTAGATAATTCAATAGGGATAATTTAAAGCCTAGTGGAGCTGCTTTCATAATTTCCTGGGGACATGAGTCTAGGACACTGTGTGATTTAGAGTATTTGTTATATAATTTGAGATGTGCAAAGACAGTCAAACCTACTTGTAGGCTTTACTGAATCCTGCTTGTTCATGTAAAATTTAATAAATATAACTTTGTAAATGAAATATTGTTGTTTAAAGTAGCTCACTGAAATTTGTCACTGAGAAATAGTTATTAACAAATAAATTGTGTCTTAACATGTTCTTGCAAAAGTATGATTAACCTTGAAGTTCCCGAATCAGTTGTTACTGATGGGCAATGCATTATTGTTTCAAAGACACTGAGAAATCTAGATGGTACATTGGATTCTGAGTTAACAATTAAGGATCTGATTGCTTCTACAGTATGAAACAAAAACCCCTTCTATTGTGAATAACAATGTACTAATGTGCTATAAAAAGTACTATAAAGTTTACACTTCCTTAGTTTACACTAGAGAATGACACGGTGACAAAATTCATCGCCTTTCCCATCCCCACAGATAACCACAGAGAACCATCCCTATGTCATTCTTTAAGGAGAGAGGGAAGGATCAGAGTATGAATGGGCACAACCACTGCCTTGTATTGAAGAATGCTGGTGTAGAAGGACCGGGATTGAGATAGACACTAAAGAATGACACCTGATGGTTAGAACATAAGACCATAAGCGTTGCCATACTGGGACAGACCGAAGGTCTATCAAGCCTAGTATCTTGTTTCTAGCAGTGGCCAACCCAGGTCCCAAGTATCTGACAGAAACAAAGAGTAGCAACATTCCAGAGCTGAAATTGTGATGTCATAATGCCTCATTCCACCAATGCCTGAAAGCCAACCTCATCAGTGATGTCACAATGGCTTCATTATCCTATACTTGGCACACATAAGAATCAGAGTATGAATAGGCACAGCCACTGACTCAAGCCTTGCATTCAAGAAAGGAGGTTGAGGTTGAGATAGACACTAAAGAATGACATGGGATGGTTTCCCATAATTATGCACGGGGACGGGAATGGTGATGAATTTTGTCACCATGTCATTCTCTGGTTTACAATTCCATCTACTAAAGAAACGTGGAAACATTAAGTGAGAATGGTTTTCACAGCAGTTTTTCACATCAACTTTTCTAATGCAGGGTTGATTGCCAGCTATATACCCTGAGGCAGCAAGAATTGTGAAACGCTGGCCACCACTGGTGTGCTGATCATCTGTTTTGAGATAAGTACACTTTCACTTTTATCCAGTTGTAATTGTTTGCCGCAGGGACTGTCTATAAATGTCAAAAAGTAGAGCGCTGTGTACGCCTTTCAGTGCTATATAAGTGACAAGTAGTAGTGATATTGCAGGTTTTTTAAATGCCGATGAGGTCAGACATACCCTATAACCTTTTGCCCATTCTCTGGGAGGCAAAGGGAGGGATATGAGGCTTTTTCCTCCTTATCAATTTTTTGATAGCATGTACCTTTCAAACATTCAGGTCCGATAATACATCCATCATTTCTTTAGTAGATGGAAGTGTAAACTATGAAAGTTGTCACCACCTATGCTTTGGCCGAGCAGTTTTAGGTAGCCAGGCAGCAACATACGCTCAACTACTGGCGTGAGCCCCCTTTGAAGTAGGGGAAACCATTCAACTGGGATACCTGGATTTGCTCACTAGCACAACTTCTGTGCGGGCTCTTTAGGAAAACCACCAGTCAGGAGGGTTCAAGATGAAATACTGAGCTTTTATTAAAGCCTTGTTCACAGCGCTCCCATGCGCACCAGGTACTTCCGGTGCCATGAATTTACATTCACAGGAATACAAAAGAACTTGCTCAAAACACAAAATATAAACTTCTTTGCTCTGGACTTTAGCACAGCATACAACATAGTCCCAACAGTCCTCTTCACCAGTTAGATATTGGCTTAAGTCATTTGCTAATAGAGCAAACAGCTCTGCCAGTTTATTCTGGTTCAGTGCAACTGGCTACCTGAAATGCAGTAAGGCTAGCCTGAGTTTTCACAGTGCAATGGAGCAATCTTCAATTCAGCGTTCTCCCTCAAGACTGCTCAAGCAGGCAGCCTTAATTACTTTACACAGAACTGCAGCTGTGAACAGGCACAGAGGTTTGGTAACCTGACACCACCGTTCTTCAGCTGTTCTTCCTGTTGGAGTTGTTTAGCTAAGCTGAGATACACTCAAGCACTGATTTCTGCATTGGTGCTTTACGGACAGTCAACTTTGCCCCTTTTAATCTTACAGTCTCTGTCCTAAACATGCATTCACCTCTCAAAGCAAGCCATGGAGGAACAATAAGGTAAGAAAAAAAAAAACATTCCCTTAAAACTCACAGGGTTATGCTGTCTCCATGGATTCAGATTGGCATTCACCTGGAGCATTACTTTCCTCCGTTAACATGGGCTCAATACCACTGGGTTCCAGGGCAGAGTTCACCACTGGCTTTTCTATCATATCCCAGTCAGACTGCAATCCCAGACCTGGCTGTTCCTCAGGTAGGGTAGCCTCACTCTGGACTCTCTGTCCCTGCACTGCTTGTCTTCCTGGGACTCTCCAGCCTAGACCCTCCTCCACTCTCCACAGAGCCTCGGTTTAAGCTGTGGGAAGAAACCACTCCCCTGTAGCTGCAGGGGGGGAGAGTTTCCTTCCCTCTGTTTGAATCGTTTCTTTCTGGGCACCCTGCTGATCTGCCTTCTGCCTAATAGGCACTGGATAATAGCAAGGCAGAACTTTCCTGCCTGGCTTTAGGACTGCATCAGGAAAGTTACAGCTTCTTGGTTCTATTTCCATTTCTTCCTCGCTTTCTACAGGATAGTCAGCTGATCTACTCCCCCGGACCCTGACTTGGTCAGCCCTTCTGCACAGGGGGTTTGTATATCTTTCTGTATTTCTCTGTGACTAACCTTGAGGATCCAGCCGGTTTGTCACAAAGTGTAAACATCATAGTGCTTTTTATAGCACTATTAGTACCTTGCTTATTCACAGAAAGATTTTTGTATATTTCATATTCTTTGGTATACTATATGTGTGTTTATTTGGCTATTCTTTTATTTATTACATCAATTGAAACTGTGTTCGAGCTTCAAGAATTTATGTATGTTTTTTCAAGCACTAGTTACCTTACAATAGGGTCCTTTTAGTAAAGCACGCTTGCCAATTTAGCGCGTGATAAATGCTAACATGTCAATAGAATATAATGGGCGCGCGTTAGTGTTAGTGTTTAGCATGCGCAAATATTTAGCGCACGATAAAATGGTTAGCATGCCTTAGTAAAAGAGGGGGTATGTGCCTTTTGTTAAGGGATTATAGATTGGGCTGTTTGCTATTAGACTGAGATAATTTCAGATAGGACAGAATGGTAAAATTGTAATGGGAGGAAGATGTTTTAATGCTGTAAGTTATCAAATGCCATTGTTACATTGGTTGCCTATTATCTATTCTATTAGATTTAAAATGATATTGTTAGTACATAAAGAGGGGCATTTTCAATATGACATCCAAATTCTAGTTTGGATGTTTTTGCGGAACGTGCACAAAAATCCAGTCCCAAACGTAATCATTTTCAAAACAGAAAAACGTCTGTCTTTTTGTTTTGCAAATGGTCATTTCTCAGATGTGCTTGTCCTCAGTGCATCTATCTTTTTGAACCATTTTCAGAAAAAAAATAAAAAATCCCACATCCAAAAGAAAAATGCACAAAACAAGCTGTTGCGATGTAGAAGGGGCCAACACTTGTAGTAGAATAGAAACATAGAAACATAGAAAATGACGGCAGAAAAGGGCCACGGCCCAACAAGTTTGCCCACTCTAATGACCCACCCCCCTAATTTCTTCCTTGAAGTGATCCCACATGCTTATCCCACACGGATATCCGAGCAGAGCAGTGAGACACCTCAGGGGGCACTGCAGCGAACTTTACATAAAAGGTCCCAGGTACACATCTCACCATGACCACCTTACACTGTATGATGAGCTCTCCAAAACCTACTGGAACCGATGTGCACTACACCAATAGCCATTATGTCTGCAGGTTTCACTTAAATGTAGGTTCAGTGGAATTATGGTGGGTTTTGGAAGGCTCACATATTCCACCAGTAGGTAGTGTAGTAGTTAGAGTGGGATATGGGTCTGAGTTCCCATCTCATTGGTTGATACACTACCCACAAGGCCACTCCAGAAACTTGCTTTTTGCTGTACTAGGACTGGCCATAAGATCTGAAGCTATCATACAGATGGGTATGTACTGTTTCATTCATATTTTAGGTGGTGGGAGAGGGTCAGTGATCACTGGCAGAATGTGTGTCTGGGGGAGAGGGGGACATGGAGGTCATCCCTCCAGTGGCCCTCTGATAGTTTGGGCATCATTTTGGCACTTATTTGTTGTTAAAATAGGTGTAGCTCCAAACATCCAAATTATGCCTTGGACATTTTCTAAAATGTTCAAGTGTTGCAGAAAAACATCCATTACATTACATTACATTAGTGACTTCTATTCCGCCTATACCTTGCAGTTCTAGACGGATTACAAAAGAGCTGACTGGACATTTCCAGGAACATTACAATTTTGTTGGTTAAACATTGAGTAAAAATAGCTGGATAATTCCAGGGACGTTACAATTATTTTTAGTCACAAATGAGATAGGGTAGGTGGATTATTTCTGTAGCACTTGCGAATTAGATAGTAAGATGATTGGACATTTCTAGGCAATTACAAACAAGATAACAGTTAAGATAGCTGTACATTTCTTGGGGCATTACATTTTAGGGAACTATTCTTGGTAGAAATTTTGGAACTGTATTCTTGGTTGATAATTTGAGGAGGAAAAGATTACCAAAGGAGTGGAGGTTTTGGGAGAGGAATTTTACCAGAGAGGGGAAGAAAGAAGGGAGAAATTTGGATAAATTTTTTGAATAACAGTGTTTTGATTTCTTCTCCAAATCATAACCCCAAATCATAACCCCACCCTAGTCCCACCTACACCATGCCTCTAACACGCCCTTTGAGATTTAGACACATTGCGGACAAGCACCATAGAAATCCATCCTTGGAAAAGATATCCATAGTTGATAGTCTTCAAATGCCAGATGTGCCCATAGAATAAAAAGAAAGGCAGATCTGTCCATAACACAGTTACTGGTTGAAACAGCAAGAGCAGAGCAGATGTTGAAAGACAAAACAAAAAAGAGACCTACATTTTTTCAAAAAAGTCATGTCTTCAATTCTCTAATTGAGTTCCCTAAAGAAGAATTGAAACTTGGCCTATTTTGGGCCTAGAATTGTTCTAAGATGTTTTCTTTTTTACATGGTTTCAGAGCTATGGAAGCTTTTTTATTTTGACTTGAAAGATTTTTTCTGTTTGGCCCCAGCCCCGCTTTGTTCTACCCACAACCCCGCCCCATCCCACCCCCAGCCGTGCCATATTCTATCCCCCAACCCTGACCTTACACAAACCTCGTCTCTGGAGGGAATCTGCACATGTGTGGATGCGATAGTGACATCATGTTCATATGCACAAGTGCAGATGACCTCCAGGTGTGGTCTCGCGCTCAAAGCTTTTCAAAACCTGGACAAAGTGCCGGGTTTTGAAAAGCCATCCAGATGCCTGGACAGTCCTCTAAAAAGAGTCCAGCACTTGGATACACACGACCTGATGAAAGCCAGTCAACATGGCTTCAGGAAAGGGAAATCATGTTTAACGAATTTACTTCAATTTTTTGAGACCATGAACGAACAAATTGATAGTGGAGAACCGGTGGACATAATATACTTAGACTTCCAGAAAGCGTTCGACAAAGTTCCATACAAAAGACTTCTCAGGAAACTACAAAGCCATGGAATAGAGGGAGATATACTAAGATGGATAGGCAAATGGCTGGAGAACAGAAAGCAGAGAGTGGGCATAAATGGGAAGTTCTCCGACTGGGAGAAAGTGACTAGTGATGTACCCCAGAGCTCAGTACTTGGGCCGATCCTATTTAATATTTATATCAATGACCTGGAAGAAGGAACATCCAGTGAAATCATCAAGTTTGCAGACAACACAAAGCTATGCCGGGCAATCAGATCGCAGGAGGATAGTGAGGAACTCCAGAGCAACTTATGCCAGAGAAATGGCAGATGAAGTTCAATGTGGAGAAATGCAAAGTAATGCATTTAGGCAGTAAGAATAAGGAACACGAGTATAGAATGTCAGGTGCAACTCTGGGTAAGAGCGAACTAGAAAAGGACCTGGGTGTACTGATAGATAGGACCCTGAAACCGTCAGCACAATGCGCTGCAGCGGCAAAGAAAGCAAATAGAATGTTGGGCATGATAAAGAAGGGAATCATGAGTAGATCGGAGAAAGTTATAATGCTGCTTTATAGAGCAATGGTCAGACCCCAATGGTCCAACATTGGTCTCTCAACCTAAAGAAGGATATAAAACTGCTGGAGAGGGTGCAGAGACGAGCAACAAAACTAGTAAAAGGGATGGAGAAACTGGAATACGAGGATCGACTTAAGAGACTGGAATTGTTCTCCCTCAAGAAAAGGAGACTGCAAGGGGATATGATCGAGGCCTTCAAAATACTGAAAGGAATCGACAAAATAGAGCAGAAAAAATTATTTACATTGTCCAATTTAACTCGGACAAGAGGACACGGAATGAAGCTAAGGGGGGGACAGGTTCAGGACAAATATTAGGAAATTCTGCTTCACGCAGAGAGTGGTTGACACCTGGAATGCTCTACCAGAAGAGGTTATTGCGTAATCGACCGTCCTAGGATTCAAAAGCAAATTAGATGCACATCTCCTTACGAGAGGCATAGATGGATATGGGTGACTAAAATTATGCCAGGTGTACACCTGGCAGGGCGTCCATGTGTGCGGATCACCGGACTTGATGGACCGAATGTCTGATCCGGAGATGGCGCTTCTTATGTTCTTATGTAGAGGATATGTCCGAGTAAATCCAGACATCTGGTAACACTATCCCAGACTCACTTGTTAGGCCCTAAATCCTCAGTTAGGCTAACTTTTAGGTTCAGCCCTGAACAGCACAATGTCATGCTGACAGTTTTCAGCAGCATTTTCTGAACAATGATGCTGAAAATCGGTAACAGGATAATCGCGCGCCAGACACCAGCACGCCGACAGTCGAGCACTGACAATTCAGCACAAGAAAGTGCACCGTGGGAAAACTTAGTTTTAAAGGGCTCTGACGGGGGTGGGGTGGGGTGCGGGGGGAACCACTTTACTACATAGTGTTTGCGCTGCCGTTGGGGGCGTGGGGGGTGCAACCCCCCACATTATAAAGAACTTTCCTGAAAAAAATCAGAAAAAGTTCCATTTTCTCTATAATGGGGGGTTCCAATCCCCCATATCCCCCCCAACAGCAGTGTGAACACTATACAGTAAAGTGGGGGGCTCCCCCTCATACCCCGCTTCGGAGCTCTTTAAAACTAAGTTTTCCTGTGGCGCGCTTTCTTGCGCCGAATTGTCAGCGCTCGATTGTCGGTGCACTGGTGTCTCACGCGCGACTGACTATGAACCTGAAAATCAGTAGCTGGCACCGGGGAGCAGCACCTGTAACCCAGATAACTAGCTCTGAATACTGGACCATTTTTCTACTTTATTGACTGGACATTTTAGCCTCTGTTGCCCTTGTCTCCCATTTTGCAGGAGCTGAACTATTATAATGATAGCTGAAGTATGCTAGCACCTCCACATTCTCCCATGGGCCTGGAAGAACTGATTTCTGGGTCCCCGCACATTCCAGATTTACACAATGATTACCCCCAAAATCAGACAGTGGAAAAGGCGCCAGTACTCAGCACCTTCAGAAAAAAAAAAAAAAAAACCAAAACCTGTGAATATTCATTGTCAATATGCTAAAATTTGGATGTTTCTGGGCCCCAAGAACAGACTTGAGGACAATTTATTTTATATTAACCAAAACCATAAAACTCATCTATAGACTGACTGCTTAACAACTGCAGGAATAATATGCTAAAATGCAACATATGTGCTCTGGTTTTTTATTTTAAAATGGATGATACCAAAGTTTGTGAAGTTAAATCACTGCAATTTTGTAAAAACAACAACAAGCCCCCCCTCCTAAAACTGGTATTAACTAATTATCTGATTCATAGCATTTATACAGTACATGAAAGTGCCAGTTGCAAATCGACCTTAAATTAACGCCCCAAATTATATCAACTCTGCAATTGAAATATACATGCTTTGTCTGCCCTCTGCTGTTTCATTTACAGTATATAAAATGTCTAAGATTAGCCTGAGAGAAAGTCTATATCTGTCATTCCTATATAGAAATCAAACAAAAATAGCAAGAAGCTGCTAGTTCCAATAGGAACAGGAGAAGAGGTAAATGTGTCTCAAACTTTTTTTTAGCTCAGGCACACTAAAGGGAGCAAATATTTTTCATGTCACATTATAATTGAAACTACAAAATTGCAAAACCAACAAAAAATTACATTTGAGAGTTATTTATTTAAAGTTCTTTAAGCTATGTTTGGGTAATTGTAATAAGAGTGAAACAAAATTACTCATCAATGCGATGGATGTGCTTGTTTTTTTAACTTAAAATGCAGCTTGATAGTCACCAAGCAAACACACATTTCATCATCCACCATCTGCAGTTGCTCTCTTTTTTTTCAATTTAACTTCTGTCAGAGCTGAAACTCCAAGTTCGCAAAGATAAGAAGATCCAAATGGCAACAAAGCTGTAATTGCTTTGTTGCTCAAGTTAGGATAACTACTGCATAAAAAATAAAACTACAGGGAAAGGGATTGGGACTTGAATACTGCTTTTCTTGTAGTTACACAACCACACTCAAAGCAGTTTACCTCCAGGTACTTCAAGCATTTTCCATATCTGTCCTGGTGGGCTTACAATTTATCTAATGTACTTGCCATTAGTTTTCAAGGACCAATCAGGTCAAAGAATGATGCTTGTCTGGACGGTTGTATCCTTAAGCACACAAATATTCATAAGGTTGACAGACTCTTGCGTAAATGACATACATGTCACCTATTCTCAGACTTATGAAGGGAATTTTTAAAAATAAATCAAAATTCTGGAATCTCTTTGGGGCACACCATTGTGCCATGGCACACAGTGCGAGAGACACCGGTCTACATAATCCTAATTGCAAAAAAATGAAGCAAAAAGAAGCATATTGTTACCTTCAAGCTACCCTAAAGTGCACAAAAGTTGAAAAAGTATTCGGTTTGTTATGTTGTCTGCTTATGGTCAAGACCATCAGCTATCTATGGCAACTGAAGGCTAGAGTCTGTGTTAAGCTAGCATTCAAAAAGACTTAGGCCCTCTTATACTAAGGTGCGCTAACCAATTAGCACATGCTAATTGATTTAGCGCACGTAAACACTAATGCATGCATGTTAGTCTATGGATGCGTGATTAGCATGCGCTAATTCAATTAGCATGCGCTAATCAGTTAGTGCACCTTAGTAAAAGAGGGGTTATGTATAGTTTTTGAGATTTTGTGGCATATTTGCATGTACAGTATTGGTGAATCATTACCAAAAAACATAAGAACTGCCATACTGGGTCAGACCAAAAAGTCCATCAAGCCATTTTCCCACTTCCAACAGCAGTCAATTTAGCTCACAAGCACCTGGCAGGATCCCAGAATAAATACATTCCATACAGTGGGCTTTTCTCATCTGCCGGGTTAAGAACTGGGACTTTTTTAAAACCTCTTTGAAGTTTAAACATTCTCTAACAGTATTTAAAATATTCAATCTAAAATGTATTTATTTTTTATTTCATATACATTTGTCTTCACATTTTATTTCCTTTCACAGGTGCTTTTTTCTCACCTATGGCCCCAAACTAAGGCTTTCTTTTTCTCCACTACCTGCATTCTTCTTCCTCATTCATTTCCTCTCCCTTTCTTCAGATCAAACTGTTCATTCCAATTCTTTCTTGTCATCTCCAACCTGCCTCTAGGTTCTGAAGTTATTATGGTTTGCTTCTGATTACTGTGAATCATTCTAAGGCAGGGAAAGCAGCAGGAGTCAGTGACAGTAGTGGGAGCCAGCTGAATGCTGTAATGTTTGTAGAAGGAAAAAGTGGGTAGTTGCAAAAGGAAGGGAACATTGTCACTGCTGACGAGACTAGACAGAGTAATGATAGTTGACTATTTTCTCTGCAAAAGAAAAATTCTGTTTCATGGCATGGCAGGGTCCCTTCTTAGGGCATATCCAGAGGTGAATTAAATAGTCTCATTATGTGGATAGCCCCAGTAACTCAGTGAAGGTGTTGTATCTATTTATTTAAAACATTAATATCCCGCCTGTCCAAAGTTCAAAGCGGGTTACACATATAACATACATAAATCATACCATAACAACAGTTATGCGTATTTCTTCAGTCCTAAGCACATTAAACAATCTTATTAAAACTGTCACTCATAGATGCTGAAAAGCCTTACAAAAATAAAAATAAGCTTTCAAACTCATTCGAAAATTTACAAACGTGGAAATACTGTGAACTGATTTGGGAAGAGAATTCTACAACTGGAGACCTGCTGAAAGGAAGGAACAACCAACAGATTCTTAGATTATGACCACAAAGGACGAGGAGGCATATATAGTTCCAATAATGAATGCATCAACTTTGGTGAAGAGTGATACAAAACTTTGTACACTAAAGTTGAGATCTTAAATTGTACACTTTCATGAGTTTAATCCAAGTTTCAAGTTTAATTCGTATTTGATATAATCGCTTTTTTCATAGATTACAAAGCCATGAACAATAAAAATTAAAATAGAGGAGACAAACGATTTTTGGGGAATCACAGACGTACATTCGATAAGAGAGAAATGCAGGGAAGGACTACAATTTGGTATAGAAAAGAGAACAACGAAGGGATAAAACAATAGGATATATTAGATCAGTGTTTGCCTTTTTTGCAATGATTAATAAAACAACTATATACATTCTACAACACTTTCTTTACAACAGGTATTTTTCTTACAATGGACTTACAAATTAAGGATATACACAGACACACAACAGTATTCGATTCATATTGAAAGCCGCATGTTGCAGATACCACTCAAATACTCTTTGTTATCAGGGACCAGCTCTAGGGCTCTCTCATAGCATTCAATCGCCTCTTTCTTTTCTCCATTCAGCTGGTGGATAAGCCCAAGGATGCCAAACCCTGAAGCATCTGCTCCATTCCTCTAAATCTTCCTTTTAGCAAGCTTTTGCAGTGCTTCCCTGAGCTTTTCATTCTCTATGTTGGTTGGGACTTGTGATGCTGTGATAGCAGCATTTCACTGTCTCCAACAAGAAGTTCAAAAGTGATACTTTCTACAGATTCAGGGTTCAGAGCTATTTATGGACAATGGACAGACTTTTGTTGTTATTGTTGCTGCTGTTTTTCAAATGGAACGTGAAAACCTGGCTATTCTCAGAAGTGTTGGGATGACTGGTGTAAGGAAAATAGAATTTGGGGTCTTTAACATTGTTATATTTAATTAGCCACCTAGCATTGGAAGGGGAACCTTATTTCTGTGCTTGATGGATAATAATAATAATAATAACAGTTTATATACCGCAGGACCGTGAAGTTCTATGCGGTTTACAATGATTAAAAGGTATTACAGATTGAGTGGAATAAGCATAGTTCAGAGTTAGTGAATAACAGTTCTAAAGATCATTTGTTGAGGACTAAGATTGTATAAGTCAGTTACCTAAGTATTTCAGGAACAGATATGTTTTTAGGTGTTTCCTGAATTCCCAATAAGTAGTAGGCTCGAGCAGTTCTAGATCTTTACCCCTTAATGCTGTCCCATGGATCTGCCTTGGGCATCTTATTAAAAGGCATAATATAAATACAAATGCTAACTTACTATTATAAGGTAGGATTAATAAAAATACAAAGCAAAAAAAAAAAAAGTCTAAATATTTTTTTTGAAATCTCAGCATCAATAGCAAGCTGCATGAGTTTTAGCCGTTTCTTAATGTCCAGAGAAATCTGTCCACTACCGTAATTAACTGGTGCTGTTGTTCCAGTTTCTAATTGGGAATCTAATGACTATCAGATTAGCCAAGGACAACTCAATTAACTATATGATTGTGTGGAAATAATGTAAATGTTATAATATTATTATAATTATACAGGGCATATAACACAAACAAAGATTTGTCTGGAATCTCTAAAGAATATGAGCCACATCCAGAAGCTTAGGATTTATCTCCAACAAGGCATCACTGTAAAACATAGCTTGAAACCAGCAGAACTGGTTTTGTGAATATACTGTTGTCAAATCTGAAATTTCAAGGTTTTATAGAAATTTGTCCAACACTAACTAAGGATCCTACAAATAAGAGGGATAACTATGGCTAGGTCCATAGTCTTAATGACACAGATGCAGTGAAAACCTATAAATAATAAACCATAACTCTTTCACATATGTGGTGCAAAGTATAATAGTGCTCAGGTCTTGATAATTTGTTCATTTTTCTAATTCTCCTGGTATCACAGTGTCAATGAAAATCAGTATTATTTATGATTACCATGATATTGGATTTGTTATGTTTCAAAGGTTGGTCTTCTTGCAAGTCCCCTAAATCTTGATTTATTTTTTTTATTTATTTTCTATGGCCTTTTCTACATGGTGGTTATACTAGTATTTGTTGATTATAATGTTATATTTCTTGCACAAGTTCGAGACGATCAGTGTAGCTACCTTTTTGTGACATTGATTATAGTCAATGGTTTCATCTTTTCCATTACAAAAGGGCCCCTTTACTAGGCAATTAGTGGAGGCAGTTATAGTATTTTTTTTTTTATTCAGGTCTTCCATTAATGTTCCCTTTAGGGCATGGCCCCTTCTCACAGTTAAACAGCATCCTGATTGTAGGCAGTGATAGGTGTACTACTGCTGTTTAAACAGCCAATCAGGACGCACAATCTAAGGTACAAGGAGGTGCCTAGGGATGCTTACCTCACCCAAGGTTGAGTGTGGTTGCGTCTGGAAGTAGCCTTAGGGGAGCATAAGTAGCCCTTGGTGTCTCCCTAGTGCCGCAATAGGTGTCTGAAATGTAGGACATTAAAATGCTGGTCTTACATTTCAAATAGACATGGCCGCTAACCTGATCGCAGCAAGGAACTCTCCCTTCCACGATCAGCTGATAAGCCGCAATAGGGAACCCATGAATCCCACTGCAAGTTGGCTGGAAGGAGGATGCTCACCACCACTCCCTCACTGTGGCAGGAGGAATGTCCACTTCCTCCCGCTGGCAACCCCAAAACAATCCCCAGCAGGATGGATGCCCACTCCTTCCTGCCGACAACCCCCCAAACACATGACCCCATGAACCCCACCACCCTGAAACCCCCTCAAACCATGATGCCCCACCCCCAAAGCCCACCCCAAACCCCTGTACCTTTTACAGCAAGGCTGGCCAGAGGGATGCCTACTCCCATAGAAGGGGCTTTAGGCACCTGGGCCAAATGGAGTCTTAGGCCTCTTTCCCAGGAAAAGGACCGCCTTTATGAATAGGCGGACCTGCCGGCAGGAGAGACTAGGCATCCCCCTGACCGGCTTTGGTGAAAAAGGTCGGGGGGATCCGGGTAGGCTTTGGGGGGGGGGTTGGGGGTTCAGGGGGTAGCGCTGGCAGGAGGGATTGGGCATCCCTCCTGCCGGGGATGTTCACAGGGACAGGGTTTCCTTGACACAGCCGCTGAGCTGATTGTGGCAGGGGGATTCTCTTGCCACGATCTGCTTAGTAGCAACACAATTCTCTAAACAGTGCCTGTGACATGGGCTGAAGCAATTCTGTATAGGACGCTGGTATGCAATTCTCAGCCACTGCTTAGGCATCTGCTGAGACTGGCATTGGCATTCTATACAGAATCAGGCCCTTAGTGCCTCCTATTTAAGTGGTGCTATGTGCTACAGACCAGTGAGTTTGACCTCGGTTCCGGGGAAACTGACAGAAGCACTGATTAAAGAACACATCGATGAACATCTGGAAAGAAACAAACTTTTGAAAACAACCCAACATGGTTTCTGCAGGGGGAGATCGTGCCTAACGAAATTATTGCACTTCTTCGAAGGAATTAACAAACGGATGGACAGAGGAGACCCCATAGACATCATATACCTTGATTTCCAAAAAGCCTTTGACAAGGTGCCTCACGAACGTCTACTCCGGAAACTGAAGAACCATGGAGTGGACGGAGACGTACATAGATGGATCAGAAACTGGTTGGCGGATAGGAAACAGAGGGTAGGGGTGAAGGGCCACTACTCGGACTGGATGGGGGTCACGAGTGGTGTTCCGCAGGGCTCAGTGCTCGGGCCGCTGCTATTTAATATATTCATAAATGATCTAGAAACAGGCACGAAGTGTGAGATAATAAAATTTGCGGACGATACAAAACTATTTAGTGGAGCTGGGACTAAAGAGGAATGCGAAGAATTGCAAAGGGACTTGAACAAATTGGGGGAATGGGCGGCGAGATGGCAGATGAAGTTCAACGTTGAGAAATGTAAAGTATTGCATGTTGGAAACAGAAACCCGAGGTACAACTATACGATGGGAGGGATATTATTGAATGAGAGCAACCAAGAAAGGGACTTGGGGGTAATGGTGGACATGACAATGAAGCCGACGGCACAGTGCACAACAGCCGCTAAGAAAGCAAATAGAATGCTAGGCATAATCAAGAAGGGTATTACAACAAGGACATAAGAAGTTATCCTGCCATTGTATCGGGCGATGGTGCGCCCGCATCTGGAATACTGCGTCCAATATTGGTCTCCGTACCTTAGGAAGGATATGGCGTTACTCGAGAGGGTTCAGAGGAGAGCGACACGCTTGATAAAAGGGATGGAAAACCTCTCATACGCTGAGAGATTGGAGAAACTGGGTCTCTTTTCCCTGGAGAAGAGGAGACTTAGAGGGGATATGATAGAGACTTATAAGATCATGAAGGGCATAGAGAGAGTAGAGAAGGACAGATTCTTCAAACTTTCGAAAAATAAAAGAACAAGAGGACACTTGGAAAAGTTGAAAGGGGACAGATTTAAAACGAATGCTAGGAAGTTCTTCTTTACCCAACGAGTGGTGGACACCTGGAATGCGCTTCCAGAGGGAGTAATAGGGCAGAGTACAGTACAGGGGTTTAAGAAAGGATTGGACAATTTCCTGCTGGAAAAGGGGATAGAGGGGTATAAATAGAGGATTACTGCACAGGTCCTGGACCTGTTGGGCCGCCGCGTGAGCGGACTGCTGGGCATGATGGACCTCAGGTCTGACCTAGCAGAGGCATTGCTTATGTTCTTATGTTATGTTCTTATGCTCCCAGATTAACTGTGCATTAGACAATTAGCATACAGTAAATATAAAACACTAATAACATTTCCACACACATTCCCCACCTATGCCTGAGAGAGAAATTCTTATTCATTCATGTTCAGTGTACCGTGCAATAATAGGCAAACTACTGCAAAATGCCTCAACATGTTTGCATGTTAGCCTGTTTGCATGTGCTAATTATGCATTAATGGGGAAATTCTATAAAAACAGTGCTTAAACTTAGGCACCTAAGTTGAGAAACACCGTTTAAAATGCAAAAAATAACCCCAACAAAAAACCTATTAAAGTGCCTACTGGTGCTTAAATAAAAGGTGCTGGAATTGTGCCTACATAGGCACTTTATGTGCTTAACACCACTATGGGCATTAGGTGCCATTCAGAACAAAGATAGGCACTAGAAATGTAGGTCTGGAAAACCCTGGCCTACAGTTCCGATACGTATCTTTCCCAGAGGTTTGATTCTCTATATTGCCCCATCACTTGATTGGCACGTGAACAGCAGCTGCCAATATCAGCACCATATAGAGAATCCAGGCCTAAGGGCTTAATACATTTTAATCAAAGGGCTTCATAGTCTACATTTGCTATTAGTCAAATGTTGAATATTTGCATTCATGCAGTTGTTTAGTAAAGCTTGTTCCTGAGCTGCAAAAATTAATCACCGCTCCGCCTCTCCCACGACCTAACAGGGAGAAAAAGATTTAATCTCCTCTCCCTGCTGGTAATGGGGAGGAGGTCAAGTTGGCTCGACCGACCTGCATGCCGGTCCGATGTAGTCCCTCCGTGGCGGCGTGGGCTGGCTCCCGCCTTCATCTGCCCTCAGCATGCCGTTGTTGCAGCTTGAATTCAACGGAGCTGGTCCTATGCTGGTTCGGGAGGGGGCGAAGCAGTGCTCCCACACTCCTCTCCGCTAGTGGCTGGACATGAACACAAGGAGCCGAAAGCCAGAACTCTCCCATCCACTACGAAAAGAAACAGGACCCAATTCTTCAACTCTTAACCGCTACCAAAGAACCATTCAGGCATCAGGCAACGGCTCCCTCAGCTGCCAGATCGGAGCAACTGTCAAACTGGAAATCGGTGGGTGAGCTCAAAAGAAGCAAACACCAACGAGACTGGAAGTCCCAAATGAAAACAGCAGAGACAGAACAAAAAAAACCAACAAAAAAGAAATTTAAAAGAAAAATCAACAAAGGCAAAATAAAACAAAAACAAAAGCAGGACAAGGGAGACAGCACAGAAGATGACCTAACTGGCCGCCATCTTGTTGGAATATTCATTTCTATCTTTATCTCTATCTCTGTCTTTATATTTTTATCTTTACTTTTCATAAATTGTTTCTTCAGGTACTTTAGTTAGATTGTGAGCCTTTGGGACAGTTAGGGAATTTCCAAGTACCTATCTTATTTATTTTTATTTATTGTAACTTTTAATGCATCATTTTTGTAAACCGCTTAGAAACCTCACGGTTATTAGCGGTATATAAGAATTAAATTAAATTAAATCCTGTTTCTTTCTTGATGGACCCAGCCACAGGCATTGCCAGTTCCTGGTGTTGTACATGTTATTCTCAATTTCTCTAAGGTATTGTCCTTGCAAAGCCTTATTTATTGTTAGCCACATGGATTTCCAGTTGTTCAATTATGTATCCATTTTTCTTCTCTGTCCCTATGATGAGGTTCTTCCTGAAAACTTCGATTAACATTTTGTTATTGCTCAGTTCTCATTTTGACTCGTCAGACTTTATGAAGACGCACAGCTGTACCTTATGTTTTTCCCCCACCTTTCCTATTCAAATTTGTAGTTCTACCCCTTAGCCTTACATTCATGTTATCCTTTTAAATCACATGCCCTTTCCCTTCTCCCCAATTTTTAGAATTGTAAGCCACTTTGGAGGGTTTTTTTTACGGTACTGCGGGATACCAAATTTTTAATAAACTTGCTAACTTGAAGCAGACCCCAACACCAGTTTTTCCTGATAAACATAGTTGGATGACGTCACTTGTATTGTCATCAACTTTCAAATTTTCCATTCCAAATTATCCATGGAAACATCATGGCAGATAAAGGCCAAATGGCCCATCCAGTCTGCCCATCCGCATTAAACATTATCTCTTCCTCTCTCTAAGAGATCCCATGTGACTATTCCAGGCTTTCTTGAAATCAGACAGTCTCTGTCTCCACCACCCCTATCGGAGACTGTTCCACGCATCTACCACCCTTTCTGTAAAAAAGTATTTCCTTAGATTACTCCTGAGCCTATCACCTCTTAACCTCATCTTATGCCCTCATGCCAGAGCTTCCTTTCAAATGAAAGAGACTCAACTCATGCACATTTATGCCACGTAGGTATTTAAGCATCTCTAAAATATCTCCTCTCTCCTGCCTTTCCTCCAAAGTAGCCTCTGAGAAAATGGCTATCTTCTTATATTAATTTACCGGGATCAAATCTCTAAATGTACTATAATCATATAAAGAAACCGGTATGGAGTATTTTCAAATCGTTTCAATGAATTATGAGTATGTCTCAGCCCCACCACTCCACCGTTGTGCTAGCTCTTAACTGCGGCGAGATTTATGTGGCACTTCATCATTGGCCGCTCATAGTCATTTTAAATCTGCTAGTCTTGTTTTTTAATTCTTTTTTTATATATATCTTTTTTATGTGTACCTATAAAACCATCTTAGCTGTAAGAATCAAGTGTACTTAATTGTACTTAGCTTTAAGTAGCATAGCTAAATCCAGCCAACGCCGGGGAGTTTAACCCAGCATGTTTCACACCATACAGGCACTGTGTCAAGGGTCTCCCTAAAAAATAAATAGTAAAGAGGAGCATTAGAGTGTGTTTTATCCTAACAATTTCCCCTTAAAATACTCAATTCATCTTAAAACCACATATTTCAAAGTGTCCTTACCGAGGTACAGCGTGTCATCCGACTCATTCAGTGTCTAGAGTAGAATGGCCGCGGCGTTCTCCTCAGCTCTTAAATATCCCTACTGTTCCAGCCCCTGGAGGATCATTGGCTAGACTTCTAACCAATCACAGACATCCACTCTATCTCCCCATTCAACCCATATGGTTCCACTGTATTCAGAGAAAATATCTGTCTCTATTCAATGAGATTCAATTTTTTATGGTCTTTCCCACCATCCCTCCCGATCACTTTACATATGACCCGCCATCTCATATCCTCAACCTTATGGTGCATCGCCGTCCAGTGAGACACCAGGGGGGCCTGAGTAACATTGTGGAGAATCCGTGATTTGTACTCAGTAAGCCTTACACGGATCGATGTGCGCCCCACATATACTAAATCACGGGGGCACACAATCGCATATATAACATCTTGAGTAGTACAATCCGTGTCAGCCTTCGAGTGTAAAGTCACATTTCTCCCCGGAACCTGCCAGGATTCTCCCTCAATGGTTAATAAGCACCATTGGCATTTTTTACAAGCCTTATGTTGTCCTCCCACCCTCTTAGGTCTCACCCCATACTTTTGGAAATTGCACTTCTGTGCTATAGTAGTACCTCTAGTGTAAGCAATCCTAGGGAATGTCTGTAAAGCCTGGTGGGTCTGAACAATACACCAGTGTCTTCTCATCATTGTTACCACCTTTTTGACTGCTTTTGAGTAGGGGAGTACACAAGTGAGGACTTCACCAGTGTCATTCTCCAGGGCTTCTGATTCTTGCAGGATAAGTTCCCGCTGTGCAAACCTAGCCCGCAAGTAGGCTTGCCTAATCGCTCTCTCAGGATAACCCCGTTGTCTGAACCGTTCTGATAAGAGGTTAGCCTGATCCTTAAATTCCCCTAAGGTGGAGCAAATGCGCCGGATCCTCAAGAATTGCGCTATAGGAAGGCTGAAACGCAACTTAAAAGGGTGAAAGCTGTCAAAGTGGAGGACAGTGTTTTTCATAATGGGTTTTCTAAATAAGGACGTGTATATGTGGCCCTCCCTGACTGAAAGTGCGATGTCCAAAAATTCAATATATGTAGTGTGGCATGTCATGGTAAACTTGATGTTAGTGTCTGCCGAGTTTAAGTGGGACAAAAATTGATCTAGGCTCGTTCTGGTGCCCTGCCAAATACAGAATACATCATCCAGGAACCGGCACCACAACAAAACCTGGGGGTACCAGGAAGATGTATATACAAAGTTGTCCTCAAATCTAGACATATACAGGGAGGCAACCGATGGGGCCAAAGTGGCCCCCATGGCCACCCCCTGAATTTGCTGGTAAAACTGGTCTTGATATTGGAAATAGTTCTCCCGGATGACCCAGTGGGCTAATTGATTTAAAAATTCCACCGATATACGGTGGTGCCCTTGTCTTGATGATAAAGTGTTATTAATAACTGCCAAGGCTTCGTCCTGGGGGATCTGGGTGTATAGAGATATGACATCTAGGGTCACCATCCATTTCTCCGCCATATCTACAGAAAGTCCCTCCACCAGTCTAAGAAACTGGGAGGAATCCTTAATGTAGGATTTAGTCTTAGGAACCTCCTCTCTTAGAAAAAAATCTACAAATTTAGAAAGGGGTTCAAGAATGGATTGTCAGGTGTTCACTATGGGCCGGCCGGGCGGGTTATTCAAAGTCTTATGTACCTTGGGAACAAAGGATATAGTTGGAACTCTAGGATCTTTTTCAAAGAGGAAGGTATATTCTTTTTTAGTAAGCATGCCACTCTCCTGATGTATATTAAGAAAGTCCAAAATTTCAGTACCAATTCGATCTGTAGGGTCTCCTTCCAGCCTGAGGCCTGAGTGTCATTCAATTGTCTTGTGGCCTCAGTGTCGTATGCCTGTCTGCTCATCACAACTGTGGCTCCACCTTTATCTGCCTTTATGATGATAATATCATCCCTCTCCAGTAGTTCTTTTAATCACACTCTAACGCTCCTCTTTACTATTTATTTTTTAGGGAGACCCTTGACACAGTGCCTGTATGGTGCGAAACATGTTGGGTTAAACTCCCCGGCGTTGGCTGGATTTAGCTATGCTACTTAAAGCTAAGTACAATTAAGTACACTTGATTCTTACAGCTAAGATGGTTTTATAGGTACACATAAAAAAGATATATATAAAAAAAGAATTAAAAAACAAGACTAGCAGATTTAAAATGACTATGAGCGGCCAATGATGAAGTGCCACATAAATCTCGCCGCAGTTAAGAGCTAGCACAGCGGTGGAGTGGTGGGGCTGAGGCATACTCATAATTCATTGAAACAATTTGAAAATACTCCATACCGGTTTCCTCCAAAGTATACAGATTGAGATATTTAAGTCTGTCCCCATACATCTTATGATGAAGACCATGCACCATTTTAGGAGCCTTCCCCAATCCTTTTTATATATTTTTGAAGGTGCGGCCTCCAGAATTGTACACAATATTCTAAATGAGGTCTCACCAGTCTTATACAGGGGCATCAAGACTTCCTTTTTCCTACTGGCTATATTTCTCCCTATGCACCCTAGCATCCTTCTAGCTTTCACCGTCACCTTTTCAACCTGTTTGGCCACCTTAAGATCACATACAATCATATCCAAGTCCCACTCTTCTGTCGTGCACATAAGTTCTTCACCCCTAAACTGAACCGTTCCCTTGGGGTTTTACAGCCCAAATGCATGACCTTGCATTTCTTAGCTTTAAATTTTAGCTGCCAAATTACAGACCATTCTTCAAGCTTCACCAGATTTTTCTTCATGTTATTCACACCATCCTGGGTGTCTACTCTATTGAAGATTTTGGTATCATCCGCAAAGAGGCAAATCTTACCCAACAATCCTGCACCAATATCATTTATAAAAATGTTTAAAAGAACAGGCCCAAGAACAGAACCTTGAGGCACACCACTGGTAACATCCCTTTTCTCAGATCCATCTCCATTAATCACTACTCTGTCACCTTCCACTCAACCAGTTCTTGACCCAGCCCGACACTTTGGGACCCATCCCGAGGGCACTCAGTTTATTTGACGTCTAGTTAAGCTCAGTCTACAGATCCAACTGTGTATCTGCCTACTAGAATGGTTCAGTTATTTATGGCCTTGACAGTGTTTCCACCATTTAGTTTTCAGTTTAGGATTCTCATTAGATATTCAAATTTTACTATCATCATCGTTATCATTATTAACAGAAAATATTTGAAAAGAACCCCACAAAACATATATACTACAGATTTGTATCTTGAGTACAGGTTATTTGTTAACATACGGCTAGTGTTAAGTTTTGTTTTAAATTAGATAGAAGCATTCAATGTGGTAGGGTTCAGTTCAGTCCACTAATACCGAGGTTCCGCATTTAGTAATCAAGTGTAATTGGATAAAAGATACCAACTCTAAATTATATTTGATATACCTCAAATAGAAAATAAAGTAATTGAATCAAAAACATAACATTTTAGCTTACCTTTGACAAAAATAAAGTAGCACTTTAGCTATTAAATGCTCTTCTTCTGACATCTAGTGTTGAAAATCCTTGTAAATAAAATCTAAGCTATCTTGTGCCATTTCTTTAGTATGGTATATAATGCCCTCTAGTGGAAATCTAACATTACTTGTTCCAGATCCAGAAAAATAGGACACTTAAAAGTTTTTTTTGCTGTATAGTGAGATTGTTTGAATACTCAAGTGTTTCATATTTCTATTGTACTTAGTCACCTTTCTTTATAAACTTAAAAGTCAGCACATTTCTTTCATAGTCTGATGTTTATCAACCTGGCTTCCATTCTCTTGTAGAGAGAAAGAAGGAAAGAAACACAATTTAGGCATCCCAATACTGTACACTTAGCACCAATTCTATAAATGGCATCTGGCACCAAGATCTCTCTATAAAACACTAGTGTGTGCTGACATTGGCATGACCTATTAATGGCAGGCACTAATGCTGCCTGATTCAGGAAAAAAAAATTGATTCAGTTTGGCCTATTGAATCAATTTTTCAATTCAATTTTCCTGCCCAATTGGTGGGCTTATTTTGTAGTCTTTCCACCCCCCCCTCCCGTTTCTCTCTCCATTCCCATGCTAGCACTGTGGTGTAAAAAAAAAAATTTTTTTTAAACTTTTCCTCTCCATTAGGTCCTAGCTCACGCTTGCCAATACTAGTTCTGGCAGGATACACATTTCAAATCTGACATTGTAATCACAAAATAGAAAATAAAATTAATTTTCTACCTTCCACTGCCATGTCCAACATTTGTTTCTTTACCACTACCATCTATCTCTCTCCCTGCCTTGTGCTCTAGGTTACACCTCTCTATCCCCCTCCATGCAGCATCTTTCCCTTTCTTCCCTCAATATTTCTTTCACTCTCACCATGCACCTTCTCTCCCTTCCCTCAATCCTATGTCCAACATTTCTCCCTATCACCCCTTTCTACCTCTTCTCTCCCTTCCTCTCTCCTTCCAGGTGCAGCATCTTTCCTCTCCTCCCAACTAGACCCCTGTGTAGCAGCTTTTCAACCCTCCCTCCTATTCCTCTGTGCAGCAGCATCCCATCAACCCTCCCACCGTGAGACCTGACATACCTCCGAGGCCTCCTAAAGCAGTGGTGGCAGTCAATTAGCAGCAGCATTATTCCGAATGGGCTACTCGCAGCCTGCCCAGGGCTTCCCTCTGCTGTGTCATCAGTGATGTCATAAGTGACACAAAAGAAGGAAGGTCCTGGAAGGGCAGTCCATGAGCAGCCTGTTCAGAGCAATGCTGCTGCTAACCGACCGCCACGGCTGCTGCTTTAGGAGACCTCAGAGGTATCTCAGGTCTCAGTGAGGGGGTGGGGTGGGGTGGGGGGGCATTAGCCGCTGAATTAGTGAGTCCAATTTTCTTGGACAACAAAATCGATTTGAATTGACTCAGTGAATCAGGCAGCACTAGCAGGCACAAGCTGGTACACCTAGATGTGCCAAGTGATGTACTGTAAGTAGTTTATAGTATTTTACAAACTACATACTTAACTGGGAGACACATCCATGGCCCACCCATGCTCTACCCACATGCATATCCCCTCAAAGTTAGGTGTTATGGCACTTAGGTGCTATGTTACCGAATAGCACCTACTGTACAAAGATACATCTGAATTGTAAGTGCCAATGTTTCCTCAACAAATGAATGTTCTATAATGCCTCTTGGCTTGATCTTAGTTCCTTACTTTGGCAGTAGCAATTCATCAAGAGGACTGGGATAGGGTTACCATACTTCCGGGAAAACCTTCTTTTTAGAGGACTGTCTAGGCGCCTGGTAGTTTGTCTGGGTTTTGGAAATCCTGAGCTCGGAGGCCGTGTCTGGAAGCTTTTGTGCATGCGCAGCCATCACCACGATGACATCATATGCATGTGTACATGAATGTGATGTCATTGTGTCGACATCCGTGCATGAGTGAAGGCTCCCAAATGTGGCCTCCAGCTCAGGGAGGTTTGTGGGGATGGGATTGGGGGAGGACAGGGCAGGACTGGGGGTGGAACAGGGTGGGGCCAGGCAGTCTCTTTTTTCAAAGAGAAAATCTGGCAACTCTGCCTAGACTGGGAGGAAATGCCAAGGTTCTACAGCAGGGATGGGCAACCTGCAGCTTATGGGCCAACACTGAATTTTATGCAGCCTCCCCAAGACCATGGGAAGCATACACAGAAAATGTTAATAATCAGAGTTTGGGCAATTTTAATTTACTGTATTTCACATATATTTTCAGAATAGTCACTTTGGCAGTTAGTTTCAGTTGTTTTTAGTTAAATCCTATTATATAAAGAGAGCGATAATTGTATGTCTGTCTCAGAACTCTGAATTTGTTCAGGAAAACGACCCCATGGAGTTTGGTAAAATGGGATGAATGTATGGTTTTCAGGTACAAGAAATTTATTTAGCTAGGTCTGGAGTATCTAAAAAATCATTTGGGGGGTCATCCGGGACTTGGAATGCACTGAAAAAGGCTATTGGAGTACCAGATTATAACTGTGGGGCGGCATGCTGCCGTCAAGAGATTTCCTGACCAACATGCCCAACATCCTACAGCCATCACAGCTAGGGTTATCATATTTGTGAAAACAAAAAAGAGGACACATGACCCCACCCATTTCCTTGGACCCCCCTTCACATCCTCTGTACTCTTATTACATTTGTTTCTTTTATTCTGTCAATACCTTGCGGTTCTAGGCAGATTACAAAAAGATGAGATTCTGGTCATATCCAGAAGATTACAGGGAAGCTATTGGGTGGAACATTTATAGACTGGTGATGGAGTGAGGTTATTGGTTGTATCAGGAGTTTGTCTTGATATATTTCTTGAATAATCTGGTTTTTATTTCCCTCCTGAAGGTTTTATAGTTTGATGCTGAGATCAGTAAATTGGAGATGTGGCTGTCTAGTTTTGCTGCTTGCATGACGAGTAGTCCTTCGTGTATTTTTTTATGCTGAATACCTTTGATTGGGGGGGGGGGATGGTGTCTGAGTTCTCCTTGGTCTGGAAGAGTTGTTCCAAGTTAGGCGAGTGTTCAGGTAGGATGGTCCATTGCCATGTAGGGTTTTGAAGAGCATGCAGTAGAATTTTTAAAGTATTCGTGTTTTTACAGGTAGCCAGTGTGTGTCTTGGTAGGTGGTGGTGATGTGGTTGTACTTCAGTGAGTAGATCAGTCTGAGGGCTGTATTTTGAACTGTTTGTAGTTGTTTTATCATGGTGGAGGGGCAGGGTAGGTATATGATATTGCAGTAGTCTAGTAGGCCTAGTATTAGTGCCTGGATCAGGAGTCTGAATTGTGCTCTATTGAATAATTTTCAGATTTGGCTTAGGTTACTCATGACTATGAGGGCTTTCTGGACTCTTTTGTTGCTATGTAGTTGCATGGTACAGCCTCTTGTCTATCGTCACCCCTTCCTCCAATCCTTCTTTCAAACCCCTCTCCTGTGGGTGCTTCTTTCTTTCTCTCCTTCCTTTCTCTTTCCCCTTCCAACCCTCTCCCCCTTTCGGGTGGCCCTCCCCTTCCAACCTCTTCTGCTTGTCTCTCCCTGTCCCTTCCCATCCAACACTACCCTACACCATGCTCATCTCCTTTCCATAATGCTTCTCCAGCCATCCCTCCTCCCTCTTTCCATTGTTGTTTCTCCTTAACTCTCTCCCTCCCTGCATGCTGTTTTTCCAGCCCCCTTCTTTTCATGCTATTTCTCTTCTTGACTTCTCTAGCTCCCAACTTCCCCATCTACCTCCTCTCTGGGCCCGGCTTCTGTAATTGAATCGTCAGGCAGCCAGCAGCAAGTTAAGCCTGCTACTGTCAGCCTGCTCCTGAAGCCAACTCTGTGACTTCCTATTCCTGCATAGGTGGGACTTGCAGAGAGGTGACTTCTGGGGCAGGCCGGTAGCAGTAGGCTTACCTTGTTGTTGTTGCTGCTGGCTGCCCAAAGATTCATTTACAGCGGCTGGGCCCAGGGAGGAGGTAGGTAGGGAAGTCAAGAGAGTTAGCTAAACCCAGACAGACTTTCCCATTTTTAAAATATTGTCCAGGCACCCCTCAAAAAAGAGGACATGTCTGGGTTTTTCCGGATAACTGGTAACCTTAATCATGGCAGGAAGAACACAAAGTTGAGACTGATTGAAGTACTCTGTTTCCTAAGGCACTCTTTCTGTAGCAAAGGGGTTCTGAGGGAAACAGAGGCTGCTAAGGCATTGTCTCTATAGGTACTGCTCCCGCCTCCTTTTGCAGCCAATTGGTCAGACATTCCTAAAGAACCATAACCAGCTAATAGGATGCAGGAAAAGCCAGACTGAAGATTGATTTCTCATGAGGGAATATAAAAGGAAGAACACAGCTGAAATTAAAACTGATAAACTTAACTGCAGCGCTGTTAAGCAGATTACTAAGGCACTCCCTATGTAGCTAAGGGGTTTTGAGGCAAGCAGAGGCAGAGGAAAAATATATGGAATGTAAAAGGGAGAACACAGCTGAAATTAAAACTGATACAAACTTAACTGCAGAGCATTGGTCAGACATTCCTAAGGAATCTTAGCCAACTAATAGGCTGCAGGAACAAAATAAGACTCAAAGGCATAGATTCTCAAAACAGCACCAGTTGGTACCCAAGCTCAGTAAAAAAAACAACCCACAGTTTAAATGATGCTTTTAACTGAGTCTCAAGGTGCCCTAAAAAATCAGTGACAGAATCATGTCTCCATAGGCGCTTTAGGCCACCTAATACCACTGTGGGCATGGCTAACACCAGAAGTGGCAGTAGGCTGCCTCAAGTGCCTATGGAAGCATGATTCACATCAAAGGAAGGCAGTGGAAATGTAGGCCTGGAAAACCCTGTTCTACATTTCCTGTGCCTACCTTTGCTGGAGGCATGATTCTGTAACCTGCACCGTCACATGATTGAGATGCGATCGGCAACTGCTGACAACACAGCCAGTTAGAGAATCTGGCCAAAGTTGCTAAGGTTCTGTCTAAAGGTACTGTTCCCACCTCCCCCTGCAGCCCATTGGTCAGACATTCCTAAACAACCTTAGCCAGGCTGCAGGGAAAAGATGAACTGAAGGTTGATGTCTCATTAGCAATTGGTCCTATCTCCTCTGCAGCTTACTGACTGGCTAAGGAGTCTCTGAGCAAATGGACTAACAGCACACAACAAAGAGGAACTGCAGTGTTAAGGAGTTGTGAGGGGAAGAGAGACTGAGGGAACACTTATGGAAAGAAAAAGAGAAAACAGCAGAAATGGGGGAGAGAGAAAAAGGGAGAAATGCTGGATCCATGGGGGAGGGATTAGGATGACAAACCACCATGCCGAGATCTTTGGGCTATCATTTGGACCTAAGTCGTCCTGAACCTCCCCCCCCAGGTTGCAACAAACACTGAAAAAAGAAGGGGAGGGGGGAATCTGCAGCTGGCACTATGAGCATCCCAGACACTATTGATGCCTAACAGCCTGCGCTCAAGCTTCTGACCAAGTCAAGGAAGCAAGCAAATGCTGAGGGCCCTGAACTATGCGCTCCACAAATATTCAGCAGGCTGGCTGTACAGGTCCCCAAAGGATGCACCTAACAGAGTTTGCTGCTCTCCAAGCAGGCACAGACAGTCCTGGAGCCATGTAAAAACCATGAACAATCAAAAAAGACTGAAAAAAACCCCACTGCAGAAATAAAGGGAGCAGATCAGAACCACACCTTCATGCTCACCTGCAGAAGGAAGAACTAAAGGGGGCAGCAGACACTGGGTAGAAGGAGGAAGAGCTGAAAAGCTATAATTGACATCTTCTGCAGTATGCTCGCAAGTATGCATGGATAACCCTATGGTTCTGCATACCATTCCCATTTGCTTGGAATTGTCACTAGAAATGAAGAACATATTTTTGTGGATGGAGCATAATGTGACCAGGGAATAGGATTTGTTGTTTTCAATGTATATCCCTGGGGAGGAATAAAATACATATATAATCATTATTTAGGTACTGTTTACAGGCCAGGGAGCTGAAATTGCCAGTGTCTGTTGTGCTTGACAAAATTATACACCAACCTCTACGACATTTAGTTATTTTGAAGTACATTACAGGACTCTTAAAAGCCCAACATCAGAGTCAGATACTAATAGCTATAGTTTTAGAAGCCATAAATGCTGAAATCAATGCTCAACTTATGGATTAATATCAGAATCCGTCAGCTGCAGAGTTGGCCAGTGGGTTTACAAGCGAATACACAAACAAAAGCACAGGTCCACATCAATTTGAAGTTTGCACCACCACAGCAGTCAAGTTAAAAGACTCTTAACTGGTTTATTCACATTTCTGACATCAGGCCAGCACCATATTCAAGGACTGTAAATGCAGAATTATAATGCCATTCTATTCATTAGTTGATACAATCAAATGACAATTAAGTAAAAAAATAGAATTCATTTTGTTCATATTTCAGATTTATAGCTTATACTTTGTGAGAGTTTAAAAGGAAAATGTTGTTAACTAATCACATGAAGGTTGCTTAAACAGCTGGACTAATATTTACTTTTTTTATACTGGACATACAAATTAGTTATTCTGGTGTTGTCAGATGTTAAAGCACTGTATATAAATTAAAATCAAACATATAAAGTTGCCAGATCTTTTCAGTTTTTGGATCATAACATATGGATAGAGGAGACTCTCTATGCAGCAACACAGTTAAACATTACTGATTGAATTATTTATACCACCATTCCACCTGCTGCTAATATAGCACTAGTTATTGTAGTACCTTTGAAAACCTCTGAAATTTTAGGGAAATTATTAAAATGGGATCCTTCTTATACTAAATGGGATTATAATAAATTTGAAAATGGCAACTGGTCTACAAGAGGATTAGTTTCCTCTAAGCCAGTCTTATAATGGTGTTTTCAAGGATATGGAAATTTGCATTTGGGAAATATCACGTTGCAATGTCAATACTTACAATTATGTAATAGTTCTTGGCTGGCTTTCTATGGTAAATTTATCACATAATGTCTGAATGTATGTTCCCACTGTAGTATCAACTAGGAACTTGTTTTTTAGTAATTCTGGATCATGGCCAATATGTGATAGTTGGTATGCACATCCGCGTAGATCAGCGGTCTCAAACACGGGCTGCATGTGGCTCTCCAGGTTTTATTTGCGGCCCGCGGTCTGGAGGCGATGATTCTCTTCCTTTTGGAGCAGCAGCCGGCTCGTTCGTTCAAAGTCGCGGGTTGGCGTCTCCTTGCGCTATCCACTCCTGCATCGGAAGCCTCTCTGATGTCACAACATCAGAGAGGCTTCAGACGCAGGCACGGACCTAGCAAGAAGCCGCTACCCGCAGCTTTGAACGAACGAGTCGGCCAGACACGCTGCTGCTCCAGTGGCATACCAAGGGGGGGCAGTCCACTGTTCTCCCTAGAGTGCGGCTCGTGGCTCGTCTAGAGCAGTGGTGCCCAACCTGCTTCCCTTCCCTTCTCACTGCTGCCATCGGGGATCAGGCCGGCACCGTGTTCTTTGATCTCCCTGCTTCTCTTCCCTGCGGGGCCAACCAACTCTGGCGGTCCGACGTCAATTCTGATGTCGAGAGGACGTTCTGGCTAGCCAATCGCTGCCTGGCTGCCCGGAACGTCCTTTCCGACGTTAGAATTGACATCGGGCAGCTAGAGTTGGTCGGCCCCGTGCAGAAGAGTAGCAGAGAGATCTCGGCCTGTTTCCGATAGTGGCAGCGGCAGCAGCCACGGCAGCGGTGGCATGGGGGAGGGCAGGAAGGAAGGAAGAAAGAAAGAAGGTGGGGTGGGAACAGGGAGCCAGAAAAAAAAGCAAAAAATGGGGCACGGAGGAAGGAAGGAAGAAAGAAAGAAGGAGGGGGGACAGGGAACCAGAAACAAAGCAAAAAATGGGGCATGGAATCAGAGAAAGACAGACATAGAGAAAGATGGAATGAGGGGGAGGGAATGAGGTCTGGAGGAGAGGAAGCATACAGGAGGCTGAAAGAAGGGAAGAAGTATTGGATGCACAGTCAGAAGAATAAAGTGCAACCAGAGACTGATGAAATTACCAAACAAAGGTAGGAAAATGATTTTATTTTCAATTTAGTGATTGAAATGTGCCAGTTTTGAGAAAGAAAAGATATTGAACTGTAAATGTGAGTGCTGCAGAAAAAAATAGAGTACTTGGAGGGCCGCAGAAAAAAATAGTTAATGTCTTATTAAAGAAATGACAATTTTGCATAAGGTAAAACTCTTTATAGTTTATATATCTTTCCTTTTAACTGTTAAAGGAAAGTTTTATAAACTATAAAGAGTTTTACCTCATGCAAAATTGTCATTTCTTTAATAAGACATTAACTATTTTTTCTGCGGCCCTCCAAGTACCTACAAATCCAAAATGTGGCCCCGCAAAGGGTTTGAGTTTGAGACCACTGGTGTAGATGGAATGGAAGTGGATTAGGGGCTCCTTTTACTAAGGTGTGCTAGCGGTTTTAGCGCGTGTGCTAAACGCTAATGCCTCCATAGAGCTTAGTTACTATTTTTTGTGTAGTGCATGGTTAGTGCACGCTAAAAACGCTAGCACACCTTAGTAAAAGGAGCCCTAGGTATCTATGAACAAGATAACAAATAAGGTGGTGATAAGGATAATATCTTATATATGACTAATGGAACTGAGGAATTAGTAAGGCATTTTTTTTGTAGGGTTATAACTAATAGGTCATATATAGTTTGAGCAGCCTTGCAGAAAAGAAGAAGTCTAGTGAAAACTGTCTGTTGAAGACACCTGGCAATTGGTGGGACACTTTTACTCAGTGGTTTTCAAGCCTTGAGGGAACCTTTCGTGGACTACTAAGTGGGGTAGTCATATTTATAGTTGTTGCTATCTCAGTTTGCTGCATTTTATAATTTCTCCTAGCTTTTTGCCATAGATGGTTAACTACAGTTACTACTAAGACAGTCATTTTTCATATGGAGAATCAAGACAGCTACAGGTGCTGAAGAACCCATGACTGTAATGTTGGAGACTTTTGCTACAGAATTAAAAAAAAACTTGAAATCTGTACTATGCTTTCCTGAGTGACCTGCTCGCAGGTATGGGGCTGGCCAAGAGGGGAATGAGTGATTTTAAAAAATGGTACTATGGACCTGAGATCCAAAAAGGGCCAGATCTGTTTTGTGGCCTATAGATTTTCATTATAGCAAAGTATTTGTAAGGTTTATTTGAGGAATGAGGATACTTTTCCCCTGCTGCACTGAAAGGAACAGCCTTGAAGAGAATTTACGAGTGTAGCCTGGCTAGAGATAGGGTAAAAACTTCATTGCTGTGATAATATGGTAATTAATGATGGAACCTGTCACCTTTGAGTATTTGCAGATATTTTTATTGACTTATATCAAGCTAAGACAAAGAGGCCAAATAAACTATTTAACCAGAGAGGAAAAGGAGTTTCCTTGGAGTGGGGCAGAGAAGAGACTGTTACAAGTCTTTGAATTGCTTTACATTTTTAAGCATTTAGGCATTATTTACTCTGAATTCTAAAGTATAAGGCCCTGATTCTCCAAAAGTGCGTCCCGATTTTAGGCAGCTGTAGACGTCCTACAGCTGTCTAATCAGCCAATCGGGATGCACGTTTTTTAAAAAAAAATGCTCCCCAGGCAGGCCGCCCGGGAGAGGCATCCTATACTAAACGCCGATTCTGTAACCGGCGTCTTTAGAGAATCGGGTTAAATTAGACGCGGCCGCTATACTTATGGCAGCAAGGGATCTCCCTGCTGCAATATGTATAGCGGCCGCGGTTGTTGCGGCCGCCTGTCCCATCACCGACAGGAGAATGCCTAATTCGGAACCCTGAGCCCCCTCCCCCCCAAACTCGTAATCGCCGACAGGAGGATGCCCAACTCCTCCTGTCGGAACCCCGGACCCCCCTCCCCCCCCCAAACTCGTAATCGCCGACAGGAGGATGCCCAACTCCTCCTGTCGGAACCCCGGAACCCCCTCCCCCCCAAACTCGTAATCGCCGACAGGAGGATGCCCAACTCCTCCTGTCGGAACCCCGGAACCCCCTCCTCCCCCAAACTCGTAATCGCCGACAGGAGGATGCCCAACTCCTCCTGTCGGAACCCCGGAACCCCCTCCCCCCCCAAACTCGTAATCGCCACAGGAGGATGCCCAACTCCTCCTGTCCGAACCCCGGAACCCCCTCCCCCCCCAAACTCGTAATCGCCACAGGAGGATGCCCAACTCCTCCTGTCGGAACCCCGGAACCCCCTCCCCCCCCCAAACTCGTAATCGCCGACAGGAGGATGCCCAACTCCTCCTGTCGGAACCCCGGAACCCCCTCCCCCCCAAACTCGTAATCGCCGACAGGAGGATGCCCAACTCCTCCTGCCGGAAAGCCCAACGACCCCCCGCCCCAACTAATCTCCCTCCCCCAACTAACCTTTCAATGTTGGTCAGCTGGACGGGTCTTGCTGCTGTCCAGCCGACGGGTCTGCCTCGTGGAAATGAGACGGCACGCCCCTTCCCGGCCCATCCCCGCTAAATCTAAGGCCTGATTGGCCCAGGCTAGGCACCTTGGCCAATCAGGCCTTAGGATTAGTGGGGATGGGCGGATCCGCTATGCCTAAGGCCTGATTGGTCCAGGCTTCTACAGCCTGGGCCAATCAAGCCTTAGATTTAGCGGGGATGGGCCGGGAAGGGGCGTGCCGTCTCATTTCCACGAGGCAGACCCGTCGGCTGGACGGCAGCAAGACCCGTCCAGCTGACCAACATTGAAAGGTTAGTTGGGGGAGGGAGATTAGTTGGGGCGGGGGGTCGTTGGGCTTTCCGGCAGGAGGAGTTGGGCATCCTCCTGTCGGCGATTACGAGTTTGGGGGGGAGGGGGTTCCGGGGTTCACGGCCGCTATACTTTATTGCAGCAGGGAGATCCCTTGCCGCGATCAGTATAGCAGCCGCGTCTACTTACAATGTAGACCAGCATTTTGCTGGCCTACATTTTAAGCATCTCTTCCTCTACTAGGGAGACGCGTAGGACCGCCTAAGTTCGCCTAAGGCCTGTAGGCGAGCTTAGGCATCTTGCAGGTCTCCCTAGGCTCCCGGAGGCGCCATCAGGCCTGCCTGGGGAGCATTTTTTTTAAAAAAACGTGCATCCCGATTGGCTGATTAGACAGCTGTAGGACGTCTACAGCTGCCTAAAATCGGGACGCACTTTTGGAGAATCAGGGCCTAAGTGTATACTTAACCAAGAAAAAGGGCAAAATAAAATTTTTATTATTAGTGAAATTCTGAGTTTTCTAAATTCTTGATAGGGAGAAGCACATATAACCATAACAGCATGGTTACTGGCTCTCCCAGAGGATCCTAGTCAGCATAAACTCATTAGCACTGTAATCTGATAACATTATCAGACTGGACTCTGAATTTCTTAAGTAAGTCTTCTTTAATGCAGAACTCAAAAAATAAACTTACAATTTAGTTGCTCTAAATGAATGTTGCCTTCTGCAAAAGTCTACACTCAACCAGCACATCCCAGAGGTTGGGGAATATGGGAGTGTATTCAACACATTTGCTGAGGATAAAGTTGTACTTCAGAAATTAGCAATACTAAGCTATACTTAGAGACTAGAGAACAATACTTTTCTATAGCCATGTGGCTACCTGAATATGGAGTCTTCCCCCTGAGCTCATAGCAGAATAACCAGAGCCTGCCCAGTTTTAGTGACTGCTACTAGAGTTTGAATGTGTGTGTTTCCCTTGTTATCCACAATCATTTTCAAGACTTTCTAGAAGAGTAATTGCCATGTATATATTGTATAAGACAGCAAACAAGTTTTAAAATTTATGAACAGTACTACTATTAATTATTTCTATAGCGCTACTTAGTTGTCAAGACATCTATTTTAACTGCTGGCCATTCATGCATCTTCAATAATTCCTAATTCAATCACAGTCTTAGCAAACTCCTGCAATCATTCATCTGATTAATACGAAATCAAAAAATGCAGTTTAATTTATGAGTCTTGGGACATTAATATTACTACAGAGTGGAGTGGGAGTGAAATTTCTTACGGGGAAGTGGGAGGCAAGGGAAGGGGAAAGGGAAATGGGATTTGGTATACTGCCTCTCTGTGGTTACAAAAGGTTTATATATTATATACAGGTACTTATTTTGCTCCCGGGGTAATGAAGTGTTAAGTAACTTGCCCAGAGTCACAAGGAGCTGCAGTGAGAATCAAACCCAATTTCCCTGGTTCTCAGACCACCAAAATAATCATTAGGCTACTCTTCCGCACAATGCTTCTGATAGTTAGGAATCCGAGTGAGTTGAAGAGGCTAACATACAAAAATACAGGAAGAAATCATTTGGTAAAACTGTTCTTCGTCAGGGGTCCACTTTTGATAAATAAGAAAATTATCAAAAGAAAAAACCTTGGATAAATAGCGGTCAGCGACACGCTGAAAAAGACCGCCCGGGCTATTTATCCAAGGTTTTTTCTTTTCTAGTTCAAATATTTTTATTAAGGTTTAAGAGAAAGAAATATCAGCATAAGACAAAAGATAACATTGTAATTTTCTTCTTTATCAAAAGTGGACCCCTGACGAAGGTTAGTCCGAAACACGGACCGTGTTGGGTCCCTTACCTGGTAAAAGGTTTTTAATCAAAGATCTTCTTGTCATAATAAAGTCTGCCTGCATCGTGTACAAAGTCTGCAGCTTTTTGGTTTGTTTGTTCTGGATTGTTTTTCACTGCAGACAGTTGAACCCTGGTCTTTTCCTTGGCTTTGGTTTGTTGCTGTGAAACTGTTCTTAACATGATGCCTATCTTTTTCCTATATGTATAAATAAGTACTATAATCAGGCTGGTCAATCTAAAAGTTTAAATACAACTAATCAAGTGTGAGAAATTACTGAAAAGTTCATCAAAAGGAAAAATAGAAGACATTTTCCATATTCAACTTTTAATTAACAGCCATTAATAGTTCACTATTTTGATGAAAACTTGCATTAATATACACTCAGATGTGACATTTCAAGAATAAAATGCAAATTCCTTGATGCTGAACCCATCCATCAGCCCTAAATATCCACAACAGTTTAACATGTACATTTAATATGACTTTTTACAGAGTAAGAGTTAACTGGAGTCCTCTCAATTACTAGTCATATTACCGGATGCAATTATTAAATTAAATGTAATTAATTTCTCTGAGTTGGTCACTTCATATTCCATTATTAGCAATTCATTTTTTTCTATTAGTTTTCTCCTTTAAGAACATTTGACAGTTCATCAGATTCTTTCAGCTCCTGTAAAAAAAAAAAAAGCAGAATAATTATGTGTTATGATTAGTATGGATTCTTGGTCTGTGATTATATAATCTTGCATACCGATCACATATTGAACTAGTTTCAGGGGTCTCATAGTCCCTCCTTGAGGGCTGCAATCCAGTCGGGTTTTCAGGATTTCCCCAATGAATATGCAGGAGATCTATGTGCATGCACTGCTTTCAGTGCATATTCATTGGGGAAATCCTGAAAACCCAACTGGATTGCCGCCCTCAAGGAGGGACTTTGAGATCCCTGAGTTAGATGGCAAGGAATGGCACAATCATGTTATTTATTTATCTTGCTATACCCCATTTCCAAGAAGGTGAAAGCGGTGTACAATCTATAATTAAAAGAAAGAAGAACTCCAAAGATAAGACCATTCAGTTGTTACACACACACACACAGCTGAACTCAAAACTGAAATAAGAACATAAGAATTGCCGTTGTTGGGTCAGACCAGTGGTCCATCGTGCCCAGCAGTC
Source organism: Geotrypetes seraphini (assembly GCF_902459505.1). Classification (NCBI taxonomy): domain Eukaryota; kingdom Metazoa; phylum Chordata; class Amphibia; order Gymnophiona; family Dermophiidae; genus Geotrypetes; species Geotrypetes seraphini. The sequence continues at coordinate 271,036,709 of NC_047087.1, forward strand.
CGCTCACCCGGTGGCCCTTAGGACAAAGACCAGAGCCCTATTTGCGTATGTTCTGTTCCAGTAGGAACTTATCCAACCTTGTCTTGAATCCCTGAAGGATGTTTTCCCCTATAACAGCTTCTGGAAGAGCGTCCCAGATTTCTACCAGTCTCTAAGGACAATTACTTGATGTAACAGTTTCTCATTTTACACGCAACTACATATACAGCACAGGTATAGGTGTGCATGTATGTTTACGTAATTTGGAATTGTTTTCTCTAAAAACACTTGCATCTATATGTTGCTCACAACTTGTGTATACACATATCCTTGGTCAAACTGTATGTTTCAATGAATCCTATCAAAGTTATCTAAGTGGTTTACAATCAGGTACTCAAGCATTTTTCCAATCTGTCCCGGAGGGCTGACAATCTATCTAATGTACTTGGGGCAGTAGAGGATTAAGTGACTTGCCCAGGGTCACAGCAAGCAGCGTGTAATTTGAACCTACAACTTCAGGGGGCTGAGGCTGTAGCTCTAACCACTACGCCACGCTCTCCTCCATAGATTAATACTGCCAGCAGCCAATAAGATCAACTGGGAATCCACTCGACGTAAAGTTTTTTTTTAAAATTTAGCAACCAGTTCTTGGAACAAATTTCCAAGTTATATTCGCCTTGAATCAAATTTTAAAACTTTTAAGACTCTTTTAAAGACTTTCTTTTTCCAGTTAGCCTTCGGCTCAGCTATTACTAAAAATGATCATATCTATTAATAAAGTGTACAGGCACCCTTTGTACAGTGGATTTTTTATTTTATTTTCTTGTATGGTTGAGTAGGTCTTTTCTGTACATTATGCAGTTCTTTCCTTTATTATGTGTTTTTTAAATGTTAGCCACTGAGAACTATTGTAAGCTTTGGTGGGATATAAAATTTTAATAAACATAAACATCCTGTTGCCCCCCCCCTCCCCGGCTTGTTAATACAAAAGGATTCTTCAAGAAAACTCTGAAAAAAGAAATAATACCACAAGTCTCAAACTCCACCTCTCAGGGCCAACTACCCCAAACAAATAACCTTACCCATTTCTTACTCTTTTTGAAAATGACCAATTTTTTTTTGTAAGTTCTTGTTGTAATACATCTTGGATAATTCTTTTGTAATCCGCCTTGAACTGCAAGGTAATGGTGGAATAGAAATCCCTAATGTAATGTAATGTAATTCTTCCTAGAAAAAAATGGGTAGTCTGGGAAATCACATGAAATATAAACAATATCTCTTAATAATAAAGTTGATTTTAAATTTTTGGTGTGAAGATCCTCAGTTTACACAGTTCAAAATTAGGACAAGCCTATAATATCAAGTTGAGAGTTATGTGAACCCAAACGGGTTTTTTTCAGTGTGAAACATCCCAGGACCTAAAGTGCTGAAGTGACACACATTGAAAATTAAAACTAAAGTTTATAATGTAATTTCTCCAGTATACTCATGTGTACCATATCCGGTTTGAGATTCAACTTTCCAAAAAAAGATTTTGTTCTCCCCTTGCATACAAAAATTCCAGTGCTGGATAGAGTCTTAAGCAGAAAACAAATGTACTTTTCTCACTGATAGAACTGTGTGTGATATCACAGCTACACCATTGTTCGTGTTGCAAATTTAAAGGCTCTACAAAGCTCCATTTCGGAGGTTCCAGCCTCTTCCTCGGAAGTGACATTTTCTACTTGAGCTTCAACTCAACTTTCCATGCTGTCAGGATCCCCCTTTCAACTTGCAGAAGCTGAATGTTGTTGAACATGGAACTTCAAGAAATTTCTGTGAGCTGGGAAGATGGGAATATGCAGATAAGCCTCCATCAGATCTAGGGAGAAAAGGAATTCCCCCGGAGCCACCAATGCAATGAATGACCGAATCATTTCTATGTGGCAGCAGGGGATCGAGGGGTCATTGACTAAATTCATATCCAAGATCAATCTCCAGTTGTCTGAGTCTCTTTTGGGCATGATAAAGTATATTGAGTATCTGCCCAAGCCCCATTTGCCTTCTGGTATGGCCTCTATGGCTGCTTTGTCTAGTTTTCCCACAGGAGAATTTATGGAGAGATCTGGAAGGGGTTGAAAGAATTTTAGCGTGTACCCCTTCCGAAAGACATCCAGCACCCAGCGGTCTGAAGAGATCCGCATTTATGCATGCAAAAACTCTACCATCCTTCCCTCCACTCGAGGAGGGGGGCTACAGACCTGGCATCATTGCTGTGCTGATCCTTGGGGGCTATAGTGGAGCGAGATCCAGATGCCTGGGGACGTTTGGCACTCTCGAACCTCTGTCTTAAGCCTTGGAATGGTCTCTGGGAAGCCGACACTCTAGAGTACTGTCAAACATCTTGTCCAACAAAAATTTCCCCGATTGGACCCCCATGGGGCCCGTGATCTGCTTTCCACTGACTATCAGATCATTGAGACCCTTGCTAAAGAGCAATTGCCTTTAAAGGTGGAGTTTGATCAATTCTCCTTAAAGCCTGAATCTCCCACCCATTGTTTGATCCAAAGCATTCTGTGGGTGGAGACTGCGTATGCCACAACCTTACTCAAGACCCTAAAAAGGTCATATTGTGCATCCACTAAGTAATCAATCCCTGCCAGAAGGAACTGGGGGTCATTGTCATCATCCAGGTCTCCCACTCAGCTGAGCTTTGAATGACAAGCTCGGAAGACAAATGACGCTGCTGCTGCCACTTTTAGACCTAGCGCCATGGCCTCAAATTGTCTCTTAATGGCAAAGTCCAGCCTATGGTCTTGTGAATCCATCAGAACCACTCCACCTTCACTGGGAAGGGAGATAAGTTTGGTAACTTGTGTCACTAGAGAATCCTTCTTTGGCGTATTAAACAGCTGCTGGAAATCATCATCCATCAGATAGAGCTTTATTATAGACTTGGCTATCGTCAGGGGCCCTTCAGGGACCTCCCAGTGGTCAGTTAGCATCTGATAATATCTGGGTGCGAGGGAAAGTATGCTGCCTTTGTGCTGCTCATAAGCGAGCACTCTGTGGCAGAGGTCTGGTGTGGCTCCAGCTTTAATTCTTGAAGAGATCCTGTAATGACTCCCTGCAGAGCAGATGGCTTGAAAAGCCTGCACAGCGTCAGGTCCATTCCAAGGTCCAGGGCTGCCATTTGAATGTGGTCTAACCTACCAAGATTGAGAAAGCAGAGGCATGGACTCTGAACCATCTTCATCTGAATCCTAAGCTGCCTGGATCCCCGACACTTGAATATGACTTACTAGGGAACCCCACACCCTTTGTGGGAAGAAGCTCAGGCACCACTTTCTATGACATCCCTGAGGGGCCAGGCCTTCTTCTGTAGCTTAAAAATGCTTCATATATCATATATATGAATTTGGGAATGAAGCACTGCCCAGATTGCCCGAAGGAACCTGGCAGGACCTCCCATTTTGTCTGCTGCGGTTTGTCCACCGGCATGCGCCTGCACTTCGTGGGGCAACCTCTCTAGTTTCCAACTCCAGACAAATTTCTGGCCTAGTAAATGTTCCATATGGCCTCCAATTCCCCTAGAGGCATAAGAATGGGTGAAACCCAAAGCTTTCACCCTCCCTCCCAACGTGCCACATCGCACATGGAACAATGACATTGCCCCCCCTCCTTCCCCTTCCCCCCACCGGACGGACATCTGCCTCAAATCTGACATGAATCCAAAGAATTTCCACATGAGAAGTCCATTTATGTCCTTTTTAATGAAAAATGAGGCAGCTTCAAATATACCCCTTTTTTGTCCTTTCTTAACATTTATTGTAGTTCAGCCCTCTCTCTTTTGTTTCCTTATTCGTCTGTCATTGTCTTTGCCATTTGTTTTTGTTTTATATTTTAAATTTGTAAAGTCCCCTTTTTTATTATTATTGTATATTGCCTAGATTAGAATCTAAGATATGTGATTAATCAAATTTTATTAAACTTGAAGCCTGAACTTGAAATGGAGGCTTTTAAATTCAAATCAGGAAATCCAAGGTGAATGCTATGATAGCGATTATAGCGCCTAAAACTGCCCATGGAGGCAAAAATGAAACACCAAAAATTCAGGTAAGGTTTTTTTTTATTTTAGGTAGCCTCAGAAACCTTTAAAATTAACTTATAAAGACAACCCCCCCCCTGATTTTCCCATAGGCTGTAATAGCCTTACTCACTGTGCTATGCTGGATGCTGGGAACTGCTAACAGAGAACCTCTAGTCAGACGTATGAGAAGATTTCTGCCTTAGACAAGTCTGACAAAGGAAAACCGTCTTGTTTCTTCCAACTGCTGTACAATCTCCCCGAGGGACTGCACCCTCAGACCCCCACTGGAGCCCACATGATGTTGTGGGAAGAGGAATACAGTTGGCCCTGATCCTGGTACAAAACCACCATGGAAGCAACACAGCCTGCACTCAAGCAGTCTGGGCGGAGCCACTACTTATCTGATTAGCAACTAAATGAGTGGATACATTTAGGACAGCAAAAAGGTTGTCCTAACTTCATCCGCTGAGTTAACCAGGCTGCGATCTGCTGTGGGCTGAATATGAACCCTGAATGAATAGTTTGGTTTATTTTGCAAATACAAAATCAAGTCCCATAATAATAAAACACAATAAAAACATTTTTCAAATCCATGAAAACAAGATTTCCCTCTTACCTTAACAATATCTAACCCTCCAACAAGTTCACCTTTCACATATAATTGAGGATATGTTGGCCAGTTAGAATAGCTTTTTAAACCTTGCCGTACCTTAAGTGGAAAACATTGACAGAAGTACCTGTTAGGCAAGCTCTACCATGAAAAGTATACAGTGTCAAAATCAACAACAAAAGTTATACTGTATATCCTTTACTTACTTCTTCATCTTCTAATATGTCAAAGGTCTCAAACTCAACACTGACAAAAGAAAAATGTTACTATTAGTCTATTTATTTTCTTATTTACATGTATAATCATCATCATCTCTTTATTCATAACACACATTCTTAGTATCAACTTTTTTTTTTTAATTTAAGGTCTTTTATGTTTAAATCTTTTTTATTAAACAAATACAACTGTAATAAAAACATATGTGCAAAACAAAGTTTTACAACAGAATCTATCCACTATGAAGGACTGAACTCCTATATCCTCCACAGCTACTACCAGACACCAATCCCCCTCCAGCCCCCAAACTGAAACAATGCACAGACTGAGGGATGTCATATAGGTATGGCAGTATACAATTGAAGTTGATTCAATATACGGCTAGAACTCTCTGGAGATAAAATGTTCAAATATGGAATCCAAGTATTAACAAAGTCTCTGCTCTGGCGTCGAGAGGAATACGCCAAACGAGCTTCCCAGACCATCAGCTCATGTAGTCTATTTTTCTAATACCAAAAGGAGGGTGGTTCGGGAGAAAGCCAACAATTCAAGATACATTTCTTCCCCAAAATGAAACATTTACTAAGAAATAGTTTTTCTGCAGAAGTGTACACAGAGAGCAGGGAGAAGTGAACAAACATAGAAAGCGCTGAGACAGGCATGGGCACTTATAAAAGCTCCCACAAAAAGGAAGCCGATGCTTTCCAAAAATCCTGGATCCCTCTCACAATTCCAGAGCCCATGACAATAAGAATTCACTTCAACAGAGCAACACACACATAACTGAGTATCAACACAGCCCAGATAATAGGCTTGACTTTGAGAAACATACAAAGCTCTCAGGACTGTACATTCCCGTAATTAGTTTCCGGATCTACCTCCAAAAGAGCACAGAAGTGAATCCCAAAATCTCCACCCAAGGAACCCACCGGGAGAAAGCTCAAGTAATGCCATAGTTGACAATAGGCAAGAAGACTCCCTAGGGACTCCCTGCAGCACCAGGTCATCACTGGAAAGAAGAGCCCCATCATTCTGCAGAACATGCCGCAATTGCTCAATTTCCAGAGCCCGCCAACCACCGAAAATTAAAGGGCCAACCCCCGGAGGAAAAGCTAGGTTTCCTACCAATGACAAGAACACACTCACATGAGAATCCAGATTCCACAGACGGAGAATTCGCTGCCATGCCACCCATAGAGGCCTAAAAAGAACACTACTCCTGCACAGTCGCTGCAGCTTGGTCAAGGGGGCAAGGAGGAGATAAAGAAGATGAAGAGGATAGAAATAGTCCCGCTCCAAGGAAATATCCATGAACAGAGAGGTGCCTAACACCCAATTATTGATATGGCACAACAAACATGCTTGATTGTATGCTAGGATGTCAGAGAAAGGACAAATAAGAGTGGAGACAGAGGGCATCCCTGCCGAGTACCACTGCGTATCCTAAAGGAGCCCAATGGTTCCCCATTGACCTGAATCTGTGCTGCAGGATCACTGTACAATGTCCTAATTGCATTAAAAAAGAAGGGACCCATTCTATATGCTCGAAGCACCGGGAAGAGGTAGCCCAACCTCACCCGATCAAATGCCTTCTCGGCGTCAAAGCTAATAAGCAAGGAGGGGCTACCCTTCACATGTACTCTTTCCAACGCCAGCAAAATTTTCTGGTCACTTACAAATCCCACTTTGTGCTCAGAGACCACCAAGGGCAACACCCGCGCCAAGCGATTATCAAGAATTTTAACCATAAGCTTAACCTCATAATTCAAAAGGGAGATTGGTCTATACGATTCTGGTGAGGATCTTTGCCAGGCTTCAAGAGGACAATAATTTGCACTAAGTTCAAATACCAGGGGAGGAAGCCCTTGACGACACTGAGGTTGTAAACATCTGCCAACACTGGCGCGATCTCCTCCACCGGTAAGTCATAAAACTCCCCCCTATACCCGTCCGGTCCTGGCGCTTTGCCCAAAGGACTAACCCTAATTGCCCACTCCACCTCAGCAGCAGTAAAGGGATGTTCCAAAGCTCCAGAATCCCTAGGAGATAAGCAGGGCAAATCCACACTATCAAGGTACACTTGCCCATCCAGAACCTCCGATCCCAGGTCTGCATGTAAGTCCTCGAAAAACGTCTGCAAAATCTCACATATCTCCACTGATCTATGATGCAGGACACCGTGCGAATCATGAAGAATTGTAATGTCCTCTCGCCCCCTATGCATATTGACCAAACGTGCCAACAACCGGCTACTTTTACTGGCGAAGCAAAACAGTTGAAACTTAAAATGCTCCTGTGCCCTCATCGCTGCCAGGTGTAATAACTCATTCAATTCCTGTTGGACCTCCAATAGCTGCATCCTAAGCATGAGAGATGGCTGACCATATTGATGTCTCAACATGGTCGCTCGACGCTCCAATCCAAGAACAGTTTAGTGTCTAAGTTTCAAGTTTATTAATTCTTTTGATTAATCGCTTAATCATAGTTCTAAGCGATGAGCAATTTAAAATACATTCAAAGGGAAACAATACAATACAATACAAACTTTGAACAATACAATATGGTTAAAAATTAACTCATCATATTCCTAACATAAGGTAAAAAGGGGTAGTGAAATACAATTTAATATAGGAAAGCAGAACAAAAAAGGAAAGGTACACGAGGAAAAAAAAAATAAAAGCATATTAATAGAATAAAATCGATGACCTGGGAGGGTGGTCTCTCGGGCCACATAGGCGATGACCTCTCCCCGTAACACAGCCTTTGCTATTTCCCAATAATGAATGGGATCCTCACAATGTTGCTGCTCACAATCCTTCCACTGCCGCATCAAAAACTCCTGAAACCGGACATCACGGTAGAGATAGCACGGAAACCACAACCCCCCCCCCTCCGACTGCTCCAAGAATCACCCCACTTCCAACAAAAACACACCCAAGCATGGTCGGAAACTTCAATGGGTCCCATCTCCACCCCTTGCACCTGGGGAAGCAGCGCTCAAGAAATAAGAACGAAGTCTATATGGGAAAGCATCCCATGCACCTGAGATAAGTGAGAGTAATCCTGCTCTAGAGGCTATATATGTTTTAGAACAATTCAAACATTGTAAAATTTTGTTTTATAGGGGAATGTATCCCCCCTAAATTCCACAAAGTCAACGTGTACTCCAGAGAAGTCTATTGGGAGGGAAAAATGCAGAGAAGACTATCCTCCATAAGAGCCTCCATCCCTCCAGCTCCAATAAAACCACAAAAGACATCCTATTCACCACCCTCCAGGCCCTGTTCAAATATTTGGGTTGCCTATCCCAGTACCACTGAGCACCTTCCCTCCTGATCCTCAAAGAAAATCCCAACCACCCACCCTCCCGGTCACTCTCCCTGCTCCCCTCCTGAACCCAACGCTCCCCCAACATTCTCCTTGTACACCCCCTACCAGGCGCCGCTTCCAGGAAACAGAGACCCCCCATGGGCCCCATCAATACTGCCACCCCTGCCTTTATCCCTGCCCCAGCCATCCATCAAGTTTCCACCCAAATACAGCAACCTAACTCCAAGTCCAGGCCTCAGATAAGGGCTCCCCCCAGGTCCCAACCAGGAGAGAGGACCTCTTGGCGACCAGGGAGGTGGAGGCACAAGAACCACCGGTCAGGAGAAGCCATCCCCAATGATGCTTCAGAACCAACGATCCCATCAAACCGCACACTCCCTCCTCAGTTGCAATCACTACCCTTCCACCCCTTTATACTCTCAACACCAACAAGCCAAACAGGTCAGATCTCACCAACAGACATAAGTCCCCACTGAAGAACACAAGTCCACTGGGCTAGCCCCTAGCCAGGCCAAAATAACGGAACAGCCAAAGTTCGGGGATACCCGCTAAAGAAAGTCCTTCTGGAATTTGCTCAGCGAGAAAACGTTGGGCAGCCTCAGGCAAATCAAAATGATGAGCATGGCCCAGATGAACCACCTTCAGGCGAGCTAGATACTGCAGGGCAAAGAAGATCTTCTGCTGAATTAAGCTGGTACAGAGAGGAGATGATACAACAGAGGTCAACCTCCAATGGGTTGGGGAAAAGGCTGGGAAGGAATTTTGGCTATGCTGTCTAAAAGCATGTAAAAAATATTGAGCTGGCTTCTTAGGAGCTGAAGACTGGGGCTTCTGAAGCCTCTTCTGTGGTGGAGGCTTAGAAGAGGATGTTGTTGAATAATGCCTCTTATAGGCAGAAGTAGATCTTTGAGATGGCTTAGATGAATGAGCCTTAGTCTTAGATCCCATTAAAGTATTCCAACTCTGTTCATGCCGAGTAAGTCTTTAAGTAGCATCTTCAACCTTATCACCGAAGAGTTCTTCACAGAGACAAGGAATGTTTGCTAACTGGTCTTGAAGATTAATATCCATGTCTGAGACTCACAGCCATGCAAGTCTCATAGCAACAGACTTTGCTGATGCTCCGGATGTTATCTCAAATGCATCAAATGCTGCTCTTTGCCATAAATTTTTGCATTTAAAGGAGACTGTGAGTAGTCTGTTGAAATTCTGGATGACGGTCAGATGGAATACACTGCTCAAAATCAGCCAACTTCTTTATGAGCGGTTTAAGGTATAAAGACATGTAGAAGTTGCAACTGAGAACTTGGTTAGCTAACATAAGAGTTCTGATAAAGACAGCATCCAAACGTATCCATAATATGACCCTCATATCATGGTGGTGCAGTGGCCCTGGACCCTGGAGCTGGAAGATTTTTTAAGAGTTGATACAACAAGCAATGAATGATGTGATAATTATGGTTCGATAGAGAGTCAATTTTTCTAGGAACTATAATATCAAAGAGAGGGATCTCCCAGTTCTTAAAGAGCACTTCCTTGAGAAGATTGTGCAGAGGCAACTTAAGAAGCTCTTTAGGAGACTCATTGCAATCTAAGACATCAAGGAGCTCTGCTCTGGGCTCAGTATCTGCCTCCAATTTGACAGGTAGAGCTTTCCCCATCTTCTTCACCGAAAGAGTGGTGGATCATTGGAACAGACTCCAACTCCAGGTGATAACGGCCAGCAGCGTGACGGATTTTAAGAAAAAATGGGATACTCACGTGGGATCTTTAAGGGAGTAAATTCAGGAGGGGGGATACTTGGAATGGGCAGACTTGGTGGGCTATAGCCCTTTTCTGCCGCTTTTTTCTATGTTTCTATGTTTACTTGGTAAATGAAAGGCCCTCTGGAGGAGATCTTCTGGGAGGTGGAGGAGATAGTTTGAAGGGATACCATATGATTCCGGAGCAGATAATTTAGGCTCATACTCAGTATCAGTATTGTGTTGAGACAGGCCAGAATCGACATCTTGTACCCCAGGAGATTCTCTGTAGGACAAAAATTTTCTAGATTGAAGAGTCCGATGAGTGTGAGAGCATTAAGAAGAGCTTCTTCAATGTCGGTACCAATCTGATGATGATGTCGAGCGACGCAATGATCTCTTGGATCCAGAAGCATGTGATGTCGATGTTCAGTGATGCTGCGTTGCAGAGCATCGATGCTTTGATGCAGAGTGCTGATGCTGCATTGAGGAGCGTCAATACTGTGATGGAGATTGTCGATATTGAGAAGTAGATCAGCAATGTTGAATAGAGTGGCGATGTCTCGATGCAGACCTCATATCGGTACCATGCAGCCTAAATGTACTAAGTTCAGGCTGGGCCAATACAGAGGGAGTGATGTAAGCAGAGGTGCCGAATGCAACTTTAATAGGTCATCGAACTGCCTGTGGAAAAACTCCTTCAGTTGTTCTCTGAAGACTTGTACCGGTACGCTTAGCTCAACAGCCTGTACCATCAGTGCTGCAGGGTGTTGAGGGGTGGGAGACCTTGGTGAGGATGCATGTCCTGTAGGAGACACTGCTTGCACTGAAGGAGATCCTTGGCATTAATGCTTGGCTGCATCGAGGGACTCAAAGCTGTAGAGGCCTGCAATGTTTGTTGAAAAGAGAATGGCTTCTTAGCAGGCTTGCTCGATGGAGGAACAGCATCCGATATCGATGTTGGTACCACCAGTACTGATGGCGCAGATTTATCAGTGGAATCCAATGCTGAGCTGAACAACTTTTACTTCTGGATACTGTGACCAGTCAGCCACTTTGCCTGCCAGATTCCCAGCAAACATAGAAGGGAAAGTTAAAAGTAAACCCAGGAATGGAGTTTGTAGAGTCTGTCCTGGCCCTGATAATGTTAATTTCCCAGTCAAACACCAGGGGGAGCCTGATGTAGCTGAGAATTTAGTGGGTGGTCAGTATTTGGGTTGCCACCAGAGGAGCCCAAGAGCTTCCCAGTTCCCTGCTGACTCAGCTAGGTTAGGGCATGTCCCTAAGATAGAAAAGCCAGCAGTGGGGAACAAACAGGCAGGCAAGCTAGGGAGAAGGTTTAGGCCTTTTCTCCCTGAGGATCTCCCTGGGCCAAACAGGAGCGACCAAACCACACCTATGGAGGGACAGGAAGCTGGAGATGCCCTGAATTAATCTTTGTCTGACATAGAGCTTCCGATGGAGATACAAAAATTATTGCCTGAACAATTGGAGCCTTCTGTTGAAGCCATGGAGGTTGGTTTATCCACCAGCCACAAGCAGTAAACCACAGTGAGTTTTGTTTTGTAACTGTTTGGTTTTGGGACTGTTTTGTTTGAGCTTTACTATTTTGGTTTTTCCTTTGTGAAGCTGGGAGTGTCTCTGGGGAGAGGTTTGCTGTCACCCAGGGAGGGAATTTTGAAAGCCTTTGAAAAAGCTTTTTTAGCAAACCTAAGACACTCTCCTAATCCTAGCAGAACTGCAAATTGCTGCTAGAGGCTTTATTTTGAGAAACTGTGAACTGTTTGAAAGTAACACATATGACTGGGATTTGATTTTGCACCTGTTTTGTAATACAGGCTGTGCTGGCTCTAAGGAGAGCCTTAGCTCAAACATTACTGGCTGAGTTTAAAGAAGAGAAAAAGTTGGAACTTTTTCTGCTTTGCTTATTTGCCTTCTTTTGAGTTTCTGCTTTGTGCATTATTGGTGACATTCTGACATATTTTTGTTTACCAAGTAAAAGTGAAACATTTTCCATTTATACCTTCTTTGTGTTTATTTTTGTATTATTGTAAGCAGTGTTCCCTCTAAGCGGGCGGGTGTTGTGAGCAAACTTTTTTCACTGTGAGCTAAAAATATCGGGCGCCAGCAAGTTATGAGCCAAATAAATATGTTGCTTTCTACCACAGAACTTCCTTACGTTTGTATGGAATCTATCCCCTTTCAACTTTAGAGAGTGCCCTCTCGTTCTCCCTGCCTTAGCTACTAAGTCTATTCCCTTCAGTACCTTGAATGTTTCTATCATGTCCCCTCTCAATCTCCTCTGCTCAAGGGAGAAGAGGCCCAGTTTCTCTAATCTTTCGCTGTACGGCAACTCCTCCAGCCCCTTAACCATTTTAGTTGCTCTTCTCTGGATCCTTTCGAGTAGTACCGTGTCCTTCTTAAAGTACCAGTGCTGGACGCAGTACTCCAGGTGAGGGCGTACCATGGCCCGGTACAGCAGCATGATAACCTTCTCTGTCTCTTCAGTCCAGCATCTGCCCCTTCCATTCACTGTCTGTCTTTCCCTGCCATCTCTCCTCCTGCCCCCCCCCACCCCCCAATTTGGTCTAGCATCCATCATCTTCCTTCTGTTCCCCTCATGGTCTGGCATCTCTATCCTTCCCTCCCCCCTGTGGTTTTTAGCATATCTCTCTTCTCATTTCCTCCACTCAGATCTGATCATTCTCTGCTCTCTCTTCCCTTTTCTTCTCTGGTCTTCCTTCTCTATTTTCTGCCTCCATCTAAATTAAATTCTTTCTTACTATTTAGTCCCGTTTCCCTCTTTTCACTGTGTCTACACACAGCTTGTCACCCCTTTCCCTCACCCCTCCATTATCTTACTATTTTCTTCCCCCTTTATTTATCTCCTCCTTCCATCCAGTATGTGTTCTTTCCCCACTTCCATTCAGCATCTGCTCTCCCTTCTCAACTGACATCCATCTGCCTTCTGCTCTCTCTCCCTTCTTCTCACTTCCATCATCTGTCCCCTTCTCTCTCTCTCTCATCTCCTCCATTCCATCATCTGCCCCTTCTCTCTCTCTCTCTCTCTCCCCCCCCCCAACTTCCATCATCTGCCCCCCTTCCCCTCACCTTTGTGGGTCACTTTCTTTCCCCTGAGGGTGGCTCATGTCACAGGGGAAGCTTTGGCCGAGCAGAACCGCTTGATTGACAGTGGAACTTACTTGATTGATGTCGATGCTGGGGCCCGTTGCCGTTTGAAGGAAAAAAAAAAAAAGGTGGAAAAAAGGAACCTGTAAAGGCGAGAGGAAGGGAAACCTCCAGGACAGCTGCTTTTTGCCCTCCTTCAGTGGCCCAAGAGTTCAGACCAGCAGCGGCAGCTCTGTATGCTTTTAACTTCGGCACAGAGCTGCCCCTAATCAATAGTTTAGCGCGGTTTCATGAGGCAGCCTCGGGGCCTTTGATAGCCGGCCCGCTTCGATGATGCGATGTGGGCCGGCCTAGCAAAGGCCCCGAGGCTGCCTTATGAAACCGCGCTAAACTATTGATTAGGGGCAGCTCTGTGCCGAAGTTAAAAGCATACACAGCTGCCGCTGCTGGTCTGGAGGTGCGGAGACAAGGCAGGAGGCAAACGCGGTGGAAGGCAGGAGTCCCGGCGAAGGCAGGAGTCCCGGCACAGCGACTGCAACAGGAAGTTGCAAGTCAGCTGACGCCGGCCTTTCGTTGCGGCGGGGACCGAATCCTTCGCGGACCGGCAAGATTTTGTTTGCGGACCGGCGGTTGAAGAACTGTGCTCTACACTGTGTGCGCTGTGACGAGAAACTTGTGCGCTGCGAGGTAATATTTTGTGCGCCAACGCACCCCAGCGCAGCTTAGCGGGAACACTGATTGTAAGTTCCACTAGTGTGTCAGTCCGTTCCTGCAGGGTGACTCCAGGCTGGGCCACATGCTGCTGTACTTATTAGGTTTAGCCACTAGAGGTGCCATTGAGTCCCAGTCCGGGACAGCGGCGTGGTTACAATACGTCAAGCCTTTAACGAGCGTTTTTGTAGTGTAGAATGAGTATAAGTGTCTACTCGATGCTCAGGCCCCAAGCATTGTAAGCACCAACTGTGCGGGTCAGTGACTGAAATAGGGCGCTGGCACAGACAGAAACTGCTCGAAGGTTTAGACATGGATGGAAAAATCTCGGTGGCAAAGTCAAAAGACTCAGTGGTGATACTAAGGATGAAAAACTGCCAAGTAGAAAAATAGGGACCAAAAGCCCGAGTGAGGTACAAAAAAGAAAATGAAAAGAAATTTATTTATTTATTTCACAGACCAAAGAAGAGCACTAGAAAGGAAATAAAGAAATAAAGTCAAAGGGCAAACAAGAGAAAAATGTTGACGGAAAGGCAACGAGACTTTGGACGGAGTCCAAAAAAATAAAGCACTTCTTCGCTCTGTGGAAAACAAAGAGCTGAGGTACTGCGAGCCATCGTTGAGTGGGAAAACACTCATACATGCATGGTGCAGGCAGTCGTGAAGTTTCTAAAAACGTAAAGTGGCAATGCAGTTTTAAGACTGTCTGTACCAGGCTCCGTGGATGACGTCACCTACATGTGAGAATATGCTGCCTGCTTGTCCTAGGATAATGGTATTTCTGTACCCATTTTCACTGCATGCTAAAACTTTACTGAATTCAGTTTGACTTTCTTTTAAATGAAAATGTATTATATGTAAAATAAAATACATACCCAGTACTGTTCAAAATTTCTAAAATTTGCTTGCTGAATCCACATTTAGCCATCTAAAATCAAGAAAAAAATGCCTCATTAACTTTAAGCATTCTTATTTATCAGTGCTTTGTAGTAAATTACATCTTATAAGGAAGGCTGCCCAGTGCGACATAATTCTGTAACAACTGCCACAAATTCCTGTAACTTTACAATAATTTCACCATCCCAGATGTTATGGGCCACGGATCATCACCACCTCATACCTTCCACCTGCTGCTACTTCCTGCCTTAGAAAAGCCTGCAATTTCATCCTACTCCACTTCCTGCCAACTAGCCACATCTCTCCACGAAACTGAGCCATGAGCCACCTGCAGTGCAATCAGGTATAGCACAATGCTTATCTGTAACAAATGTTTTCCAAGTATAGCAGGATATATGCCAGACATACAAGGAGGTGATGTAAAGTTCTCAGTCCAACCAAGAAGGGAATGATATGGAGCCATTAAACTTACCAGTTATTCCACATATTCACCCTTACACACACACTTTGCACATCGTGTCTGAAGTTTCTCTAACCCTTCCAAAAAATACTCCGATGTCTGTTCACTAAAATATTGCTCTGCTGCTGCATTCACTTCCAAATCACTAAAACTGTCACCCTTCCAAACTCTTTTTAAGGTTTGGAAACAAAAAATAGTCAGACGGAGCAGGATCTGGTGAGTAGGGTGGATGGTCTATGTGCTGAAATTCCAGCTGCGCCAAAACATTCATAGTTTTGCCAGCCTTGAGAGCAGGTACATCGTTTTGCAAAAGGAGAACTTTCCACAGCTTTCCTCTTCTTTTTTTTTCTTTCAATTCCTCCTTTAATTGGCACAGCAAGTTACAGTAGTATTCTGCATTAACTGTTTGGCCCCTTGGAAGGTAGTCAGTCATTACAACACCTTCCTGATCCCAAAACACTGTGGCCATTACCTTTCCTGCTGACTTTTAGGTCTTGAATTTCCTTCGTCTTGGAGAACCTGAGTGCCGCCATTGCATGGACTTTTGTTTTGTCTCAGGATCATAGTGGTATAAAAATGTTTCATCAACAGTAACTAGTTGTACCAAAACATTGGCACCAGTTTGCTGAAAATGCTGCAAAATCAACTTGGAAATGTCCACTCGATGTTGTTTCTTGTCAGCATTCAAACATTTGGGCACCTACTTGGCTAAAAGGTTCTACATACCCAGCTGCTCATGGATTATATATCCAACACATATCTGTAATGTCTCAGCAATTATTTTAGTCAATATTAGCCATCTGCCAAAATCAGGTCATGGACATGGTCAACAATTTCAGGAGTTGATACCGTTTCAGGCCTCCCAGACCTTGCTGCATCTTCGGTCTTGAAATCTACATGCTAAAAGTTTGCATATCACTTCTTCTCTGTGGAGTATGAAGGACATTTGCAACTCAATGTTTGCATCATACATTCATGGATTTCCTTTGGAGTTTTCTTCTGCAGGAACAGGAACTTCATGATAGCTCGGAGTTTCACACTTGAAAATTCCAGATTTTTCTTTGACATGGTTCAATCAATGATCTGAACCAATGTCAAAACATAACATTATGGTTCTGCAAATCAGCACTTGGCAAAATAATATAACACTCTTTTCAGCTACAGTGGCAAAATAATGCTCAGAACTTAGGAAGTTGGTTGGGCTGAGAACTTTCCATCACCCCCTTGTATATAACCAAAGTTCCAAGTCCTCTCTAGCAGTGTTGAATATGTAGTAACTACTTAAGTTTTGTTACTTTTACTTGTAAAGAAGTACAAGAATGTGTCTTTCTGGACTGTAGGGTATTCTCCTCATGCTTGCGAGCCATGGAGGAATCCACTCCAGCTTTTCAATACCTCCTCCTTCACCAGAGGGCTCTACTACCCCCTTCAGTTTGTACCAAAGCAGGTGATCCCTATATAGAAACACATGAGAAGGAGAGGTATGGGGAGACTCCACAAAATATAATTCTGGTCTGCTCTGAAAAGTATAACATGTTAATACGGTAAAATGAACAATTAAAACATTGGAAAACATATCCTATCCAAAAACCTTTAGAGTGTCTAAACATTTCCCCGATATTTTATAACAAAGCCTAATCTTCATACTCTTGAGGTCTGACTTAGAGAATTGCGCAGGGACAGAAATCAAACCCATCCCCACTGGAATCAAGCCCGTCCCTGCCAGAAATCAAATCCATCCCACCAAAGCAACAATATAAAACTGTAAAATTCTGCTAATTTGCTACTTGATATAGGGGAATGAGAAAAGATATAAAGAAGAGTGACCAAAATGAAGTGGATGAAATGACTCATATGAAGATGGGCTGAAAAGGTTAAGGCTGAGGAAGGATATGATAACATAACATAAGAAGTCATTTTTACACCGTATAACTAGTAAGTTCGATGCAATTTACAAAATTTAACAAATACACAGTAGGAAAAATTAATTAATTGGCAAACAAATGCGTCTTCAATTGCTTTTGAAAATGACTATATGACATGGAACTCAATAGTAAAGGTTTCAATTCCCTGTCCCAGAAAGCCGCCTCATAAGAAAGCAAAGATTGGTGGTGTTTTGTGTAACGACAGCCTTTGATAGTGGAAAATTAAAAAGGCTGTGTGAACTGCGAGAATGCTTGGATTGAGTAAAAGCAAATACAGTGGTACCTTGGTTTACGAGTGCACCGGTCTGTGAGTGTTTTGCAAGACAAGCAAAACATTTGCAAAATTGGTGCCTCAGAAACCAAGCATGGCTCGATTTACGAGCACACCCCCCCCCCCCCGGACGCAATCCGGCACCCCCCCCGCCACGATTGGCCACCCCCCCACCGCGATTGGGCACCCTCCCGACGTGATTGGGCACCCCCCCCCCCGCCGCTTCTTACCCTCATCTGGGCACCGGCATGTCCTGTGCTTGGTACCGGTGCTCGAAGATCGGCCTCCTCTTCTGCTGTGCCTTGAGCATCTGAGCATGCTCAAGGCCTGCGAGTTCATTATTAAATCTTAAATAAATATGTACTAAAAGTACTTAGCTGTATAAAGATGCTTCATACAGGGGTGACTCTACTCCCGTATGAAGCGTCTTTATACAGCTAAGTACTTTTAGTACATATTTAAGATTTAATATTAAATTCATAAACACTTAAAGTATTTAAACAAATTATAAAATTGGATCCGATGACGAATGGGAGCATAAAGCCCGGCACTATGAAAGAAGTTTGAGTGCCTGGTGGCCCACTGAGGATCAATAAGACAGCTTGTAACTCCTGATGAATGAAGTGTTGCATAAATGTGAGATTAGTTCTGACATTTTGACAATTATATTTATGTAAATACAGGGCATACAATTTTGCTACAAATTCCAGAATGGTGCTGTATTTATCTTAGCATAAAGGAAAAGTTTTGCACATTATTTCAGTTTTTGAATATTTTACCTGTTTATTTCCTTTCAGAAAAAGCATTACAGTAGCTTTATTTGTCAGCGCTTTAAGTCTAAAATAGAAAAGCACAATATAATCAGATGAACTTACTCAACACAGTATATTTGCAATATTTATAAAACTTATGAATGAGCTGGGACAGATTAGTTTGTTATAAAAAGTATTTGCTCAACAGAATTTAATTGTTATGACACAAAAACCTCTTTGGAAAAATCATCCTATTGCTACAACAAAGTAATTTTAAAGAGGTTTAGGGCTCCTTTTACAAAGGTGTGTTAGGGCCTTAACGCGCAGAATAGCGTGCGCTAAAATTCCGCGCGTGCTAGCCGCTACCGCCTCCTCTTGAGCAGGCAGTAGTTTTTCAGCTAGCGCGCACTAATCCTGTGCATGTGCTAAAAACGCTAGCGCACCTTCGTAAAAGGAGCCCTTACTATACAGATAACCCAAATATATCTAATGTCTCTTAAATGTAAATTACATTTCCATCAATGATGGAAATGATCTAGCCTTACTTCTATGAGGTCACATGCTAATAAAGTTTGGAAGTCCTGCTTCTATACAATTCCAAGATCAAATTCATTGCACACAGTTATTTCCCAAAGTGCAAACTTTCTCCCCATGTACAATATATAGTGATTTTGACTATTTTCAAACTAAATTATAAAGAGCCAAACCCAAAACTGAAGTTATTTGGATCAGGAAAAACATTTTATAAAGCAACATTTTTCAATAATTAAAGACCTTATTAAAATATGTAACTTCTATTTCATAAAATTTCGATTCCACTAATGCCAGGAAATATGAACAATACTGATCACAAAATAAACAAATATAAAAATATAAAATTGACAAACACATAAAATGTTAAAACTTAAAATGCATAAACTGTCGACTCACAGAAGTTATATTTATAAAGGATTAGAATTTTAAAATATTTCCCTGGGGCAATATTTTTACACAATCCATGTGTAGGAATATTGAGATGTGGAGTTTGAGAGAAACATGGGCAGCATCACATATTATTTAGAAAAAACACATATACATTTATAGCTGCTTCCAAGCATGAGTAATATATTTACCTTTATTTTAGGTCCTTTAAATTTGGAGGGGTATGGTTAAAGACACATAGATGTCTTTGGGATTCATTTTGGAAAAAGAAAAATGTCAAAAAAGTGGCATAATGTGGCAGATGGATGTTTTCTTGCCAGACCTAATTTGTTATTTTCAAAACCCATTTTCTAGGCAGATTTCGTAGTGGTTGTCTGAATGCTTCTAAATATGAAGGAGGGTGGGTGTTGGAGGTATGATTTGGGAGGGACTAGGACGGGCATAGGATTTTGACATTTTTCTACAATAATTGAATGTTTTACAAAACGTCCAGGGCCCATTTGGATGTTTGGGGCCCAAGCTGACTAGATGGCTGCTGAAGGCATGACCTCCTCCCACCCCCAAAGATGTGAATGAAACAATGCATATTTGCCTGCATGACAGCTTCAGACGTTAGGGCCAATCCTAGTAGAGCAGCAAACAGGTCCCTGGAGTAGTCTAGTGTGTAGTGCAGTGAACTATAGAGATGGGAACCCAGGCCCATGTCCCACTTTAAGTACTATGCTTACCCCCTCTTTTACCAAGGTGTGCTAACCGAGTAGCACTCGCAAACTGATTTAGACCACACTAAATGTTAACGCGTCCATAGAATATAATGGATGCGTTAGCATTTGCTAAATCGATTAGCACGTGTTAATCGGTTAGCACACCTTAGTAAAAGATGGGGTTATAGTAGATTATATGAGCCTTCCAAAACCCACCCAAATCCCACTGTACCTATATGTAGGTGACCACTGCAGGCATAAGGGTTACTGGTGTGATGTACAGTTGTGTCCAGTAAGTTTGGGGTTGGTTTTGGAGGGATCATCATACAGTATAAAAGGGGTTATGGTGAGATGTGAACCTGGGCCTTTTTATGTGAAGTTCACTGAAGTGCCCCCTAGGGTGCCCCTTTGCTCTGCTGGGATGTCTATAAGGATAGTCTACTAAAAATGTTGGCCCCTTCTACGGTATATCTCAATGGCTTGTTTTGTATGTTTTTCTTTTGGACGTGTTTGGGTTGGGGTTTTTTTTTTTTTTTTCCAAAAGTGGTTCAAAAAAAGCTAGATGCACTGAGAACAAGCACATTTTCACTACTGTCATGTTCAGTACTGTATTTTTGTGCGTGTTCCACAAAATGTCCAAACTCGTATTTGGACATCATAATCAAAAATGCCCCCTGTATGTCATTAGAAAATAGGTGACAAAAAAACAAAACAAAACAAAAACAGGAAGAACTGCTGCTCCATAGAAAAATCCAAAACAAAATAAAACAAAGACAAAGAATGTGTGCGGACTTATAAAAGTTTATTTTATAAGAAGAGAAAGACTCGACACAATTTATATTTTGGCCTGAATGGTCTTCCTCAGGGGTCCAAATAAATTATTTGATAAATTGAAAGCAAACCACAAATGGGTATACAGTATAAAGGAAGATACAATAGGCACTTAAGCCAAATCAACAATGCACAAATTCACATGATAGACAAACAGTCTGAAAGCTTGTATGTATGCCCCCCTAAACTCAGGTAAATAGCGACAGACAAAAGTTCTGCTGTGTACGTTATAAAATACACTAGAAAAACATACATCCTTTAAATCCCTATGTATTACTTTATAAATAGCACCTTTAGTAGCATCGCTTACATATGATCTACACATATAAATTTGCTTTTGGAGTGGAGGAGTAGCCTAATGGTTAGTACAGTAGCCTGAGAACCAGAGGAACCAGGTTCAATTCTTGTTGCAGCTTCTTGTGACTCTAGGCAAGTCACTTAACCCTCTAACGCCCCAGGTACAAATTAAGTACAGTCAACCCTCCGTATCTGTAGGGGATTGGTTCTAGGACCTCCCATGGATGCTGAAGTCTAAATCACTCCCTCTTCCGCCTCCTCTTCCCTCCTGCATGGTCTGGCATTTTGCAGCATGCTCTAACAGGTCCCCCTACCTCCAGTATACCTTTACATCCTTTTGACCCTTTAACAGCAGCAGCAGCAGCCACATTCAACGGCTGCCTGTGTTCTGAATGGACCTTTCCATCTGACCTGGCACGCCCCTTCTGACACAACTTCCTGGATGGGCTGGGTCAAAGGAAAAGGCCTGGTGCAGGCCAAAGCCTCTGATAATGGCTGCTGTTGTTGCTGCAGGATTGATGACGGGATAAAAAGGTACATCTGGGGCAGGAGAAACAGAATCACGATTGGTTGAATCTGCAGATGCAGAACCTGTGGACATGGAGGGCCGACTGCACCTGTATATCATATGTAAACTGCTTTGATTCCAACCACAGAAAGGCAAACCCCATCCCTTTTTATACTTGAAAGTAGGCATATGTGGTGTTTTTTTTAATTACTTCTTATCATATCAAAATGCAGTTGAGATGTTTAGCAAAATCATTATTTTTCCTCTTTAAAATAATTATTTTTCTTTCATTTACTTAAGCTTTGGTCTATTTACTCAAGAATGATCCTTTTTTATTTACAAGACATCAACTTTCTAAATATATTTTTTTTATTTTAAGCATGAATCAGTGGCTTTTCCCATGTCTGTCTCAATAGCAGACTATGGACTTTTCCTCCAGGAACTTGTCCAAACCTTTT
Source organism: Geotrypetes seraphini (assembly GCF_902459505.1). Lineage (NCBI taxonomy): Eukaryota > Metazoa > Chordata > Amphibia > Gymnophiona > Dermophiidae > Geotrypetes > Geotrypetes seraphini. Next base: position 271,058,519 of record NC_047087.1, read on the forward strand.
TTTAAAAACCAGCTATGTGAACTGCTCTTACCAGATCCTCCGGCAATGTATTTCAGAGCTTAACTACCAAGTCAAGCACTGTTAGGAGGTGACCTGGCATATAAATTGAATACTAGATTAACTAGTCACTGAGTGAAAAAATATTTCCTCCTATTGGTTTTAAAAGTATCTCCCTGTAACTTCATTGAGTGTCCCCCGGTATTTGTAATTTTTGATGGGAGTAAAAAAAAATTGATTCACTTATACCCATTTTAGACTTCAATTCATATCTCCCTCCCCCAGTCATCTCTTTTGTAAGTTGAAGATCCCTAACCTCTTTAGTTTTTCCTCATACGAGAGGAGTTCCATCCCCATTATCATCTTGCTCGCTCTTCTTTGAATCTTTTCTAGTTCCGTTATATCTTTTTGAGATAAGGCAACCGAATGCTAGAGTCCACCTTGGGGGTTAGTGCCCAAGAAAAGGATCTGGGTGTCATCATAGACAATATGATCAATCTTCCGCCCAATGTGTGGTGGCGGCCAAAAAAGCAAACAGGATGCTAAGAATGATTAAAAATGGATGGTTAACAAGACTAAGAATGTTATAATGCTGAGGAGCACAAGTAGCTACACTGCAGTAGTGCTGTGACAGAGTGACTGAGAGTTCCAAAGTCACATCAGAGAAGTGGGACAAAAGGAATTTTGTCCAATTTAGTGATTTTCAAGGACAAAGGCTGATGTGACTACTGCCATTAATAGAGCATGAATGTGAATAGCAGCTGTGACAATCCACAGGATGGAAGATTTAGAATAGGGACCTTCAGTTATTTTGTTTTATTCCAGCTAGCAATACATGGCTTCACTGCTTCTGAAGACACTGACCAAGCTACAACAGAGGGAGATAGGATCTTGCATCCCTTTATTTTGGTTAAGATAGGTCAGTAGGTGATGCACTCCTGATCCTGGTGGTCCAATTCTGAAACCAAAGTGGCAGCTGGCAGGACAACAAGGGAGAGCATCGAGGGTCCAAAGAGCAAAGGTCTCATTTTAAAAAAAAAAAGATAATTCATATTGATGTTCACAACCAAGTTGCTTTGTTGTTTTATTTATTAAAGTTTCAAATTTTTCCTTGATCAAAATAAATCACTGTACAATAGAAAAAATAAAACAAAAGTTATGAATTAAAAATGAAAGGAATTAAATCATTTATCTTGTACTGTTAGTTAGTCCCCAATTATATAGAGAGATGATGATACCAATAATGGAGATTACATCACTTAAATTTTAAAGGAAAAGAATAGATGGCTAATCCCGCTTAATGGACTAGCTTTCCTCTTACAAAGAATGTGCCTGCAAGTCTAAATGGGTACTAGCAGAAACAACCACTTTTACCAGGATTTACTAACCTTCCCGATCGGGCCCGATCCGACGAATTCTGAAAGGAAAAATATGCAGATGGAGGTGATCCACGCACATGTGCAGACCATCTGTAGATGGTCTGCGCATGCCCGTTCGAGCCGGGGCTGTTTTTTTTTTTAACTTAATTTTTTTTCCTTTTTTTCTAGGGCACAGGGAAAGGGAATGTGAAACAGGATGTTTGGAGCCCGTGGTTTTAACCTACTTAAGCCAGCAGGTCAAAAACACGGGCTTGCACCATGGGGAATCTGGCTCTAAGATCTTGGCGGTGCTGGAGCGAGATGAGGGGCTTGAGAGAAACTGAGGGATGGATGTAGAACTCACCGGGACACTACTGTTCCCTCTTCTTAAGGGAAGGGTTTTGTGCACACACAGGGAAGGGTGGGAGAATCGGGGCGGCAGGAGAGATCAGGCTGCAGGAGTTCGGGACAGGCAAATCGGGGCTGACAGGGCAGAGAGCAGGGCTGCAGAAGACAGGGCAGTCGCAAAGGGCTTCAGCGATTGGTCCTCAGCAGTCGCTTTTTTTTGATTGGCCAACCCAGTCGGTATTGAAGGGTTTTGTTTAGTGAATCACGTCCCTGCCTACTTTGCATGCCGTTGCCCTCATTTTCATGCGTGGATCGGAGGATGATCGGAAGACAGGTAAGTGAAATGGGCCGAGGTCGCTAAACGATCGGTACATGATCGGTTTGCTTTGTGAATCTAGCCCTTTACCAGCTATAAATTTAGTTAGCTGTGAGGCTTTAAAAAAAAAACAAAAAAACATATTTAACACCCTGAAGATTAATCATACATTTTCAAGGATATCTAAGTATAAAGGTAGCCCCTAATTTTAACACCTGGGGTTGCAAAAGTAAAAATTGTTTCCTCTTCTTCTGGGTAGTTCTTGACACATCCAGACAAATTCTAATTTTTTGATTCATAAATAGTTTATTCTGATGTTTAAAGAACATTTTCAACAACCATTCTCTATCTGAAACTAATGCCAGCTGAACGAACAGTGAAGCCGAGGCCACCACTTCTACCTCTGTTTTTTCCAATAAATTTGTTAAATATAACTGTCCATTTAGAGACGTTGCTAATCTTTAAATGTGAAGAATTTTTCTGAAACAAGATTTATCTGAGAGTTCCTGAACTACCTTTGGTGTGTAATAAAACTGTTAATTGTGAATGGTAAACTGGTGTAAAGGTCTCTTTTTTCTGGTGTAGCACAACATAACAAAATTTCTTATATACCGCAGCTACCTTGCAGTTCTGTGCAGTTAACAAAAATTTAAATGCAGGTGTACATGGTATAAACACAGTTAATTAATTAAAATATTTCCTGAATAAAACTGTCTTCATAGATTTTCCAAATGCCAGATAAGAAGTAGGGAAAGAAATATACATACTAAATTGCCTGATACGCTAAGATCTCACTGGGAATCTTATATGTACTTTGGAGTTCTTTAAAACCTCAGTAGCAAATTAGCAGAAGTGGGCCTTGTCCTAGGGGATTCTAACTTTTACCAACAGACCACTATGAAATTTGATCTATTTCTGTGTGACTGGGACAAGGTTGCACTGAAGCTAGGGGGTGCTACAGTACCACACCTGCAGGATCTCCCCAAAAAACAGAACCATCCCCATGAGTCTGGAAGGGATCTTCACGGACTCCACGGGATTCCCGTTGTTCCCACTTCCGTGCAGCTCTCTATTTGGAAGCTCCTGGTTGACCCATAAGGAGTCCATTTTTAAAAGAACTGATGGGGTCATACTGGACTTAGTGCTTACAAATGGGGAAAGTGTTTCTGATGTTACAGTGGGTGATCATCTGGCATCCAGTGATCACTGCATGGTACGGTTTAATATTAAGATGGATAAAGAGAGGGCTCATTCAAAAGCAAAGGTTATAGACTAAAAAAACTAACTTTGTTCGGATGGGGGTTTACATCAAGGAATTACTGTCTGGATGGGAACATCTGGAAGGAGTGGAAATGCAATGGGCAAAACTGAAAGGAGCAATTGTAAGGGCGAAAAAACTTTTTGTGAGGAAAGAGGAAGAGGAAAAGAAGGCCACTTTGGGTCTCAAAAGTAGTAGCTGAGAAGGTAAGGAATAAGTGGTTAGCTTTCATAAAGCAGAAAGAGGAAGACAGACAAAAATATCTGGAAAAGTAAAGAGAGGCTGGTCTTGTAGTCAGGAAAGCAAAGATGCAAATGGAAGAAAAAAATAGCTGACACGGTAAATTGGGGAGTTAAGACATTTTTTAGATATATTAGTGATAGGAAGAAGTGCAAAAGTGGCATTGTGAGACTCAAAGGTGAAAGGGAGGAATATGTAGAAGCTGATCAAGAAAAGGCCGAATTGCTTAACAGATATTTCTGTTCTGTGTTCACGGTTGAAGCGCCGGGAGCGGGACCGCAGAAGACAAATGTGAATAGGGATGGAGGAGTAATAGTCTCTGATCGATTTTCAGAGGGTTGTGTTCGTGAACAGCTAGCTAAAATAAAGGCAGACAAAGCAATGGGGCCGGATGGTGTACATCCTAGGGTGCTGAAGGAACTTAGGGAAGTTCTGGTAGCTCCACTGACTGACATTTTCAATGAGTCTCTAGAATCAGATGTGGTACCGGAGGACTGGCGAAGGGTGGATGTGGTCCCTCTCCACAAAAGTGGAAGTAGGGAATTACAGGCCGGTAAGTCTGATTTCTGTGGTAAGCAAATTAATGGAAACACTTTTAAAACAGAGAATGGTCAAGTTTTTGTAATCCTGTGGATTATAGGACCAGAGGCAACATGGATTCACTAAAGGTAGGTCTTGTCACACAAATCTGATCAATTTCTTTGAATGGGTGACCAGAGAATTGGATAGAGGATGTGAGCTAGATGTGGTGTATTTAGATTTTAGCAAAGCCTTTGACAGTGTTCCACACAGATGTCTAAAAAATAAACTGAGTGCCCTCAGGATGGGTCCCAAAGTGACAGGCTAGATCAAGAACTTGTGGAAGACGACAGAGGGTAGTGATTAATGGAGATCGCTCTGAGGAAAGGGATGTTACCAGTGGTGTGCGTCAAGGTTCTGTTCTTGGGCCTGTTCTTTTTTACATTTTTATAAACGATATTGGTGCAGGACTGTTGGGTAAGATTTGCCTCTTTGCAGATGATACCAAAATCTGCAATAGAGTAGACACCTAGGATGGTGTGAATAACATGAAGAAAAATCTGGTGAAGCTTGAAGAATAGTCTGTATTTGGCAGCTAAAATTTAAAGCTAAGAAATGCAAGGTCATGCATTTGGGCTGCAAAAACCTGAGGGAACGGTACAGATTAGGGAGTGAAGAGCTTAAATGCACAACAGAAGAGCGGGACTTGGGTGTGATTGTATGTAATGATCTTAAGGTGGCCAAACAGGTTGAAAAGGTGATAGCAAAAGCTAGAAGGATGCTAGGTTGCATAGGGACAGGTATGGGTAGTAAGAAAAAGGAGGTATTGATGCCCCTGTATAAGACTTTAGTGAGACCTCATTAAGAATATTATGTACAATTCTGGAGGCCAAACCCTCAAAAAGATATAAAAAGGATGGGGTCGATCCAGAGGAAGGCTACTAAAATGGTACGTGGTCTTCATCATAAGGCATATGGGGACAGACTTAAAGATCTCAATTTGTATACTTTGGAGGAAAGGCGGGAGAGGGGAGATATGATAGAGACGTTTAAATACCTACGTAATGTAAATGCGCATGAGTTAAGTCTCTTTAATTTGAAAGAAAAATGCAATGAGAGGGCATAGGATGAAGTTAAGAGGTGATAAGCTCCGGAGTAATCTTAGGAAATACTTTTTAAAAGAAAGGGTGGTAGATGCATGGAACAGTCTCTCAGAAGAGGTGATAGAAACAGAGACTGTGTCTGAATTCAAAAGGGCTTGGGATAGGCATGTGGGATCTCTTGGAGAGAGAAAGAGATAATGGTTACTGCGGATGGGCAGACTAGATGGGCTATTTGGCCTTTATCTGCCATCATGTTTCTATGAGGATTTGATTAAAATCAGCTATTTCCTAGTCAGATTTCATGAGCCTTTCAAGAACATGCAGGTTTCTTCATCTATCCAGGTTTTCTCCAGAGCTTATATGACAATTAGAATTCTACACTATAGTTAACTGCAGGGAGTCAAAGAGGAATAGAAGGGCAAAGTCCACCATAATAAAGGGAAAAACTCAGCAATTACTTCATAGATAATGACTTTATATATTTTTTCTTTTCCTCTCTTCATCAGTCTAATCACTATACTATGAAAATAGTCCTAAAGAAATGTGCCAAGTGATCCACGAGAAGAGCTTTTGTTTATATTTACTTTTCATTTATGGCAATACCAAGAACCATATTCCCAAAGCAATGCCAACTTCTTCTCACTGATAAATATGTGGACAGAAATGTCATGTTGAAATTCCAAAGTGTCTTTTAGTGAGTCTCTTTCATTTCACTCATAAAAAATTATATGTTCCTAATGAATACTAGGACAGAAAGGCACCAGTCTAGCCAGTGCTTGATAAGTTACTCTAATAAATTACTTCTTCTGCTAAGGTTGCTATTGATTTTCCAAGGCAATTCACCACTTACAGAGGATGAAGACAGTTCAGTCCTTGATCACTTTCTGGTTCTATTGATGTAGATTAAAAATAGAGGAATAATCTCATAGTTAAGCTTCAGATACAGGAATAATCTCATGGCTGGACTTCTCAATTAATTCTTCACAATCTTATCAATAATGGAGCAAAGGAGAGAAAATGATTTAAGCAAAGAACGCAAAATTTTGTAACAAGCCATCCCTTACATATTTATTTTTTTATTTGTTGTTACAGAAGGAATGACCACAGGTTACCAGACACTAAACAAAACTTTACAATTAGCAGTATTTTGGCAATAATGGATGCCTGCATGGAGGTCACCAATCACTCATATCTGAGGAGGTCTAGGGAATGTAAGGTTGATCAAACTAAAATGTTGTTTTCATCCCTGTATTTACCTTTCTGGTAAAAAGATTCTGGATTTAGCTCATGCCTTTCTCAGATCTTTAAGGTATGTTATATTCAGGTCCAGTAGGAATTTTACTGTTCCCAAAAGGATTATAATTTAAGTTTGTATGGAAGGGAAAAAGACTTGCTCAAGATCACAAGGAATGTCAGTGGTATTTAAATCAGAATTTCTTGGTCCTCAGTTTTCTGCTCTAACCATTAGGCTACTTCTGCACTCTTAAAAAAATTATATATATATATATATATATATATATATATATACAGTGGTACCTTGGTTTACGAGCATAATTCGTTCCAGAAGCATGCTCGTAATCCAAAATACTCGTATATCAAAGCGAGTTTCCACATAAGAAATAATGAAAACTCGCTTTGATACGTTCCCACCCCCCCGAGGCCAGTGGCGCTGCTCTATCCCCCCCCCCCCCGAGAACCGGCATTGCTCCCCTCGAAGGCCCCCACCGCGATCCGGCACCTTCCCCCCCCCCCCCCCCGCAATCTGGCACCCCTCCGCCGCGATCCGAAGTTCCTCAGACTCACCCGAAACCGCTTCTTACTTTCATCTGGGCCTCGGCACCGGCATATCCTGTGTGTTGGTACCGGTGCCCGAAGATCGGCCTCCTCTTCTTGCTGGGCCTTGAGCATCTGCGCATGCTCAAGGCCTGTGAGTTCACGCTCTTTCCGAGATCTCCAAGAATCTCGGAGAGAGCGTGAACTCGCAGGCCTTGAGCATGCGCAGATGCTCAAGGCCCAGCAAGAAGAGGAGGCCGATCTTCGGGCACTGGCACCAACGAACAGGACATGCCGGTGCCGGTGCCGAGGCCCAGATGAAAGTAACAAGCGTGTTCAGGTGGGTCTGGGGGACTTCGGATCGCGGTGGGGGGTGCCGGATCGCAACAGGGGGGTGCTGGATCGCGGGGGGGGGGGGGGAGGGAGGGTACCGGATCGCGGGAGGGCGCTCATAAATCGAGGCAAGCTCGGATTCCGAGGCGCTGATTTTGCTAATGTTTTGCTCGTCTTGCAAAACACTTGCAAACCGGTGCACTCATAAACCGAGGTACCACTGTATATATATATATTTTAGATATATATATATATATATATATATTTACTGGCGAGATGCAGCAGATGAGGCGATTCCCAAGTGATGTGATAGTTAAGAAAATTCTAACACACAGCACCTAAATTTAAGCGTCATTTGTATAAATACATTTATAGAATACTGTAATCAAGCACTTAAGCGTACACCAACATGTAAATGGCAGTAGTCTGCCTAAAGTGATAGTCTACGAGTCTTGTAATTACATGATAAAATGGCTGAGGGGGAGACTCTATAAATACTGCTCAAAAATGGGCACCAGAAAAAGTTGACACTAAGGGCTCCTTTTACTAAGGTGCGCTAGGGCTTTAGAACGCGCTACACCTTAACGCCAGCATTGAACTATCCTATAAAAGGCACATGCTTTCTATAGAATCCCATGTAGCACTAATTCCTGCTTCTGACTTTGGGCACCAGATTTGCGCTTGATGAAACTTGGTATAAACGCTAGTGCTCAAGTTAGTTATAGAATACCTCCACGCACCTATGCGCATAACTATTGAGAAAGCCCTTTCCATGGCTATGCCTCCTTTGGGTTATACTCTATGAAGTTAGATGCCTCGCCTTATAGAATAGCATGCAGCCAGATGCACATGCATATTTTAATGATTACCAATTAACATCAATAACTGGTTGTTAGCACCCAGTTACTGAAGGTTAAGAGCTTGTTGACCAATTAATTTGCATCCATATCTGGGCAACTCATCCAAATTTGGGTACCATATATAGAATCCAGGGGTTAGCACATAAATGTTGCATTTAGGTGTCCCCTCCCCCTTTTACTCCAGCCATAGACCCGACATACATATGTACAGTACACCTACATTTAAGCATATCATTGTTAAAATTATGCTAGCATTCTACAAGGACACATGCACATTAATGGCCAGATTCTGTACGGGACGCCTATATTAGGCACCCTAATCAAGGATGTCTAGCGATGCCTAACTTTGGAATCTGTGCTCAACTTTTTTTTAATTGGCATAATTAGTGTGATAATTGACCACACCGGTTTTCAGTCAATCAAAAAAAAAATAAAAAATAACCAATTAAGAGTTTCAGAACCAAACTCTTCGGATACCTAGTGAAGCCTAAGTAGAGGTGCCGTCCAACACCTACCTGAAAAGTAGACATGGTTGAGACGGAGGATAGGCACAGTTAATTTAGGCGCCGGTAAATTAGGTCAAGTAAAAACTGGCAGGATTCTATAAGCGATGACAACTGCGTCAAGTGGCGCCTACAATGCAGGTACGCTTAGGCACCCTTTATAGAATCTGGCTCTCAATGCTGTTATAGAATAGGCACACTGTTTGTTATTTGGGTGCCTAGATGGAGGCATCCAACTATAGAATTACTTCCTTAGAATTCCTTGATTTCTAGTACAAAGTAACTGAACATTCAGTCAGGTTTTAAAATTACCCATAATACACTGAAACTAGAATCATATAAACTGCATCTGTTGTATGTAAATTATCTCATATATATAAATTGTGATATCTTGAAAATCTTACTGAAAATTGCCCAAGGACTGAGTGAAGAGCCACAGATTTAGAGTATCATCTACTATATCATTTATGAATGCAATTTTTTCTGTTAGGTTCTCAGCAATTTACCTTTCACCTCCAGTGTCTATTTTACACTATCACGTAACTAATAATCATTATGTTGATTCTGAAGTGCTGTACTTGATGCTGAATCTCTATTCCTGGCATACATCCCATATCCATATGAGCTAGCCAGTGGAATTTTTAATCTATATTCCATACAATTATAATCTGCTATCATAGAACACTTTCATTTATATTTCATATAATTATAATCTGCTATCATAGCATAGCTATTAAATTCCATACAATTATAATCTGCAATTATAAACTGCTATCAAAGCATAGCTTATTGAACACTTTCATTTAAACTCTGCAGCAATAGAAAGCAATTTTGAAAGTCATTTATCTGGGTAAAATGGCCTTACTGAAAATCAGCCTCCTTGGGGCTCCTTTTACTGTGATAGCGGTTTTAGCACGTGCAAAATTGTCACGCGCGCTAGATCTTAACGCCAGCATTGAGCTGGCATTAGTTCTAGCCATGTAGCGTGGGTTTAGCATGCGCTAAAATCCTACGTGCGCTAAAAACGCTATCGCAGCTTAGTAAAAGGGGCCCTTAGGCTCCACAGTGCAAGTCAGTTAAACCAGGTGAAAGAAAGGCCTTGTCATTGGAATATACAGATTAAAGGAGTAAAACAGGTGAAAGAAAGGCCTTGTCATTGGAATATACAGATTAAAGGAGTAAAACAGTGCACTACATTCAATTTTCAATTGTATGTACACTATTTTCACCCACTCAACTGCCTGCACAAATTAAAGTTGCAAGGTATGTAAACAGTACAAATACTATATGGTGACTAATTTTTAAATAGAAATGACATGAGTGGTTTCTTTTTGAAAGCTGGCTACCAGGTACAAGAGCCAAAACTGCCCACACAATGTTTTGGGAAAATTCAGGCTCAATAGCAATGTTCCCTCTAAGCTAGGGAAGTAGATGTGCAAGTCATGATGTGTTCTGAGCAGTGGTTGATTTGAGCTGGGCTGGCGCATGGTGGTGGTGGTGGGGGGGGGGGGGGTGGAGGATGTAAACACAAGCAATTTTTGAAAATTATGACAAATTATATTTTAAAAAATTGAGAAGTTAAATTGTTTCCTTTCAATTGAAAATATAAAAAAACCTGATTCTGCAAAGCGCGTCTAAAGTTAAGCGCAGTTTGAACATCCAAGATAGGCGTCCTTTGTAGATTTGTGCTCAGTGACACTCAACACTGTTTAGACGTCCTTTAGAGAATTGAGTTTTAGATGAGAGTTAGATGTCCAAACAATGTCCTTAATGATATAATATTTTATTATTATGACGTTATTAGAATGGCAATTTTATGGTGTTTTTCATTATAATTGTGACAGTAGGAGTTGGATCTGTTTACTGCTTTTATTTATTTCTATTCCATCATTGACTGGAATTTTAACCAGCAACATTAGTGTAGAAGGCTGTAGTTTTAACCAGTGTGCTACACAATGAGCTAGCAAGTTGCACAGCAATTGTAAAACTAGGTCCTATAGACATTGTAAAGGAGGTCCTACTTTTGAGCATAGTTTGGGCTTCAGATAGACCTGAGTTCTATGGACGGAACTTAGGCATAGTTTGGACATCCTTAATGCAATCTGCTAAATAGTTTTCTGGGTTTTTATTTTTGCTTTATTAAGCTCAAAATACATTTAATAAGGCACAACATAAACAGATATAGTGCATGCAAAACCTTCTATTTTTGTGGACAAACAGCAAAGTTATGTGCTAATTAGAGGAAAACATCCATTAACTGAAGCAGAACATATGAAAAAACACAGCTTTTGATTTCTTGCTAAAAAGCTACCCCTTTTTTCTGACTAAACAGTGCTCCAATCAGCTCATTACTGAAAACAAGGAAAGCACATGAAAAAAATATAGATTGCATATGTAACTTAATTTGCAAAAGCTTAAAAACTGAAAAAAAACCCAGACACAGACCTTAGCATGGCTTCTATTGCATTGCAAACCATTCCTTTTTAAATAATTTCTAGCATCTTGTTTGCTTTTTTGGCTGCTGCCGCACATTGAGCAGAAAGTTTCATCGTATTCTCTACAATAGAATACCCAGATTCCTTTCTTGGGCACTAACCCCAAAGGTGGACCCTAGCATCTGGTAACTGTGATTTGGGTTATTCTTCCCAATATGCATCACTTTGCATTTGTCCACATTAAATTTCTTCTGCCACTTGGACGCCCAGTCTTCCAATTTCCTAAGGTCTGCCTGCAATGTTTCACAATCCGCATGTGTTTTAACAACTTTGAACAGTTTAGTGTCATCTGCAAATTTAATCACCTCACTCATCATTTCAATTTCCAGATCATTTATAAATAAGTTAAATAGCACCAGTCCCAGTACAGATCCCTGCGGCACTCCACTGTTTACTCTCCTTCATTGAGAAAAATAGCCATTTAACCATACCCTCTGTTTTCTATCCGATAACCAATTCCTAATCCACAACTGAACTTTGTCTCCTATCCCATGACTCTTTAATTTTCTCAGAAGCCTCTCATGAGGAACTTTGTCAAAAGCCTTTATTCACATGTGTATTCACACCTTCCAGACTATGGGCTCCTTTTATCAAGCCGTGCTAGCGCTTTAACGCGCGTAATACCGCGTGCTAAACCGCCGGCCGCGCTAGCCGCTACCTCCTCCCTTGAGCAGGGGGTAGTTTTTAGGCCAACGCGAAGGTTAACGCGTGATGAAATGTCACGCGCGTTAACCCCACTAGCGCGGCTTGATAAAAGGAGCCCTATGTGAAATCATTCTGGAACTGGGACACAGTTTAAATTTGCATACATATTTTTTAAAATATGCATGTATGTGCACCTGTCAGTCACATCAACCTTGCCATGCACATTTTCCAAGGAGTTTTTCCTTCTCCTTTTCAGCTTTTCTTTTCTCCTTTCTCATAACTTCATTATTTTGTTTCCATATTGTTTTAGGACCCCGGTAAAAGGTCATTTCATGACCGAAACACGGCCCATGTCAGGTCTATGCCACACATTTTATACTGTGTTCTTTTGTGTTACTGTATATTTTATTTTGTTAATCTCTGCACCATGTTCAAATAAAGTTTTTATCTAGATCATCAGTTCCACAGTTTTTTTGCCTTCTGCTCTTCTTCCATTTTTGTAGAACTATCTCGGTGGACCTTTTTTGTCTTTCTGTGTACAAATTTGGTCAGTAAATTTGTGTATGTTAGAGTTAAGTACAGATGTAGGCACACAAATTCTCTAGAGAAGTATATGCATACTTTTCCAAAAATTATTGGTGCCTGCACTGGGAGAAATATATACATAATACTGATGGGTCCACTCAATTATGAAAAGGGAATTTTTGTCAAAAACCATTTACAATGTAAAATGGCTATAATGTAAAAGGATTACCGTATTTTCGCGGATATAACGCGCGCGTTATACGCGTTTTTACGTACCGCGCATACCCTTCGCGCGTTATATGCCTGAGCGCGGTATACAAAATTTTTTTTACATATTTCACACCCCGCCCGACGCCCGATTCATCATCCGGAAGGACGCTCGCACCCCCACCGCTCGCACCCCCACCCCGAAGGACCGCCGACTCCCCGACAATATCGGGCCAGGAGGGAGCCCAAACCCTCCTGGCCACGGCAACCCCCTACCCCCACCTCGCACTACATTACGGGCAGGAGGGATCCTAGGCCCTCCTGCCCTCGATGCAAACCCCCCTCCCCCCAACGACCGCCCCCCCCAAGAACCTCCGACCGCCCCCCCAGCCGACCCGCGATCCCCCTAGCGACCCCCACGACCCCCCCACCCCCCTTCCCCGTACCTTTGGTAGTTGGCCGGACAGACGGGAGCCAAACCCGCCTGTCCGGCAGGCAGCCAACGAAGGAATGAGGCCGGATTGGCCCATCCATCCTAAAGCTCCGCCTACTGGTGGGGCCTAAGGCGCGTGGGCCAATCAGAATAGGCCCTGGAGCCTTAGGTCCCACCTGGGGGCGCGGCCTGAGGCACATGGGCCCAACCCGACCATGTGCCAGGTGAACGGAGAGTCGGGACAGCGCACGGAGAGGCGGGGCAGTGCACGGAAAGTCATGGCAGGTGAACGGAGAGTCGGGACAGCGCACGGAGAGGCGGGGCAGTGCACGGAAAGTCAGGGCAGGTGAACGGAGAGTCGGGACAGCGCACCGAGAGGCGGGGCAGTGCACGGAAAGTCAGGGCAGGTGAACGGAGAGTCGGGACAGCGCACGGAGAGGCGGGGCAGTGCACCGAAAGTCAGGGCGGGTGAACGGTGAGTCGGGGCAACCAGAGGAGAGTCGGGGAGGGCGAAAGGAGAGTCGGGGTGGCCAGAGGAGAGTCGGGCAGCATGCGCGGTATACCCATGAGCGCTGTATACAAAAGTTTCCGTACATACAAGTGTGGTTTCTGCGCGCTATACCCGTGTGCGCATTTTACACGGGTGCGCGTTATATCCGCGAAAATACGGTAGTTGAAAACTGAACACCCTGTGCACATGGTGAACTGTTCCACAAACATGCACTTTTACTCATATTTTCATGGAAACATTCCCAGGGTGAGAGCAATAGCACAGTTTTGAATTTTCCAAAACATGAATTTCATTGGCCAGAAAATGTTCCTACAGAAAAAGCACAAACATTGGTGGATTCTATTTCCTTGGACAATTTTTAAAAGTAAAAAACTTGTATGCTTGCTCTTTGAGAAAGAATGCAAAGTCCAGAGGCAAAATTACAAACAGATTTTGCACAAATGCGAGCAGACCTTTGTAACTACCCTATAAAGAGCTTTCTTCCTCCCTCCCCCCCTCCCACCTGGTTTGTTTTTTTTTGGCAGATTGTCTGGAGGGATTGCAAAACATTAATGCAGTCTTGTTAGCAACAGGAAAAGAGCCCACAAATGTAAGCAGGCCATTAAGAAGGTGAATAAAGTTGACTAAGAGACCAGCAGTAGCTGAAAGGCTGCTCATTAAGCATGACAACTGTAGCTAAGAAGAGAAAGGAGAGATGTGGGAAAATCGCTAGCTAAGGAAAAGCAGAAGCTGCAAGAAGAGAGAATTGCTCACTGAGAAGATGAGCAGAACATGTCATTAAGAAAAAAGCAGGAGAGAAGGAAGAAAACTAGCAGGACAGCTTTTTGTTTGCTACAAACAGAAAGCTTAACAGCTGCTTGCTGAGCATAAAAAACAAAAGTAGTATAGAAAGCAAAAGCTCAGCTTTACTTCTGTCCAATCCAATCAGCAAATGAATCAGCCTAATCCAATCAACAAATGAAGCAGCTAAGAGCTCTCAACTAGAGTGTGACAAGGTAATCATTACCGCAGTAACACTGTGGTTACCATGGTAATTACCACAGTAATGGGAAAAAAGTCAGAAAATTACCTGGAATTACCATGGTAATGGTAGACCATTCCGCGGTAGTACTGTGGGAACAGGGACCGATATTGTGGTACTCTCATGGTAATTAGGAAAAGCAGGCCAACCACCCCTGAGCCTCAGTTGACTATCCCCAGGCCTTCCCTAAGAACCCCATTTTTTCTAGCTCACTGCTGCTACTGGACCCACCACTAATGCATTTTCAAAATGGCTGCCGAGACTTCATGCAGCAGCCTTGTGAGATTCGTGGAAGTATTGTAAAGCTAACGCATGAAGTCTTGGCAGCCATTTTGAAAATGCATTAGTAGTGTGTCCAGCAGTGGCAGCAGGCAGGAAAGAGTGGGATTCTTTCCTGAGCATTTCCTGAGATGCCAGACCAGGGAAGGAGAAGAGAGAAATTCCAGCCTGGGGAAAAAGAAGGGAAGGAGGGGAGAGAAATGTTATAATGTGGGAAAGAGAGGAGAAAGATAATAGATCATAGGAAGGGGAAGACAGAGAGGGAGGAGAAGGTGCATAGGGAAGGGTAGGGAAGGGAAGAGAGATAGAAGACATGTTTATGGATAGATGGGAATAGGGGAGAAGAAAGTAGGAGTAGATAATATACATGGATGGGGAGGGGAATGTAAGGGAAGAGCAGGGCGAAAGAGGAGATGGTGCACATTAATATATGGGAAAGTAAGAAATGGAGAAAGTAAATAGATTTGAGAAGAATGCAAAAAAATAGAAGAAAAGTTGAACATTAAAAGTTAATGCTAAAGATGGAAGTAGGGCAGAAAATGAAGAAGGAGAGAAAAACAGTCAATGGATAAGAAGGCTCTTGAAACAGAGTTAAGAGCATAGACAAAAGGAAGTGCAACCAGAGACTGAGATAAAAATGATTAGAAAAATAAAATCACCAGACAACAAAGGTAGGAAAAATGATTTTATTTTCAACTAGTCTTTAAGCCCGTTACATTAACGGGTGCTAGAATATGTCTGCCTTTCTTTCTGTCTCTCTCCCTACCCTTGTCTGTTTCTTTCTGTCTCTCTCCCTGCCCCTGTGTCTTTCTTCCTTTCTTTCTGTCTCCCTCCCTACTTCCCTGTGCAGCAGTCGCAGCATTCCCTCTCCCTCCATTTCCATGTGCAGCAGCATGTTTTCCCTCCCCCCACTTCCCTTTGCAAAAGCCGAAGCAGCATTCCCTCCCCTCCATTTTCCTGTGCAGCAGCATTTTTTTCCCTCCCCCCACTTCCCTGTGCAGCAGCCACAGCATTCCCTCTCCCTCCATTTCCCTGTGCAGCAGCAGGATTTCTCCATCCCCACTACACTTCCCACAGTCTGGCCGGCTCCCTTGCCAAAGTTATTTTTAAGTTTAAAAGTGCTGCGGCGGCTCCTCTAACGATCCCCTGCATCTGAAGTCTTCTCTGACGCAGGTGCGGTTCGTGAGAGGAGCCGCTGCGGCACCTGTAAACTGAAAAATAACTCCGGCAAGGGAGCTGGCCAACTGGCAATTCAATGAGAGCCACAGCTTCAAAACGGAGCCCTCTGTCGGACACTCTTCTGCCGCTACTAACAGGGGACAAACTGCCGGCGCAACCGCCACTCTCCTGCTGGTCTTCTAGGCGCAACTAATAGGGGACCGACAAACTGCCAAACACAGCCGCATGCGCCTGAAGCCGACCACCATTGAAAGAGCTGCACACTCACGCGCCTCCAGCCACCGCAGGCGCCATGAGGACTGGCACAGAAGCAAACCTCAAGACACCAGGAATCACGATCTGTCAACAGCGCATGCGCGCTTAGGGTTTTATATATAGAGATTCAATAATTGAAATGTGAATTTACATCTGCTGTCTTCCGGCACCTCTCAAGTGAGCATGTGTGCGATGTCTGGAAGGTCAGGAAAAGAGGAAGACTAGCTTCTTGCTACTCACACCTAGCACTTGAGCCCTTTAATAAAAACTTTAAGGGTCAAGAAACAGGATCAGTGCCTTAATACAGCTTGATAACTTCCCACCTAAATCTCAGGAAAAGCAGTTACTTACCTTAACAGGTGTTATCCAGGGACAGCAGGTAGATATTCTCACATGTGGCTGATGTCATCCAGAGAGCCCCGGTACGGACAGCTTTAAAAGTGTCTAGAGATTTTAAGAAAGTTTGTGAACTACCCGCACCGCGCATGCGCTACTGCCTTCCCGCCCGACGCCAGCCCATGGCTCCTCAGGTCCGATAGCAAGCTAAGAAGCCAACCTGGGGAGGTGAGAGGTTTGTGAGAATATCTGCCTGCTGTCCCTGGATAACACCTGTTACGGTAAGTAACTATGCTTTATCCCAGGACAAGCAGTCAGCATATTCTCATATGTGGAACTCCGTAGCTTACTAAAAAGGGATGGAGGGAAAGTTGGCCATTATGAAAAAAGATTTTGTAATACTGCTTGGCCGAAGTGACCATCCCATCTGGAATAAGATTTCAGACAGTAGTGAGATGTGAATGTATGAACTGAGGATCAAGTAGCAGCTTTACAAATTTCCTCAATAGGAGTGGAATGTAGAAAAGCAACAGAAGCTGACATAGATAGCTCTAACCCTGTGGGCTGTGACACAACTTTCCAGCTGTAGCCCAGACTGTGCATTATTTATTTAGTCAAATTTCTGGCCTGTCCTCCCAGAAGAGCCCAGAACAGGTTACAAGTTTACATACACAGTAGAGGTTTAGCAACAAGGCTATAACTTCACATACAGCATGTAGAACACATTTAAAGAGGAAAAGCAATAGTAGAAATTCTTATGTACATGTTTTGAGTACTTAGCATTGTAGCATGGCAAATTATGGGCATCAAGGATGCAAATTCACATATAAGATGTATAGAACAATAGATTAAAGGGAAGAACAGCAACAGAGGGATGCTTTTCATGAACTATATAGACAGCAACAGAGGGACAGCTCTTAAGAACTACATTCTTGGTACAGGTACATGTAGTAGGAATTCTTGGTATAGGTACATGTAGTAGGGGGTAAGATCTTGCATAGTTGAGCCCCGAGTGTACAACTAGAGACTTACCCACTCTTCTATGAAACTGCACTAGCGGTTTTTAGCACAGAGAGCCGCGCTGAATGGCCCGTGCTGCTCCCGACACTCATTGAGTTTCCATGAACATTGGGAACAGCACGGGCCATTCAGCACGGCTCTCTGCACTAAAAACCGCTAGCGTGGTTTCGTAGAAGAGGGGGTTAGTTACATCTGTAGGTTGAGTGGAGGGCACATTCAGTGAGGCAGTATAAATTTGCTGGGGTAGAAATAAAGGTTAGGGGTGTGATTAAGAGAGTCAGGTAAAAAGATGGGTTTTTATCACTTTCCTGAAATTTAGTAAGCCTGACAGAATGTGATTCATGCCGCCAACCATGTAGAAATAGTTTTCTTGCATACTGGTCATCCCAACTTGCTAGGATCAAAGGAGATGAAAAGTTGAGGAGATGTTCTATGTGGCCGCGTTCTCTTTAAGTAGTAAGCCAAAGCACTTTTACAGTCCAGCATATGAAGGGCTGTTTCACCAGGGTGAGAATGAGGCTTAGAGAAGAATACTGGAAGTACAATAGACCAATTGAGGTGAAAATCAGCGGCTACTTTTGGAAAGAACTTCAGATGGGTGTGAAGCACAACTTTGTCATGATGGAACACTGTGAATGGTGGATCAACTACCAGCGCTTGAATCTCACTTAATCTTCTAGCAGAAGTGAGGGCGATGAGAAAAAACACTTTCCAAGCCAGATAGTTCATAGAAACTGAAGACACTGGGTCAAACGGAGATGGTCATAATCCTGGAGAGAACAACATTAAGATCCCATGGTGGAATTGTATTGTTTCTCCTTTTTTGTGGACTTTCTGGGGGTTTCCATGGAGGTAAAGTGGCAGGCAGAAGTGAACCCCAGATGCTCCCTGGTTCAAAACCCCACTGCCAACCTGGTTCAAAACGGCATCTTGACACTAGCAATGGTCTTGTAGTACTAATGCTGGGGCTCAAGTTCCCAAATACAGGCATTAAGGGGGGAATTAATTAATGGGTGCTAAGCAATTTAGCGCACATTGATGATTAGCATGCGCTAACCACTAAGACCATAGGATTATAATGTACATCTTAGCATTTAGCAGACACTAATCATTAGTGCACACTAAATCACTTAGAGCCCGTTGATGAATCCCTCCCTAAGTACTACTCCAACTTCTCAAGACAGCTTCTTGATGCAACTAGTGTATCTGCTGATTGGTATAGTGATTTTGGAAAAACCACAAGTCATGTCTCAAGAAAAGGTTGTTTGTCATTGTGACTACAGAGCACCTTTGTGATACCTTTGGGTTTTTTTGTTGTTGTTTTGGTATTCTTGTGGGGGGGTTTGCTGGTCCATTTAAAGGGATCCCAATATATAAATAGTTTAATAATTCCAAACAGAAAAAAAACAGCTAGAACATGGCTAAAAATAAGAACCTATGAATTTTTGGTTGCATTTGTGCCAATGATTGTGATCAAGTTAGATGCTCTGTAAGGTTAATTTACAAATGCATTTAATAACTTTGTATGAATTTTTACACTGTTATAAACCACTTTGGGGGATCCTTTGATGAACTAGAAGACTTTTTAAAATCCACATTAAATTATAGTACGTAGTAAACATTCAGCAAATAAAAAAAAATTTCAGCTCTTACCTATCATCCAAGTTTTTTGCCTTGGGGCATAATTTGTCCAATTCTCCAGACTGTGCAAGTTCCTATAAAATATAAACTTCTCTAGTTTGTGAAAAAATATATATTCTACTTGGGAAATTAGTTATAAAACAGCTATACACAACATATATTTGGAACATTAAAAAATTATATATCATATATAGCACAGTTACTTATCGTAACAGGTGTTTATCCAGGGACAGCATATTTTCACATGTGGGTGACGTCATCCACAGAGCCCCGGTACAGACAGCTTGAAAAGTGCTTTGCCACTAAAGATTTAAATAAAGTTCAAACTGCCCAGACCGCACATGCGCGAGTGCCTTCCCACCCGACACAGGCTCATGGCTCCTCAGTTCCGTAAGCAAGCTAAGAAGCCAACCAGGGGAGGTGGGTGGGTTATGAGAATATCTGCCTGCTGTCCCTGGATAACACGTTACGGTAAGTAACTGCTTTATCCCAGGACAAGCAGGCAGCATATTCTCACATGTGGGACTCCCTAGCTTACTAGAATGGGATGGAGGGAGTATTGGCCATTAAGAAAATAAACTGTGCAATACTGCTTGGCCGAAGTAGCCATCCAGTCTGGAAGAAGATTCCAGACATAAGTGTGATTTATGAACCGAGGACCAAGTAACAGCTTTACAGATTTAAGCAATAGGAATAGAAAGCTGCTAATCATGTAAAAATAGTACTCTTGAATACAGGACGTCCCAACTTGGTAGGATTAAAGGAGACAAAAAGTTGAGGAGATATTCTATATACCTGAGTTCTCTGTAAGTAGTAAGTCTAAGCTCATTTGTAGTCCAAAGTATGATCCAGGATGAGAATGAGGCTTAGAAAAAGAATACTGGAAGTAGAATAGAGTGATTGCGATGAAATTTAGAACAACTTTTGGGAGGAACTTCGGATGGGAAGCACAACTTTGTCAGGATGAAACACTGAATGGTAGATCCACCAACAGTGTTGGAAGTTCACTTATTCCTCGAGCAGAGATAAGGAAGAAGAGAAAGACCATTTTCCAAGTGAGATATCGAAAATGAGTCGAAGACATCGATTCAAAAGGAGGCTTCCTAAGCCTAGAGAGAACAATATGGAGTACCCAAACTACTGAAGGAGGTTTGTCATTGAAAAGTCCTGTCATGAATCTGGACACAAAAGGATGAGCAGGTAGAGGTTAACCATGAACCAGACTATGAAAAAGAGAGATAGCATTGAGATGAACTCTAATCGAAGTGGTCTTGAAACCTGAAATGGAGAATATAGAAGAGAATCCAATACTGAAGATACAGAGGTGGATTGAGCATCATGATGATGAAGAATACACCAGGTGGAAAACCATGTCCATGTCTGCTGGTAACAGTGCTGTGTAGATGGTTTTCTGGGTTCTTCTAAGATAAGTCTAACAAAATGAGAAAGATAAACCTCAACCAATGTCAGCCCGAGAGGTATCAATCAAATGTAAAGGCAGAAGAGATAATGTGATTCTGCGTAAGAAGAGATGGACGAAACCTGAAGAGGCATTGGTTCCCTGATACTGAGTTGAAGTAAAAGGGAGAACCAGGATTGTCTGGGCCACCAAGAAAATATAAGAATCATGATGGCCGACTCCTGTATGAGCTTGACAAGTGTCTTGAGGATAAGAAGGATACGAACAGAGACACTTGTGCATCCAATCCAGTAGAAAAGTATCTGCTGCCAGATGCTGAAGAACGAACTGCCTGGAGTAAAACTGGGGCAGCTTGATTGTGAGGGGAAGCAAATAGGTGTTCCTGAGGAGTCCCCCACTGAGAGAATTTGTAATGAAGAACTACAGAGTTGTGCGTCCACTCATGTGGCTGAAGAAACGTGCATCCACTCGTGTGGCTGAAGAAACCTGCTGATCTTGTGTGCAAGAGCATTCTGTTCCCAGGAATGTACATTGCCATGAGAAATATGCAATCGCCCAGATCCAAATATTCTGGTTCTCCTGAGAAAGAAGGAGAGAACCCATTTCTCCTTGCTTGTTTATGTATACATTGCAACTTGAATGTCTTTACTGACTAGAAGGACATGAGTGCTACAAGATGAAAAAAGTCATTAGAGCATTATGTATGGCCTTAAGCTTTAAGAGATTGATATGGGACTGCTATTTCTGGGCAGACTAGCAACTCCATGTACGAAGACCGTCCAGATGAGATCCTCAAGCATATGGGGGCGAGTCTGTGGCGAGAACCTTCTGATGTAGAGAAGCTGGAAAGAATAACCCTCTAGAGAACTTTGAAGAGATCTTCCACCACTGCAGATATGGCTGAAATGACAGTAATCTGTTGAGACAGCGGGTTGAGAGCTTGAGACCACTGAGATGCGAGAGACCATTGAGGTGTCCGGAGATAAAATCTCACAAATGGAATGGCATGCACTATGAAAGGCATGTGACTGAGGAACATCATCATGTTTCTGGCCAAGATTGATGGAAATTGAAAGATTTGATTGGAAAGCTGAATCAAAGTTTTGTCTTTGTTGAGGAGAAAAGCACTCTGAGCTGAATGGTGTCGAGCAGAGCGCCAAGAAATTGCAGAGTTTACAAGGGTTGAAGTTGTAATTAGGGAAAAAGTGACATCAAAGCCCAACTGCTGAAGCTAGATAATTTTTAACTGATTCGCTGGAAGCAGTCCCTGTGACGAGGTAGCATATATCAGCGAAGTGTCCAGATACATAATACCTGGAGATTTTGAGCTCTCAATGGTGCCACCACCACAACCAGGCATGCATGGTGCGGGCAATTTGTGAACTTTACTTAAACCTTAAAGTTCCGAAGCACTTTTCAAGCTGTCCATACCGAGGCTCCATGGATGATGTCATCCACATGTGAGAATATGCTGCCTGCTTGTCCTGGGATAAATCATATATACATATCTACACATATCTACACATACATACATATTCTGAACACAAACAATAAAGAATGCGTGTGACTAACCTTTACAATATCCAATCCTCCAACCAGCTCACCAGCAACATATAACTGAGGATATGTAGGCCAATTAGAAAATGTTTTCAGTCCTTGTCGTACTGCCTCATCAGAAAAGATGTCAAAACTGCTAAAGACAATTTTGTGGTCATTAAGAATCCCAACAATCTGTTTGCTAAAACCTGTAAATAGAAGAAAAATTATGTAATAATGCTCAGAACAAATGATTTGTTAAAACATTGTTACTAATGTTCATGTTTAATCTTGAATTTAAAAAAATAGAAAATCACCTAATTAAGAATTGCTCATGCTTAAGAGCACAATTTTTCTTTAAATGTTCTTATGAGCAAAATTTTATCAGCAGCAAAATAAACCAGTACATTAGTCAGAGATACTTGTTCAAGATGAAAGAATTACAACGTTGTTGAACTCAGTGTTTTAATGATCAGGATAATGTTCCACTGCCCAAATACTTAGGGGTCTTTTTACTAAGCTATGCTAATTTTTGAATCAGCACGTTCTTCCCAAATGTTAAAAATTTGATTTTAATTTTTAGAACTGGCTGTGGGTTGGGAGCAGCGAGTAGGCATGTTTTGTGCTAATTGGTTAGCGCAACTATAGTGCCGCAAGCTAACCGATTAGTGCATGAGCCCTTACCACCTACAAAATAGGTGTTGGTAAGTGCTCATGCACTAAGAGCCCTATAATAATTTAAAAAAAATTGAAAAAGCGGACATTTACCCATGTGATAAAAATGACTTTAGTGGGCAGGAATGATAGATGTAACCATGAGCTAAAGCCTCTTTTTACTATAATTTGGTAAAAGGGCCCATTAGGAAGTTACACTAACCTGCCTCATTACTGCAGGACTTGTGATCAATTTTGTGTAGTATGGCAGTTTGACCCCTGAAAGTAGTACTATGAGACAACAACTAGGAGTAATTTGGTACTATTTTGAACTTAGAAACCTGGGAATTACTCTCATCGCTAGAACCCAGTGAACCTTCCCTAATGTTAGATCAAGGGGGAGTGTTCTGGGAGGGATATTGTTTCATGTATTGCTTCCTGGTGTTCTGTTCTGGCAGGAGGAGCTGGGAGATACTTTCTGGGGTAGTGGGTCCATGACTGAATGCCATTATAGCACCATCGCTTTAAAGATGCTAGCAACCTGACACTACCAGGGAGTAAAAATGCCAACTCATATATGGCACTATTTTCCATGGATAAAATGTTGCTTACAAAAATTCAAAACAAGCTTCATTAATTTACATAATAATGAGATACTTTGAAGTGCAAGTTCATTTTATTTGATATACTGCCAATATAAAACCAAGGTTAAAATCTAAGCCGTATACAATGAAATAATATGTAGGAGGGTAACAAAAACTGGTAGACTAATGATGACATTACAGATGTCAATGGTACACAAGGAAAAGAAACGATGGGGAAAGGTTACAATAAAATCAAAAGATGAGAACAAGAAAAAGGCGAGAAAAAAAAACGTAAAAGACGTTAGGGTAAATAAAATATTCTTGTTCAGTGATAAAGTCGTTCATTGTAAACAAGGACTGAAAATAAAGCAATGAGCAAAACAAGCTTTTTAACTGAGTCTTGAATGTTAGGAATGAGCTTTCTGTGTGAAGATAGAAAGGGAAAGAGTGTCAAAGAATTGGGGCCATGACTGAAAAAAGAGGAGTTTCTATGGACATCGAGAAATAGCTGCCTGAAAGTCAGTTAAGTGTTGATGTGATGAGCAAAGTTCACTGTGGGGAATATTGAACTAAAAAGCTGAACAGGAAAGATGGAAGACCACTGGAAAGAATCTGGTAGGAAAGAATGTTGTATATAAAAGGGATTTGGTAAAAGACAGGAAGAATATGCTCTGCTTTTAAAAGAGGTGTAACATGGTCAAATTTGGAGTGACAGTAAAGTAATCTGAGAGCGGTGTTTTGTACTAATTATAACCAAAAAAGCTGATAACTCAGAAGAGAGATAAGAACAGAATTACAGTAGTCAAACTTCAAAAGAACTAGAGAGTGTATAACAATACAGAGAGCGCCAGGCTGAAGAAGTGAGCGAATAGAGAAGATTTAATAAACAGCAAGAAAAGAAAAAGAGATATCTTTGAGAGATGGAAATGAAAGATAGGGTGTTATCTATCACAACTCCTAAGATCTTAGTTGTTGTTGTAAATGGTAAAGTGGTGCCTTTCATACTGAAGTTAGATGGATTTAGAAATAGATTGCTTGAAGAGAAGAGTATTACTGCAGTTTTCTAAGAGTTAATTTTCAATTTGTTGGAGGCAAGCCAGTCATCAGTTTTGTCCAGTTTCGCAGAAATGGATGGGTAATAAGATAGTGAGTGAGAATCTAGTGGGAGAAGAAGCTGAATATCAGTGTAGATGAAAAAGGTGAAACCGAGGAACTGGAAAAATTGAAGAGAGTGGAAATTGGAAAACGTTATGTAGCACAGTGTTCTTCAACCACCGGTCCATGAACCTGTGCCGGTCCACAGAAATTTTCTGCCGGTTCACAGGGCCGGCACGTGTATCAGGCCCAAAATAGTGCTCTCCAACCGTTGGTCCACGGTGCAATCGATGCGGCATTATCTTCGAGCCAGCTCCCTCTTCCTCACTGATGAAGTGCACAAAGCCATGGGCAGTAGCTCCTATGTGCATTCTGTGCCTGAACCGGAAGCCTTCTCTCTGACATCGCAACATCAGAGGGAAGGCTTCCAGATGAGGCATGGGATGTGCAAGGAGCCACTGCCCGCAGCTTTGTGCACTTCATCAGTGAGGAAGAGGGAGCCGGCCTGAAGATAACACTGGGGGTGGCATAAAATGGCCAGGCAGGAGCAGGCCAGAAGGTAAGGCATAGCATGGAGGGAGGAAGACAACGAAGGTAGGTGGAATGATTTTATTTTTGAATTTAGTGATTGAATTATGTAAAGTTTGAGAATTTATATCTGCTGTCAGTGTGCTTTGTGTAATTTAATTTTGTGGTTAACCATTATGTGTTGTTAATAAGATTATATTGTGTGTATCTATGAAAAATGAATGGAAAAAATAGTGTTTCAATTAGTACTAGTATGGGGCGGGGTCTGGGGGTGGAGATTGGGTAGAGATGGGCGGGACTGGCCCACAATTTAGCCCAGTGTTCTTCAACCGCCGGTCCGCAGACCGATGCCGGTCCACAGGTGTATAAAGGTTGAAGAACACTGATGTAGCATCTTATGGAAATTTGTGTTATGGCAAAATAATATAAAATTCTACCATTTAATATATATCAAGAGATAAATATCATATGTTATTACCTTTTGCATCTTAGTAACTACGTTCCCTTAGCCTGCTAACTGAATCATAGTCAAAGGGACCTGTACATAGCACATTTTACAATTTTGCTTGAACGCTCAATTCAGACACATATCTCCTTTAAATTCTGAGATAATAGGAACATTGACTTTCTGAGCTTTCTAGACATGTGTAGTGCTGTCCCATGTACCACCAGAGTCGCAGTTGCTTAGTTTATTTGGCATCTTAAATATTGCACAAGTACCTACGCAAGACAAGGGCTATGGGGTCATAACCACCATTTTGAACCTGGATGCCCAGCAGAGCAGTAGCAAATAGGGATCAAAGTTGAAAAAATTGCAAGAGGATCTTACAAGACTGGGCATCCAAGTAGCAGATGTCATTTACCCCTCCCCCCACACACACATACACACATTTAGTAAGCCGCAGTAGAGGTTTCTACCGCAGCCAAGAGCACTAATTGCTCCAATGCTCATGGAATTCCTATGAGCGTCAGAGTAGCGTTGGAGCATTTAGCGCTCCGGGCCAAGGTTGAAACCTCTATTTTGGCAGTGCAAAGTGATGCATGTAGGAAAGATGAGCCCAAATTATAGCTACATGATACAAGGCTCCATATTAAGATTCACAGCCCAAGAAAAGGATTTAGGTGTCATTGTTGATATGCTAAAACCCTCTGCTCAATGTGCAGTGGTAGCTATGAAAGCAAATGGAATGTTAGGGATTATTAGAACAGGAATAGAGAACAAAACTGAGAATATTATAATGCATTGGTGTCTCGGTGATGTGACTGCATCTTGTATACTGTATGCAATTCTGATAACGACATCTCAAAAAAGATATAGTAGAATTAGAAAAGGTACAGAGATGGGTGATGAAATGATAAAGGGTATGGAATGACTTCCCTATGATGAACGGCTAAAAAGGCTACAGTTCTTCAGCAGAAATGGCTGAGGGAGAATATGATAGCAATGTATAAAATACTGAGAAGTGTAGAACAATAATC
Source organism: Geotrypetes seraphini (assembly GCF_902459505.1). Lineage (NCBI taxonomy): Eukaryota > Metazoa > Chordata > Amphibia > Gymnophiona > Dermophiidae > Geotrypetes > Geotrypetes seraphini. The sequence continues at coordinate 271,084,970 of NC_047087.1, forward strand.
AACAAAAACCATTCAATATTTTATAGTTGTACAGAGTATTGTTCTATTTTAAATACTTAATAAAAAGATTTAAAATTAAAAAAATAAAACATTGAGTTGTATGAAATGAGTAGACATGAATCTTGTTTACTCTTTCCAAAAATACAGGATGGGGACACACTATGAAGCTACTGAAACTACACAGTAGTAAATTTAAAATAAATCGGCAAAAATATTTCTTCACTCAACATGTAATTAAACTCTGTTGCCAAAAAGTAAATGTAAAAGCAGTTAGCTTAGCAAGGATTAAAAAAGATTTGGAAACGTTCCTAAAAGTTAATAAGCTATTATTAAGATGGACTTGGGAAAATCTATTGCTTATTTCTGGGATAAACTGTATAAAATCTGTTTTCCTCTTGATATCTTGCCAGGAATTTGTGACCTGAATCGGCCACTTTTGGAAACAGCTAAGAGCTAAGGGGCTCATAATCAAAAGAGAAAAACGTCCAAAAAACGTCCTAAGTCAGCACTTGGACGAACATTTCTCAAAAACGTCCAAGCGCTGATAATAAAACTGGGTTTTGGACATATTTAAAAATGACCTAGGCCTTCATAGTGCTGCTCAACGTCCAAAGCTACACGGGGCGTTTTGGGAGGCGTGTCAAAGGCGGGAATTTGGCGGGATGTGGGCCGGCTTAGACTTAGTCGTACAGCATGTATAACCGAAAGTTTAACAACAGAGCCTAGACGGAACTTGGACTTTGTGACTCAGACCATGTAAAACATGGTCTAAGTCACAAAAACCCACCTAAACTCACCAGATAAGCACTGCAAACACATAACACAGACCCCCACACACTACCCCAGTGATCACCAACACCCCCACCCCCATAAAAATTTTATTCACAACTTTAAATTTCAGCCTCTAGACCATCATGGCATAGGAAAGCCTAGTCGTCCAGCCCAGAGGCAGCTTAAGTCGTCTTGGGGGTGGGTTAGGAACCCATAGAGAGGAGGACCCATGCCCATAAGCCCCTGTAATCACTACATTGATACTGAAACATGTGCTCTGCCCTATACACCTCCAAAATCCTTTTTTACTGGCATATAAGTGGCTCCTGCAGCCATACGGGCCATTGGGGTGGTAGATAAGTGGATCTAGGGGATTCTGGAGGTGGTTTGGGGGGCTCACCGTCACCTATAAGGGAGCTGTAGTGAGGAGAAACTATGGCACCCTTTTTGTGAAGTTCACAGCAGTGCCCTGTAAGGTACCCCACTATTTAGGTGGCATGTCTGGGTGTGCAGTCCATCACTTTGCAGACCCCTCCCTCGTTCAACAGAGCTTGTTCTAGGCATTTTGGATTTGACGGAATGTTGGACGGAAATGTGGTATAAAGATAGACGACTTAATGGCTTGGACGATCAGATTGGCAGGACGTATAATTAGACAATTTTCGAAAGCAAAAAAAAGTTGGACGTATCTTTTGAAAATGTGTCTTAGGCTCTTTTTAACTTTGGATGACTTGCGATATGGATATAAATGGACTTAGACGTCCTTTTAGATTATGCCCCTCCATGGGTTCTGATGATGGAGAGTATTAGCATCAGCTTCTGCACCTGATCCTTGATTAAGACTCCAGGTCTAAACATATAGCTGCTACTTATGTGGGCTTTGGGGAAGGTGCAAGAGCTAATATATTTTGCTACAGATATGACCTCTCATTGTAAAACATAGTCATAGTAAATGACGGCAGAATAAAAGACTCTCACGGTCCATCCAATCTGCCCTCTTCCTTTCCCCCCATGTATATTTCCCCCTCAACTATCTACCTCTCTTGTAATTTTTCCTCAAAGACTCAATTGCATTTCTCCTCAATGACTCAATTATGTAACCAGCCCCTCTCAAAATTGTAATTTTCCTAGAAATGTCCAGTTATCTTCTGGTGTAATCCGCCTAGAACTGCAAGGTACAGGCGGAATAGAAATCACTAATGTAATGTAATGTAATCTCTATGTAGGTAACAGTCACCTATGTTCAAGTGCCAGTTGTGAAGTCACCACCATTCCAACCATATAGGCAGTAAAACATGATAAACATGGTAGGGATGATATGGGATTATAACCAAAACTCCAAATATTGCTGACAGTATTCACCTTACTATTCATGCCTTCCCCCACAGCACACACACATCCCACACACACTCCACTAAGCTGTACAGCACCCCCACTTTCAATAAAATGATCCAACACACTAGAGTTTTCCAAACTTTATCTATCTTGTGATTTGCGGAACAAAGACCATAGAAGTCTGTCCAATATCGGCCTCTGTTCCCATCACTCATGTTCAAGATAACACTTCGAGGATACTGCTATGATAGCCTAGGACCATTCATACCACGTTAACACAAAACATTCATTAACATCACACCATCAATATAGGAAATTATAAAACAACGGAGAAAAATAAACCTCAAGTGTGAGAGGCCGGGACTACACAAGTACCCGAGTCTATTCACATCATCACTGGTTTATAAAAAAACTCCGTGTACATTTAAATCAATACTTCTTCATTCACACTCAATAATTTTTTAAGAGTTTTCAAAGAATATTTTCAAAAGTGTTTCAGGGTGATATATAAAGACCTATTCATGGCATGAACCAGATCCCAAACTAATCCTAAACAGCACGAGGGCTACAGCTCAGCTAAACAGGTATATGCAATTTGTTGAGGCATGGAAATTTGGAGCACAAGAATGAGAACAAATAACCACTCATCTGAAAAAACCGGAGTGTTTGGGACACTCCGGTTTTTTCAGATGAGTGGTTATTTGTTCTCATTCTTGTGCTCCAAATTTCCATGCCTCAACAAATTGCATACACCTGTTTAGCTGAGCTGTAGCCCTCGTGCTGTTTAGGATTAGTTTGGGATCTGGTTCATGCCATGAATAGGTCTTTATATATCACCCTGAAACACTTTTGAAAATATTCTTTGAAAACTCTTAAAAAATTATTGAGTGTGAATGAAGAAGTATTGATTTAAATGTACACGGAGTTTTTTTATAAACCAGTGATGATGTGAATAGACTCGGGTACTTGTGTAGTCCCGGCCTCTCACACTTGAGGTTTATTTTTCTCCGTTGTTTTATAATTTCCTATATTGATGGTGTGATGTTAATGAATGTTTTGTGTTAACGTGGTATGAATGGTCCTAGGCTATCATAGCAGTATCCTCAATGCGTTTTTACATTTAGTCTGACTTACACGATTGAATTTCCACATATATTCAAGATAACACTTCAACAGCTATGTTATGTTTCCATCCTCTTTCTATGAGGCATCTCCTGTGTCTATTTTTGAGGCATGCCCAAGCTAATGACCCCTCCCCCTTTAAATCTCTATCCCAGGAGATATATCTGAGCATAACTCATTATTTGCATGTGTGGACCTTTTATTCTTGTCATTTACATATCTAAAAATTATCTTAGGGTTTTGTTCTGCGAAGGTTCAGCAGATAATTTCCTGCCAGTCACTGTGCAATAGGAAAACCTAACGGCTAGATTCAGGGTTCATGAGTGCTGTGTTCTGATAAAGAGCCCTGGGGTATGGTCCCTTGGCAACAGCTGGGCTAACAGAGTTGAGAAGTGGATGTAAATGAAGGTTCATGGCACCGTTATCCAGTGGAGGCTACTTTTGATTGAGATGGAAGAAACTGTTGAACCAAAAAAAAAAACCCAAACAAACCCTATATCACTAATACCTGCAAGAAATAAAACATAAATCACAACTAAAAAAGGCATCTTAATGATTTGCTCTCTGTGTTGATCAGTCATCGAAAAATTACACTCTTACTGCTGCTATAAAGCAAATAAGAACCATATTATAAGGAGCAAGTAAATATCTGTATAATCAGTACAAAGTCATCAGTGTAATCCCAAGGCTTAAGCAAGTTTATGTAAAGATCTGAAACAAATATCATACCTTTTAAGATACAGAAAGAAAAATTAAGATTTATCTATAAATAGAAGTCAAAGGGACCCTCCAAAAGTAAACAATTTAATAAGGTCCAACTTTATCAAACCATAATGTTATGAATTTGCTTTGTGTCTAATCTGTACAGTGTCTGTGAAATTCAATTTATTGTGATGTGATACAGCAGTATTTATTTCTGTAGTATCTGCTTTGTGATTTTTCTATTGCTGAAGTGTTAAGTTCATGTACAGCCTGGAGTAAAACAGAGAATCTGAAATTTCTCATTCATCTGGGAGTTCATTAGTAAACAGCTAAAGGCTGATTGCTGATGGTTAGTCTGTTGCCAATATATTAGCTCATTTCTACTGTACCAGGCTGAAAAGAAAGCTTTATTTTAGCTGTAGGCAATTACATGCAGACTAGAAAGATTGATTGGTAGTATTTCATTTTAAGGGTTAAAGTGGCAGAGTGGAAATGCTATGCTCTGGGATAAAACAACAATAGAGTCTCACTTTTATAACAAAAGGCTTCAGCTGATATCCTGGAACAAAGCCCAAATACACATTTAATGGTAAGAACAAAGCACTACTCATAAGGTTTCATATAAGACAAAAAAGTTTTAAAAAATTGCAGCTTTTTATCCTGTTATTCTTAAGTCATCATCATCATCTCTGTCTTGAATTTTCCCCTTCTACCAGATCACATACACACACACAAACTTTATATTAAAAAAAACACAGAGACTTGAAGGAATTATGCCACATTTCAACTGTGCAGTTTGAAAGTCTGGGTTCCAGACTCATCCCATCCTTTAACTTTATTACATATAACTTTGTCAGTCATTCACTTCCATTTAATAAATTAGGGTAGCTAAAATATTTAAAGACCTTGGACTCTGAGGGACTCGTAGAATGTGAGAAGGTCTAGATAGGCGTTAGCCAAAGGCTGTGACCCCTGTACAGACGCATCAGATCTGCGCGCCATGGTCTGTGAGACCAATCTGGAGTCACCAGAATGATAGGCCGCAATCTGTCGAATGACCCAGCCAATCATCAGCTAAGGAGGAAAGACATACAGGAAAATCTCACGAAGCCACGGCTGCACTAGAGTGTTGAGCCCCTCGCTTCCAGGCTCAGATCTTTAACTGAAGAAGCAATCCGCTTCTTGTTTCCTACTGTGACCATGAGGTTGAAGCGGGGCCAACCCCAGTGCCTCACTATCGCTTGGAACGCCTCTGGGGACAAGGCCCAATCATCCAAATTCAGAGTCTGTCTGCTGAGGAAGTCAGCTTGAATGTTGTCTATTTCCATCATATGCATTGCTGTCAGTGCTAGGAGATGATGTTCTGCCCAAAGAAAAAGAAGGTGGGCTTCCTGATCCAGAAGAGTGCTCTTGGTCCCTTCCTGGCGATTGACGTAGGCTACTGCCATCACATTGTCAGAGAAAAGACCCTGACTGTTTGACCCTCCCAAATTTTCTACAATCTCATCAGAGCTAGTTGAATAGCTCTGAGCTCCAACCTGTTGATTGACCATTTTTGCTGAGAGGGTATCCAACATCCCTAAATAGGACAATGGGCTTCCCAGCCCCAAAAGCTAGCATCTGACATCACCACAACCCAGGAGGCAATATGTAGCAGTACAACCCTGCAGAGCGATTGCAGGAGAAGTCACTAGTCCATGCTTGCTCGGGCTTCCAGAGTCTAAGGTAGACAGGCCTGCAAGGTATCCCTGTGCAGAGCCCAGTAAGAGAGCAAAGCATGCTGAACAGGACACATGTGCGCCCTCGCCCAATGAACCACATCCAGTGTGGCAACCATGGTTCCCAGAACTTGAAGATAATCCCATGCCTACAGAGCTGGCCGCTGTAATAGGGAAAAAAATCTGGGCACACAGTATCTGCATATGGGCTTCTGGTAGATAGACATGGCCCATCACCGTGTTGAAAAGAACTCCCAGGTATTCTAGCGATTATGTGGGTGTCGGATGGCTCTTCCTGAAATTGACAATCTAACCCAGGTCCTCCAGTGCCTGGAGCACCTGCTCCACTGTGTGCTGTCTCTCGGTCAGTGAGGGAGTTCTAATCAGCAAGTTGTCCAAGTAAGAGTGAACCTGGAAACCCATCTTTCACAGGTAAGCCACCACTACCACAATCACCTTGGTGAAGGTCCAGGGCACTGTCGCCAGCACAAAGGGCAGGGCCAAGAACTGGTAATGCTGTGCCAGCACATGAAAATGCAAAAATTTGCAGTAGGCCGGAAAAATAGGAATGTGCAAGTATGCCTCCGTGAGATCCAGAGAGGCAAGAAACTCTCCTGGGACCACTGCCTCAATGATCGAACGCACGGTCTCCATTCGGAATCGAGGAATCTTGAGAGTCACATTCATGTGCTGAAGATCCAGAAGAGGCCTCTATTCTTCTGAGCCTTTCTTTGGCACAATAAAATATATGAAGTATCTGCCTGAGCCCAAGAGGTCGGGCAATACTGGCTCTATAACTTGAATATCCAGCAAGCGCTGAAACCTGAAGGAGAGTTCACAAACCAATCTGTCAGAGGTCAAGCAAATTCCAGTTTATAGCCCTACCGAATAATGTACAAGACCCACTAGTCAGACGTAATGTGCATCCAGGCAGGAAGCAACGCCGAGGGCCGACCCCCTATCTGCAGAGGGGCCTGGCGCTATTGAGCCTTTCTGGCAGAAGGCACAGAACGGAAGGTGGAAGGCTGGGAATGCCTGTAGCCAGTATACCTTTGTCAGGAGCCCTGTGAAAATCTCTGCGAACGCCATGAGCCGCGAACGCTGTGACTCTGGAACGCTGTGAGCCATGAAAATTAGAGTGAATAGAACCCCTGTAGGGTCTGGATCTATTATTGGGCAGAGTCTTAGGTGATGGTCCATCACAGAATTCATAAGGACATCCAAACCTTTGCCAAATAATAACTGCCCCTTAAAAGGCAGCCTAGCCAATGTAGCCTAGGAAGTGGAATCACCAGCCCTTTGTCAAACCCAGAGTATTCAGCGAGCAAAGATAGAGTACGCTGACACTTTTGCCAAAACTCTCATGAGTTCATACAATGCATCCACCATATAATCTGTCCCAGCCATCAGAAGTTGAGGGGGATCCACTGCCTCCCTCTCCAGGGTACGCAGCCAAGAGACAGGCACGTGCCACAAAAGACATCGCCGAAGCATCCTTGATACCTAAAGCAGCTACATCAAAACGTTTCCCGAGGACCACATCCACACAGCGGTCCTACATGTCCTTTAACACACCACCACCCTCACTGGGGAGAGAGGTGCATTTAGTGATCTGCACTACCAAAGAATCCACCCTGGGCTGACCCAAAAGCTGGTGACACTCCTGTGTCACAGGATACAAGCGGGATATAGTTCTAGAAATTTTCAGAGAATCCTCCAGAAAGTCAAACTGCTTCAGAACCAGAACATTCATATCTGGGTGCCAGGGAACGGTAGCTATCTGCAAGCAAGCACCACATAGCCAGGAGGAAGAAGTGGAAGGAGCCGGCTGAGTGACTAAATTCAATTCCTGCAACGACTCAGAAATAAGGTCCGGCAGAGCCGTGAACTTAAATAGGTGCAGTACAGTAGGATCATCCACAGGATCCAAGACTCCAGAGGGATCCACAGATCTGCACACAGCCCCTGATCTCCCGCTCCGGGAAGCGCTGTACCTGCTAACAAGGGATCAGTAAAGGAAATATCAGCATCCGGATCCCCCAGATCAGAATCAGGTAGCGCAAAAGCCGCAGCAAGTTAAGGTAAAGACATGCCCAAAGGCACCCTGCCACTAAGTGTTCTCTCTTTTTCTATCAATTGTAATTTCTAATCCCATCTTCCCTTTTGTCCCTGTTCGTCCGTGTCTGTTAATCGTTCTTGATCTATTTTTTTTTTTATTATTATTATTTTTTTTTCTCCCCCTGGTTTGTTTTAGACTAAATTATTTTTTAATTGGTATAATGTTAAGGTATTTTGTACACTGCTCAGAAGGTTTGAGTGGGCGGTATAATAAATTTGAAATAAACTTGAAACTTGATTGAGACTGCTCAGGGAGGAACACTTGTTCTGAAACTCCGACCACAAAAATTTCATAAATTTAAAAAAAAAGTGTCCAGCTCCTGGGGCATAAAGTCACCCTTAGATGACTTACGTTTGTGTTTCTTAGATTGCAAAGAGTCCACAGGCTGGCTGATGGAAGTATAAGCCGTGCCGAGCCCCAAAAGCAACAACTATTTTTTTTTAATGTATTTATTTTATGTATTTATATACCACCTATCAAAATTATCTAAGCGGATTACAATCAGGTAATGAAGCATTTTCCTTATCTGTCCTTGTGGGCTCACAATCTAATGTTTGGTCACCTGCTTCAGCAGGGGAGAAACTAGGTTGGATGCTGTACCCCCCCCCCCCCCCAGCTGCGCCACGTGGCACAACATCCTAACAGGTTTCTAGGCAAAATTTACAGTTTTGAAGAAACAGGGAACTTTAGAAAAAAACAAAAAGATCGCTAAAAATCCAAGATGGCCGTCATCAAAATATTCACACCAAAATTGTGATTTTTTTTTTTCTACCTTTGTAGTATGGTTTCTGTTTTCCTCATCTTCTCATTCAATTCCTTCCATCCACTGTCTCTCTTCTCTCTGCGTCTTCCATTTCCTCTGTCACTGTGCCTCTCCCTTCACCCCCCCCCCCCAATTGGTCTGGCACCCATCTTCTTCCCTCCGCTCCCCTCATAGTCTGGCATCTCTGTCTTCTTCCCTGCCGGCGTCTTCTCCCCAATCTATCTTCCCCATTTCCCTTCAGCGTCTTCTCCCACTCTGTCTTCCCCATGTCCTTTCAGCGTCTTCTCCCCACTCTGTCTTCCCCATGTCCTTTCAGCATCTTCTCCCCACTCTGTCTTCCCCATGTCCTTTCAGCGTCCTTCTCCCCACTCTGTCTTCCCCATTTCCCTTCAGCATCTGTTCCTCTCCACCCCACCTTTCCTCCCTTTCTCCCTCTCTGCCCCTTACCTTCGTGGTGCTTTCACCCCCCCCCTCGTAGCGAGAACACCTCTTAGCCGCTTCCCCCATGCACCCGCGCCCCTCCCCCAGACAACAGGCCCGGTCCGACAAGCAGGAGTGTTTCCTGCTTGCAATGCACAATTGTGTTGACAAACCTCCCTGCCCTTTACCTTCATGGCCGCAATTTCTAAACTGCCTTCTTACAGCAGCAGGAGTGTTGAAGTTGCATATGGCTGCCAGAAAGCTTGTCTCTGATGCAACTTCTGGTTGCGTCAGAGATGACCTTTACGGCAGCCACACACAGCTTCAACGCTCCGGCTGCTGTAAGAAGGCAGTTTAGAAATCGCGGCCATGAAGGTAAGGGGCAGGGAGGGAGTAGGGAGATGTTAGGACTGGGTGGCGGCAGCAGCAGCAGCAGCGATCAGTAGGGAGGGAGTGCAATAGGTGACCGCGCACGTTCCCTCCCTTAACTGCGGGGACAAGGCCATTCACCGCTCCACGGTGAGCACAGTTTTTCCCCCACCGTTTTGGCCGGTTACCCGTGGCTAACAGCCACCATGTCATTCTCTACTTGCATGTTTCCCCCTTCTCTCTAGCATCCTCCGGCTTCCGCCTTGGCCTCCCGGTCTCACCTTTAAAGGATATCCGATAGGTAAAATGATTTTATTTTCAATATAGTGATTGAAATGTGTGAGTTTTGAGAATTTATATCTGCTGTGTATATTGTGTATATATGAAAAATGAATGGAAAAAATTGTATTATAATTAGTAAATGGGATGAGATCTGAGGCAGAGCTTGGGTGGGCCTAGGGATGTCTGTGGTTGGGATACTCAGTTGATATTTGTTAGACTTAGGGGGTACTTAGCTTGAAGTAATTGAGAAACACTGCTGTAGGCAATCAGCTGGCGCCAGTGCCTCTCCTTCTCTCTGGCCCTCTTCCCTGCTGGCACCCCCTATTGGCATCTCAGGGCCCATCTGGAGGGCCTCTGCACATACGCGGATGTCAATGTGATGATGTCACACATATGCGTGATGTCATCACGGTGACGTCCACACACTTCTGGAAGCCTCAAGCCTTGGCCACTACCTTAGTGTGTCCTGGCTCGAGAAAGTTTGAGAGACACTGGTCTAGAATGTCTCATCTATTGCACTGGAATATCAATCTATATCTTGCTCATTCAGTCTTGGCTTATGTTCCGTCACAGTTCGTTCATACTTAACACTAACAGTCATTTATTATCAATTCTGTCTTTTCTGCACGCATTTCTATTGACATGGCATGCGTACTTATCACCTTTTAAAACATATATTTGTCCTCGTGCTTTTAAATTTCTTAATATTATAGTCTATGGTCAAATTGATCATCTTGTTATCTTATTCTTAATATTTGTTATCTTTTCATTTTTATTATTATTACAACTGTTTATATAATTGTATTTTTAATATTGTGTTTTATGTTATATCTGTACCTAATAGGACCCCTGATGAAGGTTGTCCGGAACACGGACCGTGTTGGGTCCCCCGTTTGGTAAAAAGGTTTTAATATACAGTTTGCTTGTCACAATAAAATTTGCCTACATCGTTGTACGTATCTGCAGTTTTGGTTTGTTTATTCCTGGCTGGTTTTTTTACTTCAGACAAGGTTGGACCTCCCTTCTTTTAGTTCTGTCATTCAGTCTTTGAGCATTCCACCCCCAAACACTCTTAACACAAAGATTAGTATAAAAATAAGATATGGTAGCCATTGAAACTGCTTAAAAGTGGTTGCAACATATACAACTAGCTGAGTGCTGGCTAAAGAGATTTTGCTTATGGAGTAAAACAACATTTAAAAGATCATCTCACATCACATTGAGGACTGAATTCTATAAATTGCACCTAAAAAATTGGTGCCCAAAAAATCCACCTAAGCACTATTCTATAAATGATGCATAAAGTTAGGTGTGGTTTACAAAACAGCACTTTCGCCTGCAAGCTGCACCTAACTTTAGATGTAACCATTTGCATCAACAGAAACATAGTGCAAAACCTCACACCTAAATTTAGGCTCGGATGCCCCTTATTCTATAATTATACATGTAACTTTTGAGCAATGCCCCTAATCCACCCAAGACCCTCCCATTTTTGCACCCTCTTTTTGACACCATGCATAAATTTTGGCGCTGATTCAATGCCTAAATTTATGTGTGTAAATTTCAATTAAAACCAATTAATGCTAAAAGCTGTTTGTTAAGAAGCCAATCAGCGCTAATTGACTCATTCAATTAAGTTGTGCATATTCAATTTTGTGTGTGCAATTCAAAGCGCCATTTATAGAAGTCAGATTCAAATGACCAGTCTGCAAAAGTAATGTTCCACTCTATTACTCAAAGTTTATAAACAGAAAAACATATTGGAGAGGGGGGAAGGTTATCAAACCATGGCCTCATTCTTTTCCATTTGTACATCTTTCACATCCTGATAAGCGCCATTATATTTTTTAACCATATTTGCCACTATCCAATTTTGTCCCATAAAATAATACCCAATCCCACGCAGCAGAGCCACTGTGAACAGGATTTTCTGGAATATTAAGATCAAAAGCTAAATGTATCCAGTTCATGTTTTCAAATAAAAAAGCTGCTATAGCTTTAACTACTCCAGAATCCGTCAAAAATTACTCATATTTTAAAAGGAATACAACAAAAATTCCAAATTAAATCAAGGTAATTGATCACATTTAAAATTTCTTCTTTGCATATTAGATCATTATATAGTAAGGGCTCCTTTTACAAAGGTGCGCTGCTCAAGAGGAGGCGGTAGTGGCTAGCGTGTGTGGCATTTTAGCGTGCGCTATTCTGCGCATTAAGGCCCTAACGCACCTTTGTAAAAGGAGCCCTAAATTGAATACACCTGGTCTATATGATCAATAGGATGCTAAATATGGGGAGCACTACACCAAAAAGTATAACAAAAATATAAAATAGGTTTGAATTGAGCTATCAAATTTCTAAAAGTGAATTTGAAATCACTACTGCTTGTAAATTATGAATTGAATTACACCTTTTATATGTAGATCAAGGTTCAGCTAAACAGTCAGAGAGAGAGAGAGAGAAAATTGGCATTTGGAGAAAAACTGGGCTAACCCAACTAGGTGCATTTTATAGGATATTCTAACAGTATTCCCAACAGAACAAAGCTACTCCCTAGAGATTCACAGCCACACTTGAGTTCAGTCCAAATCTTGTTAGTAAAACATGAAAGATTAGAATTAACATTAAAAATGACCTCACAGGTATGGATTGCACCTCAGTGTTGTCACTGATTTATGAGCAAGGAACAATTTCTGATAAGGATGATATCAATGACACAAGGCAACTCTACTCATTCATAATATATACTATAACTTGGAAAGCAATAACTAACGGCAGTATGTATTCTGTATGTGCTGGAGAAACCCCAGAAAAATCTATAGATAGGTTAAGAACTTAATAAATGTTTCTTGTATCACACTGCTGCACCCTGGAGAAATGAAAACTTGTATTTACAGGATATTATCCTCACTTCACAGATAACACTGCTTTCTTCTGCATTAACAGTCCTGCCAAACATACTATACTGAATACCTAACATTTTCAGTTTGGCCATTATAATTCAGTTTTAGCAATAGAACATTTATTTCCTTAATTTTTTTCTTGTATTTCATGTTCTTACCTCTCATAGAAATATTTCATTATCTTGAAGTACTAGTCTTACCAAAAATAGATACTGAATAATTCAGTCACCAATACTGATAAGAATCTCTTGTTTCTGACTTATCTTGCTTTTGAAATTTTTTTCCTCTTAATCATTCCCCTTGAAACTCTAAGTAAATAAGGGAGTTGCTAGCATTAATAGAAATACTTATGCTATTACCAAATATCTATACAATAATCTCAGTAAGGAACTTAACTGTAATAGAGCGTAGATGTAGGAAATATTTGGAGTTGGGTCCAAGTCTTCTGATTCAGGCTCAATGCCTGGCTTATTTAGTTCTGGGTGAGAGAATTCTCAGATGAATTTAGTTGGTCCTGGGTTTCCTTCCCAGAGGTAGTAGATGAAAAGAACATAAGAATTGTCATACTGGGACAGATCGAAGGTCTATCAAACCCAAGTACCTAGCTAAATCCCAAGTAGTAAAACAGATTTTATGCTGCTTATCCGAGGAATAAGCTGTGGATTTCCCCAAGCCATCTCAATAATGGCCTATGGACTTCTCTTTTAGAAGATTACCGTATATGCTCGAATATAGGATGAGATTTTGGGCCAAAAAAATGGCCCAAAACTGGGAGTCTCATCACTAACCCCCTCCCGCACTTGATACAGGCCTCTGATAGGCCGGGACAGGAGGGATCCCTCCTGTCTCCTATCCCGGCCCGGCCGATACTAATAATTTCTTTTTACCCCCGTGTACCTTTTCTGTTATCACTGGTGGTCCAGCGGTGTATGGGCAGGAGCAAACTTTCTGCACTCTTGCCCTGCACACCGCCTTCCAGGCTCGAGGCTCATGGTTCGGGGCTTGCGGTGCACAGGCACACAGAAGCGAGATTCTCGAGCTCCTGCCCAGCCCTGCGCCGCTTGCTGAATGGCTGCCGCCAGTTCTCATGGGACCTGGCGGCAGCCATTCAGCGAGTGGCGCAGGACCAGGCGGGAGCTCAAGAAGCTCGCTAATGCATGCCTGTGCATCACAAGCCGCGAGCTCGGAAGGAGGTGCGCAGGGTAGAGCGGAAAGTTCGCTCCTGCCCATACACCACTGAACCACCAGGGATAACAGAAAAGGTATATGGGTGTGAGAGGGGGGGTTGTTAAAAAAAATTATTAGTATCGGCCGGGCTGGGACAGGAGGGAATCTCTCCGGTCCCAGCCTACCACTAGACCAAAGGTGGAAGAGGAGGTGGGAAAGGGTGCAGAGCCTGGCAGGGAGAGGGGATAGGGTGCGGTGTAGAGCCTGGCAAGTAGTGAGAGGAGCTGGCTGAATAGCCTGGTAGGGCAGGGAGGGAAAGGGGCTGGGTGCAAAGCCTGGTAGGGAAGGGGGCTGGGTGCCGAGCTTTGCAGGGCAGGGAGGGAAGGGGGCTGGGTCCAGAACCTGGCAGGGAGGCGGGCTGAGTGCGGAGCCTGGCAGGGGAGGGCGTTAGGGAGAGGACACTGGGTGCAGATACTGACAGGGCAAGGCACTTGAATATTAAATCCCTATCTTATATTTGAGTCAACCATTTTTCCTCCTTTTTGGGGGGGAAAAATGGGGGTCTCAACTTATATTCGGATCGACTTACATTTGAGTATATACAGTATCCAAACCTTTTTGAAATGTCACTAAACTAACTGATTTCACCATATTCTCCAGCAACGAATTCCAAAGTTTAATTATATGCTGTGTGAAGAAATATTTTCTCCAGTTTGTTTTAAATCTACTACTAAGTAGCTTCATTGCATGCTCCTTAGTCCTAGTATTTTTGGAAAGAATGAACAAGCGATTCACATCTATCCTTTCCACTCCACTCAGTATTTTATAGACCTCTATTGTATCACCTCTGAGCCATATCTTAAAGCTGAAGAGCCCTAGCCACTTTAGCCTTTCCTCATAAGGAAGTCATCCCATTCCTTTTATCATTTTTGTCTGCCCCAAAGGCAGTTGTTTGTAAAGAATTATTTATATAAACTTGCTACAAATATACAACACTTTGCAAAGTATACTACAGAAAGGCTGCTATGGCATGCACGACTCATGTGGATGTGTATGGGAGAAGAATGAACCTTATAGAAGATGTCCATCTGTGGGTCTGAGCCTCTCTAAGATCTCAATCTACTCATGCTTAAACACATAAATGACTTGAAAATCATATTGGCATACGCCTCAGTTCTCATGATTGTTCTCTATTGTGTACTTTATAATGAAGACATACTTCAGTTCTGAGACATCTTTTTAGCTATTATGTGTTATTACTTTTGAAGATTGAAGCTACAGAAGTCTTCCTATTTACAATCTTTAGTATGTGAAATAATGTTCCTCTGATGTCTGAATAACCAAAAAATACCGGGAGATAAGAAAGGCAAATTTTAAAAAAGGGCACCTGGTTTAAGAGGGCAAAGCAGAGCCTTCTTAGCTGCAATGTATAAAGACAGATAGGCATCTATGTGTCTTTATAAAATAGTCTTACAAAAAATTTTTTGAGTTTACAGAATATTAGCATAAGTAGCAAAAATTGTGCCTACTTTGCAAGTGCAGACAAGCTCTAGAGCAGGTGTAAGTGTTAGCACCTAGATTATTTATTCCAGGGTAGATTTGATTTAAATCAAATCAATTAAAAAAATGATTTAAGTCACTAGTGAAAGATTTGATTTAAATCATGCCTTACCCATAGGCAGAGGAACATCATTAAAATATTCCCAGGGGTCTCTTTATAGCTTGCTACAGTTATAAGTTTTCTCCTCTAATGAGAGAATATGATAAACCTCAGGCTATACACACAAAGATTCTAAGACTAGTGGAGTATTCTACTCAAAAGGTTTCACTTTCAGTTTTACTGCTTGCCCCTCTCACATAGCTGCTTGTGCTGTGCTGCTATAGAAACTTAGAACTTAAGAGGTAAGGGCTAAGGTCTTTTTCTCAACTCTATGAGCTCCTTTTACTAAGGTGCGCTAGCATTTTTAGCACGCGCTGAAGATTAGTGCGCGCAAACCTCGCGCTAAACAAAAAATACTAATGCAAGCTCTATGGAGGCGTTAGCATCTAGCGCGTAAGGCATTGTAGCACACGCTAAAACCGCTAGCGCATCTTAGTAAAAGGAGCTCTATATTTTATAATATTTTTGCTGTGAAGAAGCATGTTATCTCTGCATGCACAAATTCAGAGTTTAGAGAAATTCAAGGTTGATAACCTTGGCAACCACTCATTGAAATAACTGAAGTCTTCTATTTTAGTAATACTATTGATACTTTGAAATTTTTGAAATTTTTATTGTAAATTTTTTGTTTTAGATTTTAAGTTTTATTGTATATGAAGTCTTTATAAATATATTGTGATGTATTGTATTTTTGACAAAGTAGTCATGCTGTCAGTATATATTTTTATTTTTTTGCGAGGCTGCCTCAACACACAGGGTATATTAGAGAGACGGTCCTGAACATTAGCATCTAGATCAGAGATTCTCAGCCAGGCTTGTCTGCGCATAGCTATTGAGACTGCAGAGGTATGAGGAAAGATGTCAAAAGCATCAAATGTAGAGCACATCATTTCCAGGAGATCATTTGCCAGACACTGGTAAGAGGAAAGATGTTTTGATGGAATATACTGCAAAACAATACAAACTTCAAATGGTATTATATTCACAAAATATGAAACTATTGAAAACCATTTGCACAATATCAAAAATGGACACTACTTCTATATTCTATATTAGCATTCTTTGGCAGGTAAATATGGTTAGGTGCTGTAATTGTATTTGAGTTGGTTCAAGCTCAGAGGTTGGTTCTCTATAGCCTGTAGGTGTTATTAATTGCTATGATTGTGTCTGGGCAGATGCCACCAGTGATATTGGTTGAAAATGGAACTTGAGAAGGTATTGGTGTTGGTCAGTGCTAGATAGTGGTGGAAGGAGTCTGCAGGTGGAATGTAAGGTTCCTTTTGTAGGGAAGGTGGATGTGGTGGAAAGGTTACTTTGAGTTGGTAGAATAAGTTATATAGTAGTGAATTGTGGGTGGTCTCTATGTATGGGGTGAGTCTGTGATAAGTATGAAGATGAAAGGCTTGGAAGTAGTAGACTCGGTTAGTGAAGATTTTCCTTAATCAGATTCAGCTGGAGGATTGAAGTTAATGCAAAGTAGTATAAATGTAATGTGAGCCTACGACAAGCAGGCAGCATATTCTTATGATGTCATCCATGGAGCCCAGAATGGACAGTTCACAAGTGAAGTGTTACTTTAAAACTTGAAGACAGCCCGCATTGCACATGTGTGAATGCCTTTCTGCCCACCTCCAGCTCGCAGGATCATCAGTTTTTAGTTTTCTGCGGAACTGAGAAACCATTTCTATCAGTATCTCTTGGCGCACATACTATATGCGTCTATTTTATGCATTTTTGTGCGTATGTTTTCTATTAGTACTTTTGTTCCTGTTAACCCGGTTTCATTGTTTTTCATTTTTTATCAAGTTTTTATTTTGGGCCCTCGGGCCCTCTTAAGCCTGTCATCAGGTCGGGATTACCAAGACTTTATCAGTTTACAATCTACTCGACCTTTTCAAACCATTGAGTCTTTTGACTTCGTATCTGCGGTTTTTCCTCTGATGTCCATAGCTTCTAGTGGACTTAAGTAGTGTTCTCTGTGTCACAGGGCTATTTCTCATACTGATCCATATAGCTGTTGCGTTCAGTGCCTAGGTCCTGATCATCGTGATTTTTTTCGTACCCACTTTCTTTAAAATTACAGAAAAGATCACTAAAAGCCAGAAAATTACAGTTTGAAAAACTTTTTGGGTCATCTATTTCTATGTCAGAAATAGTGGGAATCTCCAATGGCGATCCTTAGCATCTGATAACTCCAATACCGACGGCATTGACATCATCTTCATCATCGGTGCTACCTGCATTTGGGGAACCTCATAAGGAGGCTAAGAAGTATAAACACACTTCCCCCTTCAGAAACACTTCAGCATCATCTCAGGCATCTTCACCACTGATGCGCACTAAGCACCAATGCACCAATGACAGATCACCATCTGTACAGTTGGTGTCACCTTTGAAGCGTGCTTCGATCCTGGGGTCACCAGTGCTTTGATGCTCAACTAATGCACCTATGATACCAGGGCATGCACCGGTTATGGCTCCATCTCTGCAGGAATAGCTTTCCATGCTGTTTCAGAAAGAGCTAGCTCTGTTGCTGCAGTCGCAAACAATGCAAACTCTTGCTCAAACAATGCCAGCCTCAGCTCAGTCCGAACATTGCCTGGATATTCAATTAAGGCGGCATTCTTGGAGCATGCAACCTCAAGCATCAGCATCTATGATCGACGTAAATGACCGATGCACATCGTCAGCATCTTATCATCTGGGTATCGTCAGCACGCCATCAGTGCCCAGATGTCAAGTGCCTACATCGAGGCATGCATCTTCATCAAGAGAGCACAGTTCATCTTATTCTCAGCACTCCTACTGGTGTTTGTTGAGGTACTTAGTCAACATTCATCTGAATGTCACCCTTTATCTTCTTGATGCTCCTCTCAACAATCCCCTTAATGTTCTCCCCTAACAGAACCTGGTATCGAGGATTGTAACTCTGATCTAACTTGGTGCTCTTCTAGTGATTGCTCAGAGTTGTCAGCATATGAGTCCTTATGCTTCTTCTTCATCTCCTCCCCTGCCTCATAGTAAGTCACCCCCAGAAGATCTGTCTTTCATTTAATTCATTAGACAGATGGAACAGGAACTCCCAATAAAAATGGAGTTTGATTCAAAGTCTCAGATTGAGCTTAAAGAGGCACTTGACTATAAAAAATTGCCTCCAGACTGCATAAAGGTTCCTCTTCACAACTTCATGAAGGAGGAATTACTGAAGAACTGGGAATCTCCTCTTCATGTTGCAGTGGCTCCACGTAGACTGGACTCACTGTATCGCATACAGTCTTATTCTAGATTTGACAGACCACAGTTGCAACATCAGTCTCTAGTTATGGAATCTGCCCTGAAAAAGGCTCATAGTTCTCCCCCGGGGCAAAAGGCAGAACACTGTATAAGTTTGGATGCAGAATATTTCAAGCTTCTTTGCTGGTGAATAGAATCTTAAACTAGAATTTCTATGACTTTTTATATGAAATCCCTCATACAAAAGATGTCGTTATGTTCAGTATATTCCATCAAAAATAGACACTACTTCTATATTCCAACTTTTTAATTAGATTCACTACTTAAATAATTGGATTTAATAGTATAACTGTTGACTTTTAATCACATTACATTAATTAACTTCTAATGGGGACAAGCCTCAGACTTAGGAGAATATGTTTCCCAAAATGGGATTACTTAAAGAGAGAAACACATTGCTCTCTTATCTCCTTATAACATCACCGGCTATTACCCCACCTCCCTACCAATATAGATAAATCAAATGTTTAATTCTCTATTTTTTTTTTAAATACATTACATTAATTTTTATAAATAAATAATTCTAAACACTATACCTCCTCTTTTATTAATTTGAATCCTTAAAAGCTTATTAAATTTAAACTACAAAAACTATTTTGGTATGGGATATATATTACTTGAAATAGATCAGCATACCATTTTTGAAACTCAGGACCAACTCGTATCAAACCATATATATTCACCTAATTAAATTTTATCAAGATATCTCATCTAAAATTCTTATTCAGTTTCATTGCAATTCATTTCCTCTTGTTGTTAATTACAATTTCATCCCATTATTTTCATCAATTCATGTATCTTACATATTTCACTGATTACAAGTTTAAAGTTTCAAGTTTATTAGGATTTTATATACCGCCTATCAAGGTTATCTAAGCGTTTTTTACAATCAGGTACTCAAAATATTAACCACAAAATATTAATAGTGTTACTAATACTTAAAGTGCATACTATAAAGTGCTTAGTGAAAGTGCTTCAGTATTATAAATTCAATAAATAAACTAAAAAAATCAAACGTATACTTTCTTTAAAGGACCATATGTTTTGAGACAATCTTGAATTCACTAAATCAATGACTTTCCTATCAATGTTTTAAACGTTTATTCAAGGAGATAAGAGAGCAATGTGTTTCTCTCTTTAAGTAATCCCATTTTGGGAAACATGTTCTCCTAAATTTGAGGCTTGCCCCCATTAGAAGTTAATTAATGTAATGCGATTAAAAGTCAACAGTTATACTATTAAATCCAATTATTTAAGTAATGAATCTAATTAAAAAGGTATATCTGGGTCTCCATTCGGGAGTACCTAAAGGGGCCGCCGCGTGTGCGGATCACCGGACTGGATGGACCTCGGTCTGATCCGGTGAAGGCTTTTCTTATGTTCTTATGTTCTTATAACACTTGCTTCACTAGAACTACTAATGGTAGAAATAAACAGGGACTCTTGCTAACACCCCATCTGCTGCATACTATCCCAGTATGGCAAATCTTATGTTCTTATGAGTAGCTTGGCTGAAACCAGATGGTACAATTCCTCAGAAATCCACTAGGTCCAATTTATTGGCCGCCATTTAACATCCAGTAAGACCTTGAGGACCGGCAGTATATAATCACATGATCAGGCAACAGTCTCAATGTTTCTGGAATAATGTTAGAAAGCTAGATTTATGACATGGGAGTGGGGAATGTTAGATTAAGTATGAAAACCTGTATGCTCATCTACCCAGAAAAGATAAGAATCAATGAGAAAGACCTGATTTGAATAAGAAGCAATAATTTGAGAAACTGTCATGTTCTATGGCTGGCAATTGGGATTATATCCTTAGTGATATGAACCAAAAAATTGGGAAGCCTGGATAAGCTAATTGGTTCTTCCAGCATCTACTCTGTTAATGTTTGTGCTAGTAATTGTGTCCTCCCCTGCAAAAGCAAACAAAAAAAACAACTTAAAAACAGATTATTTAACATTGAAACTTTAGCAAATTCTTACCACAGCGGGGCTCCTGAGGAGATCCTTTTATAAACAACATGCAAGGGGCAGCATTGATCAATTTCCTCAGGCGCACATTGAGGTCTTCTGGAGGCTTCTCATTAGAACTAGTTGGTATAGAAGAGCTAGCTAGGTGGCGCTGAACTTTTTTGGTTAGCTCAGGAGCATGTGCACCATCTAGTCTGTCAATCCTTTGAGAATTCTAGAAAAAAATTGAAATTAGGCACTTGGAAACATTTTCTATGAGCTCAACAGTATCCAGGTGTACAAAGATAATGGCACAGTAGGCAGATATAATAAATAAGACCAAAACAGCAACACTGCCTAATTTAGCTCTCTCCATGCATATCTTAGTCAACCACAGCAGTACAACACTATTATTGCACTAGAAATCTCTTACAGACCCCACTTATGTGCAAGGTGAAATATACTGCTGTTTCTACTAAGTAGCTGCAATTTTCAGTGTTGTAATATAAACATAGTTTGATACCTAATAAATAAACAGATGTATATTTGAATAAGTCAAGTTAACTGGTTTTCAAAATAGGTTCCATTTTCTTTTTTAAAAGTAGAGGGGAAAGGAATTCTACAGTAACATCCATGATACGTCTAACCATCTCTTTTCTTAAGATTAGTCTTTTGTGCATGCAAATTGTCACATTTACACACTGGTAATACTTCAAATTATTTAATGATGTGTAGCTGTCAAATCTATATTACAAAACCATCTTTTAACAAGGACCAAAACTTTGACTTAATACTAAATGAGAATTGAAAATTGTAACTTTTACTCTTTCCCTCCCGACTCATGTTTGTATTCTATGAAAGTATACTGTTAAAATGTTAGTTTCTTTATATTATTCTCTATTTTGATTTTGTACATCGCTTAGTAATTTTAATAAGCGATTCATCAAACATATTAATAAACTTGAAACTTGAATGTTTCACTACAGTATTTTTTCTTACCTTAAAAAACAAAATTGTTGGCACAGAACTAATTCCATACTTTTCAGATACCTCAGGAACTGCTTCAGCTTCCAGCTTTAAAAAATAAACAGAAAGAGTAATTTAAATTTACTTGCAATATTTTTTTCTTCCAATTGTATATGTCAGTCTTATTTAGAATGTTCTCAGAGGCATATTTGTAAGCATTCTATATGTTTAAAAGGAGCTGGATGCAAAAGTTTGTTGTACATTTACATTTAAATGAGACTCTCTGGGCTGGCATGTCATCCACTGAGCTTGCATAGTGTCAAAACAGGTTCAGAGGTTTTTATTTTGTTGCACATTTCAAAAAATGCCTGCAGGCTGCGAATAAAATTTTTGGTGCACTAGTGACCTAGTAAATTTTCAATCATATGCAGCTACTACTATATTGAAATCCATAAATCACTGACCCCAGTTATGTCATGATTACAGTGCTTATTTTCTGCCCACAGCAATTCTTGCTGTTTGCTCTATTGACTAATTTCAAGAGGCAGTACATCATGACTGACATTTGCAGCCTTCTGCAAATTATGAAGCAAAAAGGAGTATTTCTTCAATAAACTATTGATGTCTGCTGAATTTTACTTTTAACCCTTGGAAGTCTGTTAGATATCAAGACAGATATGGCTTGTTAGACTATTAGTCTATACATCTACTTCCCCTTTAAACATATTACTGACAATTCGCCCCAGCTCTTTGGGAAATCTAGAGAGTCATAAAACTGTCTATTTGGGAGACATGAAGAGTGTTGAAAAATTATTTGGCACAGATCAAATAAAGAAATTTGGGGCTCACAGGAAGCAGAGCCATTAACTTCTGCTATATTCATAAGCACTTAATCGCTACCACACAGCACTGAACATATTTACTCCTGCCCAAGGCAGGAACACATCTAAGATGTCCCTTTTTGCACCCTTGAAATTTCCAGTATAGACTATTAAAAGCTAATTTATCATGTTTCCTTTTATAGAAAAAATCATCAAGCCTTGCTGTAACAAGCCATGCCATTTTACTCATTCACATGTAGGGAAGAGACAAAGGAGAAATGTGATCTTACCTATTAATTTTCATTCCTTTAGTACCTCCAAATCAGTCAAGATGTGTGGGTTTCCCTTCTCTAGTCAGCAGATGGAGACTGAGAACTATTCTAGTGACATCATTGTTTAAATATCCTATGCAGTAACTTCCTAGTCAGTATTTTGATAACCAAACAGAACATAGAAATCCCTAAAAATTGAATTCCATCAGAAACAAGAGAGCAACCAAAACCAAAATAACTTGTTTTAAACTATACAAACAATGCAGAGGAAAAAAATAAAAGCCCTCAGTTTGGCCATCATTGCTAAGAAAAAAAAAAAACACCTCTTCATCTTGACTTATAACTCCACAGGGCAATCTAGACTAGTCTAGAGGAACTAAAGGGAAAAAAAGTAGCAAGTAAGATCTAATCTCACAAACTTGAGTGCCTCTTCAGACCAGTCTAGATACAAACTTGAGTGTCTCACAGACCAGTCATAACAAGTACCAAAGCTGTAAACTTCAGGAGGGCTGGCTTGTCTGTTTCCTGCCAACACCCAAGCCTTAAAAGCTGCACCTGCCATTGCTTGGCCATTCAATCTGTAGGGGCACACAAAGGAGTGCAGACACAAATATGTGGTTGTACTTTGTCCAAAATGAAGCCTGTTACCTCACTGAATGTGCTTTCAACTCCAAAAGAACCAGATGGCCCTTAAGCAGGTAGGCAGAAACAATCAAACCTTATTCCAATAGGCAATTGTCACCTTACAGGTCACCTCACCCTCTCTACCAAACACAAATAGTCTGAACAATAAAAGAACATAAGAATAGCCTTCTGGGTCCATCTAGTCTAGTAGCCTGTTCTCATGGTGACCAATCCAGGTCACTAGTACCTTGCAAAACCCCCAAAAGTAGCAACATTTCATGCTACTGATCCTAAACCCTTCTATCTTTACAAATAAGAGTGGAATGCTCTTCATATATCCAACCAAGATAAATTTGTGCTAAATGCTGCCTTCTGAATTGCCCTAAAAAATTAAAGAGAAATAGATATATATGGAAAAGGAAAGTACTATCTTTGGGAGAAAAGAAGGGAATGGCCTCAATCACTTTCTCCTGAGAAATGACCAAGAAAGGCTTTTGACAAGACAAGGCCTGCAGCTGTGAAAACTAACTTGCAGAGCAGATAGCCACCAAGAAGATAGCCTTTACCACACTCTGATATTGCCAAGGATGTGAAGGTCTTTCTTGAACTTCGACAGCATAGCTTTGACCCAAGCAGAGTAATATCTCTCTCAACAACCAACCTGTAAGAAATAATTAGTTTGCATCTAGCATCTGAACTGGGCATTGACATAAAAGACCTGCCTCCACTGACAGCATCAATGGGACATCAGCTCATAATCAGCTCTACCGTCACAGGTTCTTGTTGACCATTTAAATTCTGAGTAACTTATCCCAAGCAGTGGCCACAGAGGGAACTCATACAACAGGGTCCCCAAAGGCCACAGCTGAACACACACATCTAAACTTCTGCCCAATTTCATGTCTTCAACTGAAAAATCTGGGAACCTTGGCACTCTGTCCCGACACCATAGGATTCATTACCTATGCTCTTCATCTGTGTATTATGGCAGAGGCTCACAATACGTGGTTCGTGTACCCCAAGGAGTATGCAAAACGCTGGTGGGGATAGATCGCACTGCACGAGTCTACTGCTCTCCTTCCTTCTCAACTAGTTTCTGGAGCCAATGTTGCTGTCTGCCGCCGCAGCAATCATTTTACCTCCTGCAATGAGCTCCCACGATCACTGTACCTCCCGCACTTCTCTCTTTCTTGTTTTCAATGGGTTAGCAGCAGCAATTCCTACAGCTACCTGCCACTAACATGGAAGTCTCTCCTCTTCTGTGTTCCGCCTTCTGTCAGAGCTTCCTGTTTCTGCCTGGGTGAGATGCAGCAGAGAAAAGGCTGATCCACTGAAGTAAGAGAGAGCATGTTAGTTGTGAATGGGATTGGAGTTTGGTGGAGGGAAGGGAGGAAAGATATATGTTGCAGGAGGGATGAAAGTGGTGAGAGGGAGAAATGGACACAGCGGTGGAGGGGAGGGATAAATGGTACCTGAGGAGACAGAGAGAAACTTTGGACATGGCAGATAAAGGGAGAGAATGCTGCAGGAAGGCTAGAAACTCCCCCAGCGCAACCGATGCTACCACTGAGCGCACCATCTCCATGCGTAAGCGAGGCGCTTTCAGCGCCACATTGACTGCCTTGAGGTCCAGAATCGGTCTCCAATCGTCGGATCCTTTCTTTGAACAATGAAGTATATAGAGTATTTCCCAGAGCCCGAGTCTCGCTCTGATACGGGTTCTAAGACTGCAATATCCAGAAGTCTTCACTGTGGCCTGCACCTGAACCACCTTCTCAGTGCGGCCCGCGGGTAAATCCAGAAAATGCTCGGTCAGAGGACAGAGAAGCTTCAGTTTGTAGCCATCCCTAGAACCTCAAGGACCCAGCAGTCTGAGAAAATGGCCTGCCCGACAACCGCCCCCCTCTCCCCCGATGCCCGAGGGAGGAGACAACGGCTTGAAATCAGAACTGTTTCCTTGCAGAAGCCGCTGGACAACTCCCAGTGGATGGCTCACATCGAGACCCACCAAAGCGCTGTCTGGCAGATGAGCAGGACTGTTGTCCTGTGGAAGAGCCCGAGTATGGATAAAAGTGCCTGAAGGGACAAAAATTATGATGCTCCAAACCTCTGGGGCAGCGGGATCTATTCACAGGCAGCAACTTTGGTCTGCGATCCTGCACACTGGCCATAAGGTCATCCAGACCCTGGCCGAACAGCAGCTGTCCCTTAAAGAACAACCAGCTCAAGGTTACTTTAGAAGAATTGCCAGACCACTGCTGGATCCAGAGCTGAAACAGAACAGGTGGAAAACTTAGCAAAGACTTTCAAAATGTCATACAAGGCATCAGCCATATAATCCACTCCCCAAATTATAAAATCCAAGTTATGAAGCACCACAGTGACAGGATCATGGCACAGCTTTGAATGGCATGCCCGAGCACGAAGAAAAGATCAATGCCGCCTGAACACCACTGGCCCCCAAATCAAGCAAACAGACAGTTAAGGACAAAATTCACACTGGGGAGAGAAGTGCACTTGGTGTCCTGTGCCATCGAGGAATCCACCTTCAGGGAAGCAAAGCCCTTGTTAAACATATCCACCAGGGAATAAAGCTTTGCCACGGCATGAGCACAGCACAAGGAACCCTCAGGAGTCTCATCAATGTCTGTAAGAATCCAAATGAGGTCAGGATGATCAGAAAAAGATGCAAATTGTTGCCTCCAGTCACTCATGAGGGAACATTCTGCAGTGACAGGCAGCTCAGACTGCAGCTTTAATGTCTGAAGAGATTCAGAGTAGAGAATGACACGGTGGTGGTTTACCCGCGGCTACCGCGTTTAGCCGCGGGTAACCCGCCAAAACGGAGAATGAAAAATAGCAGCCTCTGCGGGGACGGGGACAAGGCCATTCACCGCCCCGTGGAGCGGTGAATGGTCTTGTCACCGCAGTGAGGCATCAAGGATCGCGCAGTCCCCGCAGCCCCCACCTGCCCACCCGCATGCTGGCTCGATCGTTTAACCAGCTTCCTCTCTCCACCTCACCTTAGTTTGCCGGCTTTCTTTTTCGGCGACCGGCATGCTTTCAAAGAGCCGCGCATGCGCGGCTGCTCAGTATTCAATCTTCTGCTCTGACCCAACCGGAAACAGGAAGTTGCAGCAGAGCAGAATATTGTACTTTGAGCAGCCGGGCGTGCGCGGCTCTTTGAAAGCGTGCCGGTCGCTAAAAAAGGTGAGACATTCTAGACTAGAGAGTTGCGCGGGGACAGAAATCCCACCCGTCCCCGCCAAAGTCCCACCCGTCCCCACCCGTCCCCACGAGGAATCCCTCCATCCCCACCCGTCCCCACGAGGAATCCCTACGTCCCCGCCCGTCCCCGCGAGGAATCCCCTACGTCCCCGTGAGGAATCCCCTATGTCCCCGCCCGTCCCTATAAACTACAGAAATAGTTATTTCATTTAATTATGCTACTGAATTAAAGGCTCTGGTAGAAACCCATTTAAAAATAAGCAAAAAGACTTTATTAATTTGGAAATATTAATTGGGAAGAATACATACTTTGTAAACGGGTTTCTACCAGAGCCTCTAATGTTTATAAATTTTTATCAACACAACTAATATACTACTTTATCCTTAAGCAAAAAAAAAAAAAAAGAATTTTTTTCCTACCTTTGTTGCCTGGTTTCTGCTTTCTTCATATTCTCATTCAATTCCTTCCATCCACTGCCTCTCTTCTCTCTGTGTCTTCTATTTGCTCTGTTACTGTGCCTCTCCCTTTCTCCCCCCTCCCAAATTGGTCTGGCACCCATCTTTTTCCCTCCACTCCCCCCATAGTCTGGCACCTCTGTCTTCTCCCCATTCCCTTCCAGTGTCCTTCTCCCCCACCATCTTCCCCATGTCCTGTCAGGCAGCATCCTTCTCCCCCCTCTGCCTTCCCCATGTCCTTTCAGCGTCCTTCTCCCTCCTCTGTCTTCCCCATATCCTTTCAGCTGCCTTCTCCCCCCTCTGTCTTCCCCATGTCCTTTCAGCGGCCTTCTCCCCCCCTGTTTTCCCCATTTCCTTTCAGTGGCCTTCTCCACCCCTGTTTTCCCCATGTCCTTTCAGTGGCATTCTCCACCCCTTTGTCTTCCCCAGTGCTTTCAGGGTCCTTCACCCCCCTCTGTCTTCCACATGTGCTTTCAGCATCCTTCCCCCCCTCCTCCCGTTTACCCCATGTCCTTTCAGCGTCCTTCTCCACCCCTTTGTCTACCCCAGTGCTTTCAGCGGCCTTCTCCCCCCTTAAGCGTCTTTTCTTCTCCACTCCACCTTTCCTCCCTTCCTGCCCCTTACCTTTGTGGCGTTTCCGCACCCGACCGACAACAGAACAGGCCCGGTCGGACAAATCTCCCTGTCCTGTAGCCGCAAATCTAAATTACCTTCTTACAGCAGCTGGAGTATTGAAGCTGCTGTAAGAGGTAATTTAGATTCGCGGCTACAGGGCAGGGAGGTTTGTCGGCCGGGCCTGTTGTCGGTCGATCGGGGGACCTGACCGGCTGTGCACATTCTTCGGGGCAGACCGCCCCCTCCCCCCTCTTTCGTTCGCCATTGCCTTCTTCCTACCTGCCCTGCCGCACACAGCCGACCGGAAGTCTTCCTGATGTCAGCGCTGACGTCGGAGGAAGGGAGGGCTTTGCTTAAGCCCTCCCTCCGACGTCAGCGCTGACATCGGGAAGACTTCCGTTCGGCTGTGTGCTGCGACAGTGCAGGTAAGGAGGAGGAGACTACCCTCGCGGCTCGAATGCACTGCGATCCAACCCCGCAGGAACCCCGCGACCCTCGGAGGCGTCCCCACGGGATCCCCGCGACCCTAGGGGGCGTCCCCATGGGATCCCCGCGACCCTAGGGGGCGTCCCCATGGGGTCCCCGTGACCCAAAGGGGGAACCCGCGGGATCCCCGCGGGTCCCGCGGGATTCCCGTCATCCCCGTTCCCGTGCAGCTCTCTATTCTAGACCATAGGGACGTACCAAAGCAGTCCCCCAAAGAGTAAGGGTTGGCTTGCTGCGCTGGCCTTTAAGACTGAAGACCTGAAAGCCGAGTCCTGTCTGGCAGCAACATCCACTCTGTAAAACTTGGCAAACGTGTGAAGAGATGACTATGTCGCCGTCCTGCAAATCTCCCCTGGAGAAACAGATCTAGCTTTGGCCCACGAAGAAGCCACACTCCAGGTAGAATATGTCTTACCAGCCACAGGGGACTGTTTCCCTGCAAGAATGTAAGTGGACGAAATAGCTCTACGGATCCACCTGGAGATTATGGCCTTGGAAGCGGGAGCACCTCGCTTCAAGGAATGAGTCAGTACAAACAAATGATCAGAAAGGCGAAACTCATTAAGTGACTGCCAGATAACGCAGAAGCACACTGCGTACATCCAACTTCTTTAGGAGCCGATCCTGATGTTTGGAACCCATCGGCTGAAAAACAGGCAAGCACACTTCCTGATTGACATAGAAAGCCAAAACCACTTTTGGCAAAATGGAAAGGACTGTCCGCATCGAAACCCACGTCTCCGAAAAGGTTCAAAGATGAGCGACCAGGATAGACTACAGAGGTTAGGGCTTTTCAGCTTGGAAAAGAGACAGCTGAGGGGAGATATGATTGAAGTCTACAAAATCTTGAGTGGTATAGAATGGGTACAAGTGGAACAATTTTTTACTGCATCAAGATTTATAAAAGCTAGGGGACACTCCATGAAGTTACAGAGTAATGCTTCAAAAACCAATAGGAGGAAATATTTTTTCACTCAGAGAATAGTTAAGCTCTGGAATGCTTTGCCAGAGGATGTGGTAAGAGTGGTTAATATAGCTGGTTTAAAAGGTGTGAACAAGTTCCTGGAGGAAAAGCCCATAAACTCCTTCCACGATTGTTGCGGTGGGTGGTGGACAGGTTGCCAGGGCTGCTGAGCTGATTGCGGCAGCTGCGATTAGCTCAGCAGCCCCTATTTGGAACTTATACCTGTTTTGACTTGGACTAAGTCAAAATGTATAAGTTTCATTTAGCAACCTTTAAAACCTTTTTGGCTATGGCTGCCAGGCGACTAAGTCTAGGTCAGCCCACCTCCCGCCCCATCCACTCCTCGGGTTCAAAGGCAGGGTAAAGCCTAAGCTGGTTTTAGATACATCTAAAACCAGCTTTGATTATCGGTGCTTGGACGATCTGTCTTTTTGATCATCCAAGAACCGATTTATGCCACTTTTTGAACATTTTTTTTCATTATTATGAGCCCCTTAACGTTTTCTGAGAGGATGACAGACTGTCGATTTGGATCCTCTGATTTATCTGAGGAAGATCACAGAAAGAAAGATCAGACGGTGTAGATGTTATGGGCGACACCTCTATTTTATGTACAGATATAGGTTTCTTGGTATTGCCATACTTCTTGGCTGATTTCTCATTCAGAAAATGGCTTGTCTTGTTTGCTTCAGGTGTGTATTTCTCTTCTTTGTGAAGAATGTTTTCTTTTATACTTCATGCCGAATGAGGACCATTTCTCTTTTGTGTCATATGGCAGCTTTACAACCAAAATCAGTTATGTCCTAAAATGTGTCTAAGTAGGAAAGCCCTAGGAAGTTCAGCTCAGCTTTGAGTGCTTCCAGTTTGTGGAGGTCTCCTAACTCTTCTAATCTAATCTGACATTTCTAGATTGCTTTCTCCCCCTTAGGGTTCAGAGCAGTATACAATAACAGAAGGATATACATACAATATAAATAGGAATTTAAAAGAATCTAGAAATAACATTGAGGGCTTCTTTTACGAAGGTGCGCTAGCGTTTTTAGCGCACAAACAAGATTAGCACGTGCTATAGCGCGTGCTAGCCGAAAAACTACCACCTGCTTTAAAGGAGGCGGTAGCGGCTAGCGCGCTAAAACCGCTGGCGCACCTTTGTAAAAGGAGCCCTAAGTCAAATTTTTTCAAAATGATTCAGTATTAAGATTTTTGCAAAACAAAGTAAGAGAATTATTTCTTCATCTCAAAAGAGAAATTATTCCAAATTTAAACTCATTTTAAGAAAATGATGATTTTCTACTTCATAGCTTTAAGGAAAAATCATGGTCTGAGTATCTATCAGCTTAGATGCAACTCTGGGACAAGGAAATTGTATCAAATCATTTAGGCTTTTGGGGGCTAAACCGTGCAATATTATGAACATCAAGCATGTTAGCTTAAACATGATCCAAGCCTTAATGGGAAATCAACCAACAGCTGCCATAAAAGGGATATATGCTCAAACTGTGATTTTTCAAAGATTAACCTTACTGTGGTATTGTGCAAAAGCTGTAATTTTTCATAAATAAATCTGAGATCATTTAATATAATGCTTTAGTATAGTCCAGTTGTGAGATGACTAAAACCTAAACTAAAACTGCAAATTGAGTCTCATAGAAATAATGGTGAACTGTCCTCAAATGTTTCAATCTGTCCACAAACATTTCTTATAATCATTAATTTGAGCATCACAACACAGAGTAGAATTGAGAATAAACCTAGAAACCTGGAAGAATTAGTTATGGTCAAACTATCTTTACTATTCATAAAAACAGAAGAAAAGGCAGTAGGGTTCATTGCCCAAGTATAAAATTTTCAACTTGGCTAAATTTAAATTTTAGCCGATTTTAAAGTGATCATGGGGCTCATAATCAAAAAATATAAATGTCTAAAAAACATCCTAAATCCTGCCAGGATGTCCAAGTGCCAATAATTGAAAACACTTTTCTGGATGACTAGTGAGGTGTCCCAGCCTCTGTATGTCCAGAGTAGAGAGTAGTGCGGGGACAGAAATCAAACCCGTCTTCAACTGCCCTCGCTGAAATCAAATCTGTCCCCGGAAGTAATTTCTTCTGTCTCCACCCATCCCCGCAAGTAATCTCTTCCATCCCTGCCCGTCCCCATAAACTACAGAAGCAGTTTATTTCATTTAATTATGCTACTGAATTAAAGTCTCTGGTAGAGACCCATTTACAAATAAGCAAAAGACACTTTATTAATTTGGAAATATTAATTGAGAATAATATATACTTTGTAAATGGGTCTCTGCCTCCAGCTGATTAGGACCCTGAAGCTATGTAATCTGAGGACTTACTCTGAAGGAGGCTGGGGGTCCCTTTTGCCAAGCTTGGCAGCAGCAGTGTCTCTGAGTCATAAATGCTGGCACCTCAGTGGCTCAGGGATGCTACCAGCGACTGCTACACTTCACGCATGCAGCAACTCTTCCCTCCCTCCCTCCACACATCCCCTCCCAACGCGGCATCTTTTTCCTCTCTTCCCACCCATCCCAAGCCCATGCAGTGTCTTACTGGCACACTCCCTCATACTTTTCAGGCCACTGGCAGTGATCCTTGCTTCTCCATGCTACCGGCAGCTGGCCCGAAGCCTTCCCAACTCCTGGAGCAACCCATCCGGTGTACCGCAAGGGTCCCCGCTATCCCCATTGCTTTTCAATATCTACATGACCTCACTGGGCATACAATTAACCCAGCTGGGGATAAAATTATTCAGTTACGCTGATGACTTTACAATCATCATCCCATTTGCCAACTCCATCTCGGAAACCATTCCCAAAGCATCAGAAGCCATAAACTTGATGGAGCACTTGATGACAGACTTCAAGCTCAAGCTCAATACAGAGAAGACAAAATTTTTTGTCGCCTCACCACACCCGCTTGACACCAAAACACCACTAGGCATCAACAAACTTAACTACCCCATACAGCCCACCATTAAAATACTGGGTGTAACTCTTGATCATGCCTAACCATGAAAGACCAGGTGGACTCCTTAATCAAAAAGGGATTTTTCACCCTCTGGAAGCTTAAATCCATTAAATCATATTTCGACAACTCTGCATTCAGAATCCTGGTACAATCCCTCGTACTGAGTCAACTCGACTACTGTAACATCGCCCATTTAGCAATCTCCCAAAAGAATATGCGACGCTTACAATTAATGCAAAACGCTGCGGTCAGCCTTATCTTCGGTCTAAAGAAATTTGATCACGTAACGCCATACTACAAACAGCTACACTGGCTACCGTTGGAAGCTCGTGTGAAGTTTAAGTTCGCCTGCCTCTGCTTTAAAGTTCTTTACGGTCTAGCCCCTAAATACATAACTGATCTCTTCTCCTTCTCAGCCAATAGACACAAGAGAATCTCCCTATTGCACTTTGTTTCTCCCCCGGTTAGAGGTTGCAAACTAAAAAAACACCATGAACACCTTCTCTCACATCAAGCACCTTTATGGGGTAAGGATCTAAAACAACTGCTCTCGCCCACCACTTACGAGGTATTCAGGAAGCGCCTCAAAACCCACCTGTTCCTGAAGTATCTAGACAGCTGACCTGTTCCTCTCTTTCCCCTCTATAACGATTCTCTTACACTATCCCCCTCTTGTTTTCCCATCCCCTAAGTTCTCTCAACTTGTACTTCATTAATCTTTTGTAAACCGCATACCCTGTTTCCCCGAATATATGACACTGTCTTATATTTTTAAAAACTCCAAAATATGCACAAGGTCTTATTTTCAGGGGGATGTCTTATTTTTCCATGAAGAAGAATACAGTACACATTTATTGCTGAAAAAAAAGACATTTATTACCTGTATATGGTACAGGTCATCACAAACCAGAAAAGCTGTATCACAAACCAGAAAAAACTGTATCACAAACCAGAAAAACATTTACTGTATAACAGTTTACAGTATGATACATTTACACATTTAATCAATGACAATCAAGTCATCATCTTCTGGAACATCATCATAATAACTCACACCCTGAGGTTCCAGGTCAATTACTTGGGACTCCATTTCTTTCACAATCAGTGGACCAAATCTCTCATGTTTAGCAATAGCAGTGTCCTCAAATGAGTACTTCTTATCAAGGTAGCCTGCTCGTAATGCATGTTCAATGCAACTGTCAGTGATTTTATCCCATGAATTCTTCACCCAAGTCACAACCTCTTGCAGTTTAGGTTTCACAAAGTTTCCACGCTGATTTCTCTCCATTCTATTTTCAATGTAGTCATTAATTTCCATGCGCAGATTGTCCTTGAATGGCTTGTTGATTGCAATATCAAGGGTCTGGAGATAGGCCGTCATTCCCGCAGGAATCATTATTTGATCTATTTTTCTTTCATGAAGAAATGACTTCATATCTTTAGCACGGTGAGTGCTAGCTGCATCCCAGACTAGCAGACCTCTTTGTCCTCCTCGCATAACAAGTGGCAGCATTAAATCTACCCACTTTCTTATAACAGCTTGTGTGGCCCAGGCTTTTTCAGTTTCAAGGACAAAAATTCCTGAAACACGTTCAATCTTTTCCTTCTTGCCCTTAGAAATTATTAGAGGTAGGACTTTAGTGCCATCCAGACGAATTGCCAAAATACAGGTCACACGTGCACTTTCATAAGCAGTGGAGGGAATGTACACTGAGGAGGCACCCCGCTGTTCAATTGTTGTTTGAGATGATTGGCCCATAAACACTGCAGTTTCATCCATAGCAATCATGTTGGAAAGCTTGTATTTAGAGAAGTCAATCTCATCAATAAAGGACTTGAATGCAAGTGCTCGCTTAATCACTTGAGCATCTTCCAGCCTAAACAATGTCGTGGATCTTCTTAAAGACAATTCACTTCTCTGAAGGAAATTATCCAGCCAGTGTTGTGATGCTTTGAAATTTTCAGAGGCTATGTTAAACTGTGGTGCCATTGCAAGGGTGAATTCTTGAATATGAGCCCTATTCACAACCAAAGCCTTTGTTCTCCTGTCAACAAGCCATTCACAGATCAGATCTTCCACCTCAGAAAATATTGGTTTCCGACCTGATCCACACTTGCGTTTGTTAGAATTTCCCTTTTCCACTTGTTCAACTAGTTTACCATACTCTGCTCGCCACTTGCGGAGCAATCGTATATTCAACATTTTTTCTTTGCAGAAAGCAGCAAGATTTTGGCCCCAAGAATCTTCCACGATTCTCCTCTTGTACTCCACAGAGTAGCTTTTTCTTTTTGTGGCCATGCCTAAGGGTAAAAGAATAAAAAATGGCACTAGGGTATCCTGGGTGGGGGGGGGGTGATCTTTTAAAATGATACAGAGGGCATCAGAGGGGGGAATCAAAATGGCACAAGAGAATCAGGGGGATGGGCGGTTACCATCTTAACAGTATGGAGAGAAAAACGTTAGCTTGCCATGTAAAAGGTAAATAAAAATTGGCATGCAAATCCTTTAAACCAGATTTTTGATTTTACAGTTAACAATCTGGTTTAAAGGATTTGCATGCCAATTTTTATTTACCTTTTACATGGCAAGCTAACGTTTTTGGAAATGTGTCTTAACACGGTAAATGTACACTTGTAAAGTTTGAACTTGAAATCAGCTTTCAAATCTGTTAGAAAACAGCATCCTCCACATACCGTACAGATCAGATACAGATTTGCAGTTTGCTTTTAAAACACTAGATGGCAGCATCACTATGTACGGTATCACTACAAGTACCGTATTTTCACGTAGATAACGCGCACCCGTGTAAAACGCGCACACGGGTATAGTGCGCGAAAAACACAAATTTATGTACAGAAATTTTTATATACCGCGCACACCCGTATACCGCGCATGCTGCCCGACTCTCCCGTCGC
The DNA here is from genome assembly GCF_902459505.1 of Geotrypetes seraphini. Taxonomy (NCBI): domain Eukaryota; kingdom Metazoa; phylum Chordata; class Amphibia; order Gymnophiona; family Dermophiidae; genus Geotrypetes; species Geotrypetes seraphini. The sequence continues at coordinate 271,119,877 of NC_047087.1, forward strand.
CGTCCGACTCTCCTTTCGCCCGCCCCGACTCTCCTCTCCCCCTTGAAGTCCTGTCCCCACCCTGAAAGCCTGATGCCCCCCCCTGACGTCCGATTCACCCCCCCCAAGCAGGACCGCTCGCACCCCCACCCCGAAGGACCGCTCGCACGCACTCCCACCCGCACCCCCACCCTGAAGGACCGCTCACACCCCCACAGCTTCCCGACCCCCCCCCCCATCATGTACAAGCTTATACCGGTGTCCTGCTGCTACCTCTTGGCGGTCCCGACTCCCCGACACGATCGGGGCAAGAGGGAGCTCAAGCCCACTTGCCCCCCACCCCGACTCCCTGACACAATCGGGGCAAGAGGGAGCTCAAGCCCTCTTGCCCCAGCCAACCGCGGCACCCCCGACACGATCGGGGCAAAAGGGAGCCCAAGCCCTCTTGCCCCGCCGACTCCCCAACTCCCCGACAATATCGGGCCAGGAGGGAGCCCAAGTCCTCCTGGCCCTGGCGCCCCCCCCCTCCGCTAGTTGTTCGGGCCAGGAGGGAGCCCAAACCCTCCTGGCCACGGCGACCCCCTACCCCCAACCCGCACTACATTACGGGCAGGAGGGATCCCAGGCCCTCCTGCCCTCGACGCAAACCCCCCTCCCCCCAACGACCGCCCCCCCAAGAACCTCCGACCGCCCCCCAGCCGACCCGCGACCCCCCTAGCCGACCCCCACGACACCCCCACCCCCCTTCCCCGTACCTTTCTGTAGTTGGCCGGACAGACGGGAGCCAAACCCGCCTGTCCGGCAGGCAGCCAACGACGGAATGAGGCCGGATTGGCCCATCCGTCCCAAAGCTCGCCTACTGGTGGGGCCTAAGGCGCCTGGGCCAATCAGAATAGGCCCGGGAGCCTTAGGTCCCTCCTGGGGGCGGGGCCTTGGGCACATGGTCGGGTTGGGCCCATGTGCCTCAGGCCCCGTCCCCAGTTGGGACCTAAGGCTCCCGGGCCTATTCTGATTGGCCCAGGCGCCTTAGGCCCCACCAGTAGGCGGAGCTTTGGGACGGATGGGCCAATCCGGCCTCACTCCGTCGTTGGCTGCCTGCCGGACAGGCGGGTTTGGTTCCCGTCTGTCCGGCCAACTACAGAAAGGTACGGGGAAGGGGGTGGGGGTGTCGTGGGGGTCAGCCAGGGGGGTCGCGGGTCAGCTGGGGGGGCGGTCGTTGGAGGGAGGGGGGTTTGCGTCAAGGGCAGGAGGGCCTGGGATCCCTCCTGCCCGTAATGTAGTGCGGGATGGGGGTAGGGGGTCGCCGTAGCCAGGAGGGTTTGGGCTCCCTCCTGGCCCGAACAACTAGCGGGGGGGGGGGAGGGGTCGCCAGGGCCAGGAGGACTTGGGCTCCCTCCTGGCCCGATATTGTCGGGGAGTTGGGGAGTCGGCGGGGCAAGAGGGCTTGGGCTCCCTTTTGCCCCGATAGTATCGGGGAGTCGGGGGGGCAAGAGGGCTTGGGCTCCCTCTTGCCCCGATCGTGTCGGGGGTGCCACGGTTGGCTTGGGCAAGAGGGCTTGAGCTCCCTCTTGCCCCAATCGTGTCGGGACCGCCAAGAGGAAGCAGCAGGACACCGGTAGGAGCTTCTACATGATGGGGGTGGTCGGGAGGCTGTGGGGGTGCTTGCCAAATAGTGCCTTATTTTCGGGGGGGGCCTTATATTTCCCAGGTGGGGAAAAAAAGGGGGGTGTCTTACTAAAGGAGGAGGTCCTATAATGGGGGAAACACGGTAGAACTTAACGGTACTGTGGTATATAAACTGTTATTATTATTATTATTATTGCATCATAGGGAAGCCCTCTTTCTGACATAAAATGCATCAGAGGGAAGGTTTCAGGGTCAGCTGCAGGTAGCGTGGAGGAAGGAGCGCTGCCAGCGGCCTGAAAAGAGGGATGGAGTGTGCCAGAGGAAGGTACCATCCCTGTGGGATCCCTGAACACAGATGACTAATCACTGCGGGATCCCCATGAGTCTGCAGGGGGTCCCCGTGGGATCCTAAAGGACCTAGAGAGGATCTATGCGGAATCCTCATGGACTCCACAGGATTCCTGTGGTCCCTGTTCCCGTGCAGCTCTCTAGACCAGAGCTCGAGATGGGTGTGGTGGAGGCATGTTATGGGCAGGCTTTAGGCGGGTTAGACTTGGACACCTTGCAGTGATAACTGAACATTTTGCAAGAAGTCCTGGACGGAACTTAGATGTTTGGAACTGTTTTAGAAGTGTCTAAGTGCCAAGTTAAGACACCCCCCACACTCTCTCTGTGCTCACTGACCCCCCTTCCACCACACAAAAATGAAAACAAAAAAAGTACCTACCTGTCTCTAAAAAAGCAGCATCTGGTATGGGGGAGCGTAGTAGAGCTGCACACAGGTGTCTTAAGTAGCCTGATGAGTGGGCTAGTGAACCAAAAGGACCCAGGCCCATAAGCCACTCTAACCTGGGCATATTTATGGTAGAAAGTGTGAGCCCACCCATACCCTACTATACTTCCATAAAGATGCCACCTGCAGCCATAAGTGTTACTGGAGTGGTACACAGGTGGGTTCAGTAGGTTTGGGGGGTTTGGTAGGGCTCACCATAAATTATAAGGGGGTTATAGTGAGATATACATCTGGCACCCTTTATGTGAAGTTCACAGCAGTGCCCTCCAAGGTGTCCCATTGCTCTGTTGGGATTGTCTACCTGGCCAATCCATTACTATGCTGGCCCCTCCCACTTCCAAATGGGCCGAATTTGGACATTTTCAACATGGATGTTTTTCTGATTGAAAATGGAGTATAAAGTTAGACATTCTGGTGGCCTTGACATTTAAGTAGATGATTTTCAAATATATATATATTTGGACATCCAGCAGTTTGTCATTCAAAAATGGCCATTTCTGTTCCTCCAACTTTGGACAGCCAGCTGAAAACGTCCAAGTTGGATTTAGATGGTTTTTGGGTTTTTTTTAATGCCCCTCCATGTCTTTATCTTACGAATATAATTTAAAATCTTTATATGATTAACAAGGGATCCTTAGGAAGAGTAACAACCACAAAAATGTCATCTGCATGAGAGAAAAGATACTCCCCCTTGTCAAAACTAACAAATCTCAAAGAACACATAAAAATATTAAATAAAATGGAAGGTCAATTTAATGAAAAGGGTGGGTGTCTTGGGGAAAAGGGTGATTCTCTCAATCTGGATCAGTGATACTTTGCCTTCTTATTGGTCCTGAAGAAATCTCCTACACACTTTGTTGCTTTTGGAATGGAGATCTGTTAGTCAAAGTTTTAAGCATAAACTTTGACTAAAGCAATTTCTTCAGATCTGGGATCCCTATATTCAGTCTTTGTCGCCGAAGGCCAAGAGTGATATTTTAAACTCTTTATAATAAAATGTTCATTTTTCTTGAGATTGGGGCTGAGCGGTGGGGGGGGGAGGCGGGGGGTAATGTGAGGAGAGGTGTCTCTTTAGTTTTGGGGGTATGAGGGGGGGGGGAGTGTTGACTTTCCTCTTTTCAGTGGGTTATAAAAGTCCAAGCCTACTGACTATGACAGTTGTGCTTTGAATTCTGGAACCGGGGGTTGGAGGAGAGGTGAAGGGATGGGGTGGACAGGGGGAGATGTGATACAAATGCACCTCAGCTACTGTTTTCTGTAACTTGTTTTACTGTTATTTCTAGTGTTTTTCCACTCTTTGAAATGTTCAATAAAAACTGTTTTGTCCACACAAAAAGACACCAGAACCAAAAAAAATCCATCCTTCTCTCTTGTAGCTTGTGGTCATCTTTGCTTGAAAGATTCTTTATCCTTCCCATCAGCGAATTCTGACCTGGCATTCACAGTACTGTTTTGAGTCTTCCCCACATTTCTTTCAATCTCTAGAGGGGGCAAATATGCATTCTTTAATTCCTTTACATGTGCAGCTGATTCACTTGCCAAAACAAATCTCTTCTTTTGGGGTAAGCTTCATATCTGATACAGTATCCCTAAGTCAGTTTTCTATCCCTTGTAGCCCTTAGGAAAGTCACTGAATTGGGCAAGCCCCAAAATCACTAGGTCTTTGCAAGGAATATATTTTGCTAAAACTTCCCTTTCTGAAGGCTCAGGTTGAATGGCAGAAGCCATTTCTGGCTGGCTATAGTGAGATTTGCCCTTTGGCTGCTCGTTCCTTTTATTTTCTATGAATAATGGTGTGTGGTGCAGCCACTGAGATGTCTCCTGTTTGAGCAGATGGTGTTTAACTTATGCCTTCCCCAAAAGAAACTGCACAACTTTTTCTTGCACCCAATTTCCTATAAGCTTGCTTCTTTCAGGCAAAGCAGCCACTGATGAAGGCCATGTTTTTTCAGAATCTGAGGACTCCTCTGGGTTCAACTGTGCTTGTGTGCTGGTATTTGCTGAAGCATGAGTCAACACATGGTTTGCTGTGCAGGATCTTCAGAGGTAATGTGACTAAGATGGTGCTTCCCTACATTCTGCCTTGTAGCTGCCTCAAGGGCCTTGGCTTGGGCTTCAATGACAGTTGCTTCCCCTTCCTGCTGCAACATCCAATTCAGAATTCCTACATTCAGCAGCAGCTTCTTTCTGTTCCTCTTTTTTCAATTTAGCTTTCTTGTATGCAGCGTAAGCAGCTGCTTTCTGTTCCTCATCTTGTCTGAGCTTCCCTAGCTTCAGGGCTGCTTCTTGTTGGCCATAAAGAGCACACATTTTTAGTGCATCTGCTTCAGCCTGTACCAAATAGCAGCTGAACTAGCTGTGGACTGGCTTAAACAGCCTGCATTATGTGGCCTTGAGGATCTGGAGTTATGCCTAGAGGCGCTAAAGTGCTAGGATATATTGTCCCTTATAAGCTCCTTATTTAATTCTCTGTTTCCCATAGAATATGCTACCGTTCTCTGGCTGTACTCTCTTAAAGGCTGTACTCCTGCAAGCTTTCCTCAGTACAGTAGACTCTCAGTTAACCGGCACCCATGGGGATTGATAGATGCTGGATAAATATAGTTTCTAGTTGCTTGAGAGTTACTATTAAAAATAGGCCTAACTAATACTATACCCCATACTATGCTATACCATAAACTGTTCCAGACAAACTACCAGGTAGGCAAAGCGTGGGCATACTCGGGTGTTGCATGTCAAATTTACACTTAAATTTCTGCCAGAAATTGATTTTCTTTTCTTTTTTTCTGGTTGCTTGAAAGTTCTGATTAATTGAGTTCCGGTTAACAGAGAGTCTACTGTATTAGCCTTTGCTAGAATTTAAAATACCTTTCTGCAGCGAGTTGAAATTAGACTGCAGCTGCTCTATGTTATGCAGGTTTGCAGGAGTTTCAGAGACTTTGGCTATAAGCTCCTCAATTTTGTGCCATATTTTATTTAACTCAGACAGGTGAGTATTTTTGCCATGCCTTCTCTGTTAGTTTATAGTGTCTTTTAGACCTTCATGTGTTATATTTAAAATGTCATCTGGCTTAGCACAATTATTCTATTTAGTCTGATCTAGCATTGTTTCACTTTGTATTAAGGTGTGCCATGACACTTTGTAATTACATGTAGAAATAAAGGCCGTAAGTCAAAATTACTTAGGACTTGGTAGGATATATGTAACAATTTTGCAACTGGAACTGAAGCACCTGGTTTATGTTCTGCACTAATATATTTGCAACTTGTAGAAACTATGACTAAGTGATATATCAAAATGTAACAATTCCAGATGGGAGCAATCTGAACAGCTCTGAACCTTTCAATTCATATACAGTTCTGACTAGCTTTCAGTTCTCAAAGATTTATCATGAGTGCTTTCTCAGTGAATGCAATCTTCACTTTCCCTTACAGAAATACCAGCCTTGTTCTATCACCAGTAAATGCTGTTCTGAGGGAACACCGTTACACAACTGGACCATAAGATTCACTTATCTCTGTATTGCTCCTGAATCACCTTCTGCTATTTTAAATTGCTTTTTGCTCAGTTGACCATCCAGTCCAATCTTCTAGAAAACTTATCACCTGAGCTGTGGCCTCCTTGCTATCCTGGTAAAATTTTGCTCATCAACCAACTGTCCAAGTACAGCTGTAGCAATACCCCCTCTCATCTCAACGCTGCTGCCACAACCACAACTACTTTGGAAAAGGTTTTTAGAGCCATGGTCAGCCCAAAGGCAGGGCAAATAGGGAAGGGGAATGAGGACTTGAATACTGCCTTTTTGTTGCTTTGACATTCTTAAAGTGCCTTCCCGAAACAGTGAAACATAGGAAACGTTGATGCATCAAACAGGAATATGCAAGTGCACCTCTGTTAAATTCAACAATTAGACCATTACTACCATGGACCAAAATACTTCCATACAAAAACTAGGAATCTTCATAATTTCTTGTTCACTTTCTAATTTTTGGATCATTCTTTCTGAGAGGAGAAAAAAGAGGCCATTCTCTTTCTAGGTGGAAGAGGCCATTCTTTTATTCTAGTTTGGGAATAAAAGCTAAATTGTAGGCTCCTTTATATAGACTGTTGAGACCTTAAAAGAGCAAACTTTACTAAGCTAGTCTCCATAGAATAAAAGTCTTTAATAGTTTTACAATATTTTAACCTGGGCTTTCTGCTAATGATAGTCTCTGGCAGGCAGAGTAAGAACATAACATAAGAACATAAGCAATGCCTCTGCTGGGTCAGACCTGAGGTCCATCGTGCCCAGCAGTCCGCTCACGCGGCGGCCCAACAGTTCCAAGACCTGTGCAGTAATCCTCTATCTATACCCCTCTATCCCTTTATCCAGCAGGAAATTGTCCAATTCTTTCTTAAACCCCAGTACCGTTCTCTGCCCTATTACATCCTCTGGAAGTGCATTCCAGGTGTCCACCACGCGTTGGGTAAAGAACATAAGAACATAAGTAGTGCCTCTGCCGGGTCAGACCAGAGGTCCATCCCGCCCAGCAGTCCGCCCCCGCGGTGGCCCAACAGGTCATGACCTGCCTTAATCACCAGAAGGGGCCCCCTTGCCCCCTAGGTTTCTCATCGAAGTCCTATCTTCCCATCAATGTCCTAACCCTCCGGCCTTGCACCTGCACGACCTGGTGAGCTGTCTATACTTATGCAACACCCCAGCACCTCCCTCAGTACCCCACGATCCCCTTTTCCCTCAGGAATCTGTCCAATCCCTGTTTGAATCCCTGTACTGTACTCTGCCGGATCACTTCCTCCGGGAGCGCATTCCATTTGTCCACGACCCTTTGGGTGAAGAAAAACTTCCTTGCATTTGATTTGAACCTATCTCCCTTCAGTTTCTCTGAGTGCCCCCTCGTACCTGTCGTCCCTTTTAGTCTGAAGAACCTGTCCCTGTCCACCCTCTCTATGCCCCTAAGTATTTTGAAGGTCTCTATCATATCCCCCCCTGAGCCTCCTCTTTTCCAGAGAGAAGAGCCCCAGTTTATCCAGCCTCTCAGCATATGGGCAGTTTTCCAGCCCTCTTACCAGTTTCGTTGCCCTCCTTTGGACTCTCTCAAGAACTGCCATGTCCTTCTTGAGGTGAGGCGACCAATATTGAACGCAGTATTCCAGATGTGGGCGCACCATCGCTCGATACAGCGGCATGATGACTTCCCGCGTCCTGGTTGATATGCCCCTCTTGATGATGCCCAGCATCCTGTTGGCTTTCTTCAAGGCTGCTGCACACTGTGCGGATGGTTTCATGGATGGATCCACTAGCACACCCAAGTCTCTCTCAAGTCCGGTGTCTTCCAGCAATCTCCCCCTCCCACCCTCCCCACTCCCGCCCATCCCTAGCTCATTTCTTTGCTTATAGTCAATTATTCTAATTAGGATAACAGGAGTTATTTTACATATTCTTATTATATTTTATTATCTGCTAAGAAAAACGCTAAATAAAGCATGCAATATAATTCTAAGGCTCTCTATACTAGTCTAACGTATTCCTAGTAGCTTAATATGGTTTAATTAATCAACTCAATAAAAAGATGCAAACAGTAGTCCAGCAGCAAGAAGGGTGCCATCTAGTCTTTTGCACTGAGTGTCACATGTATGATAATCTCCCAGTTGGAGAGAAGTTATATGTGTGTGTTCACTGCAAAGAACTCCTAGCTCTCAGAGAATGAGTCCATTCTCTTGAGGCTAGACCAGCAGACTTGGAGGAGCTGAGAGACAGAGAAGTACATAGAGGAGATCTACAGGGATGTTGTAGAGAAGCCCCACCACCAGTCTGGCAGCCCCTGTGCTGCCTTGGAGGAGGGAGGTCTCCTAAACAGAGAGAATCAGTAACTGCCCACTTGGGGATGCAATATCCTCTTGCACTGAGGATGTGTCTCTAGGAGCTTTTCCTCAGGAGGGAAGGGTTAGGACAGCTGTTGTAGTTGGCAATTTGATCATTAGGTATGTAGATAGCTGGGTGGCTGGTGGTCATGAGGATAGTCTGGTCGCTTGCCTGCCTGGTATGAAGATGGCGGACCTCACGCATCACTTAGATAGGATGTTAGATAGTGCTAGGGAGAAGCCAGATGCCTTGGTACATGTAGGTAACAATGACATAGGAAAATGTGGGAAGGAGGTTCTGGAAGCCAAATTTAGGCTCCTAAGTAAAAGCTGAAATCCAGATCCTCCAGGGTAGCAGTTTTTAAAATGATCTTAGTTCCATGTGCAGGAACCAAGAGGCAGGCAGAGCTCCAAAGTCTCAATGTGTGGTTGATACGATGGTGCAGGGATGAGGGATATAGATTTATTAGGAACTGGACAGCCTTCTGGGAAAGCAAAGTTGCTTACCTGTAACAGGGGAATGCAGTCACACTTGATTGGTGAAATCTCTGACTGAGCCAATAACGTCAGTACTCTCTCCTATAGCTATAGTAAGCTTTTGAGCTTACTGAGCATGTGCAGGATTGCTTACTCCTCGAGCCCCCTCCCCTCTGTCAGTTTATTCTCTAGCAAAAGAGATGAGGGGATGGCAGGTGGGCAAGTGTGGCTGCATTCCCCTGCTGTCTACGGTGAACACCTGTTATAGGTAAGCAACTTTGCTTTCTCCGGAGACAGGCAGGGGATATGCAGCCCCACTTGATTGGTGAGTCCCAAGCTGAGGAACCATAAGGGAGGTGGAAAATAGTCTATAATGCAAAGAGGTTACTTAAAACTGATTGTCCAAAGCGAACATCTTGAGCTAACCCTTGGTCTAAGCAGTAATGCTTGGTAAAAGTAACATAGAAACATAGAAATAGACGGCAGATAAGGGCCCACGGCCCATCTAGTCTGCCCACCTTAATGTCCCTCCCCTACCTTTGCCCTGTGAATAGATCCCATGTGCCGATCCCATTTGGCCTTAAAATCAGGCACGCTGCTGGCCTCAATCACCTGTAGTGGAAGACTATTCCAGCGATCAACCACTCTTTCAGTGAAAAAGAATTTCCTGGTGTCACCTTGTAGTTCTACCATAAAAGGATTGTCCCTTACATGTTTAATGTACAGTGTTTAATGTTTAATGTACAGTGCCGTGTATGCCTAGCTGCGCTACAGAAATGATAAGTAGTAGTTAATGTGTTGTCACTTGCTTAATATATGCTGTGTACTTTTGTGCATAAACAAAGATAAATATTAAAGATTCTTATTTGCCATATTATACTAATCAATGTATTGCTATTGTAGGTCCTATAAAAGATAATATAATAGACAGTTACCTTCACAAATGTAGCTTGTCCATGCTCCTTGGCTAATTCAGCCATGACACTATTCATCTGAGAACACTGAGGCGCCCATGGTGCCCAAAAATGGACAACTGCCAAAGAACTGTAATAATAATAAAAAAGGGATTAGTTTCTTACCTCAATAATCCTCTTTCCTATAGAACAGCATAAGATGCCCTATGGATGGATTCTATATCCCAACTTGCGAGTTAGATTGGAGAAGGCATCAATCGTTTTTCACAGTTCCACCTGCTTGTTTCAAGTTTCAGTTTCAAGTTTATTTAAAATTTCTTATACCTCCTGATCAAACCTTCAAGGCGGTGTACAAAAATACCAAAATAGTGTACCAAATAGAGTCAGAGTGTAGTCAAAGACAAAATGGAGAAAAAGACAAATTTTTAAAGACATTGACGAACGGGAATGAAGGGGAAGAGGGGTGGAACTACAATTGATAGAAAGAGAAAGAAAACCTAAGGAAAAGAACAAACAGAAGGGAGACTGGAGTTAAAACCTTTCCAATCTGGTTTGGCCTTAAAAGGGCAGTTTAAGTAACAAAGACATCAAGGAATAAAAATGTCTTTAACTTCGCCTTAAAATTGGCAAGACTTGTTATTTCACGTAAGTGATTTGGAATACTATTCCAAAGCAAGGGGGCACTAACAGAAAAAATTGTAGCCCTCATTGTACTGATATACTTCAACAAGGGAATAGTTAGAAGGTTGTGAGCTGTGGATCTTGAAGTCCTAGATTGATTATATGGAATAAGTAGGTTGTTAATAAATTCAGGTTGTTTATTTGCTCTGGTTTTAAAAGTAAGTAAAAGGATTTTGTAAGTGATCCTATGTTCTATTGGAAGCCAATGAGCTTTCTGTAAGAGGGGAGTGACATGATCATACTTTTTGCTTTGAATATGATTTTTACTGCAGTGTTTTGTACTATTTGAAGTCTTCTTATTTCCTTCTTTGTAATGCCTTTGAGGAGGGCATTACAGTAGTCTAAGCATGAAATGACAAGTGAATGGATTAAAATGTTCAGAGAAGAGGGCTCTAACAATTTTGCTAAAGCTTTAATCATACATAATCGGTGGAAACAACGTTGAACAATTGAACTAATATGTAAATGATAAGAAAATTTACTATCAAATGTAACTCCCAGCAATTTAAGAGAGGATACCACTTTGATAGGTAGATTTTTAAATATTAGCGGGGATTGAAGAGAAAGGCCATTTTTAACTGGAAAAAACATTAGTTTTGACTTGTTTACATTCAAAGAAAGCTTGTGTACGTCAAGCCAGGAGTTAATCTTTTCTAATTTTTGATTAATGAGAATAATTTCATTAGGGTTATTTAGGTCTATTGGGTGAACTAGTTGAACATCATCCGCATAGTGAGGAGTAGTGGCTCGTGGCCAGTAGGGGGTGATGTTTATGGGACGGTAATGGAATGGATGTCTGAGCATGATAGTGCAGTATTTTTGTGGAGTTTTTCTACAAAAGTGCCTGTTTTTCGTATGATTCTGGGTAATTCTAGTTAGATACAAGCATATGTGTTAGTTAAGGCCACGCCCAATAGAAGCGTACGAAAAAAGGTGAATAAAAATCTGAATATAAATGAAGCTAAAGCCAGAAAAACACACTACAGATTAATATAAGGGAAAGCATAATAATATCTGTTTATGTACTTTGCTATTAGGCTAGATCATGGAGGAAATCATAAAGGATACATGGACTTCATTTTGGTTCTTCGTTTTGCTATATCTGCTATGTTTTTGGAATCCATTTTGGGTTCTCTGTCTTTTCTATATCTTCTCAGTCTTTGGAATCCATTTTGTTTTCCAAGTCTTTGTTCTCAGCATCGTGGTGTTAATTAATACCACATGTGCTTGCTTTAGACTAGTTAGGAAGATAACGTGTCCCAAACTAAGATATAACAGGAATTAAATATAGTTATGAATGAAAATTATGTATGGAATGCTTGGCCAAGCAAATATGACTGGAGTGTGTGTATGGCTGTGTATTGAACAAAAGAATTGGTAGAAGAACATAATATATATATATATTTGCAACCTAAAGAAATTTAAAGGGCACAACATCTGGACATAATTAACAGTCTCTAGCATAGAGAGAGGGAACCAGCCCCTCCTCCTCCAGACTAAGGCTTCTGTGTAAGGCTATGTAATTTGAACCTGTCAATTTAGGGAGAGTCCTCTTTTTCTCTAAGGCTGACTAATTTTCAGCATGGTTCATAGGGCTGAGAACATTTCAGCATCTTTTTAACAAATAATTTCTCTTAATATACTTTTGTGAAAATTATGATTTATATTCAGAAACGACTATAAGCAAACAAATGTACTTTTCTGAAACTTTTGTCTTTGTCTAATTTGAAACACCTCCTTTGTTAATTGTTATTGGTTGTCAAAATGATGATGTCACTGAGCCAAAAGTATATAATAGAGGGTCATGAGATCCTGAGGTGAGCTCGTTATCAGAAGGCCAGCATTTGGTAACTATAACGATCTCCCATTAGCGCAACTGTTAATGCAAGCAATTATGCTTTATTCTTTTGAATTTCATAATGGAAAAATAGAAACAATAATTCAATAAATCTTAATTATAATTTTTAAAACATCGCGCTGGTGTCATTTTCCGCTAACGCTGCCTTCCCTCCTTCCCTGCACCCTCCTGACCTCGACATGCCTCCATTCCCTCTGACTACGCCCCCCTCCCAAGCCACTATGGCCTCTCTTTCTCAATCTCTGTTTTATCTAATTGCCCTGACTTTTCATTGCCTCCATTTACCACCGCTATAACATGTAACATCGCTATATACGTACTGTCTCCTCCTTAGTATATGCCTTTTTATTACTGCTATTTATGTAACTTCGCTGTAAATGTAACAACACTGTAATATGTATCATCGCTGTAAATGTACAGTCTCTTCTATTGTTAACCGCATTGAACTTCCATGGTATTGCGGTATACAAGAATAAAGTTATTATTATTATTATTATTTTGCATGTTTTATTATTTTTCAAACCTTGAGCTTTCAGTAGGCAAATGTTGTAAATCCAATAGACTGGCCTAAGGTTAGGAGAGGGACTAAAAAGATATTGAAGAGTAAGGGAGATAGAAATGAGCGTTGCAGGATACCATATATATATATATATATAATGGACACATGTTATACGCATTGAATTATATGACATTGCGTAAAATCAAACACTATTAAACTTGGAACTTGATATGCAGTAGTTATGGGGCCAGAAGATGATGAGTTAAAGATAATCTTGGAGATCCGATCAGAAAAGAAAGAGGAAAACCAGTCAATAACTAGATCTGAGATACCAATATCTTCTAATCGCGTGAGAAGTTTGTGATCTATGGTATCAAAAGCTGATGAAAGATCCAATGAAATGAGTAATACCGACTGATGATGATCTAAAATGATAAAGAATTTTGGTGGTCAGCCCAATAAGTGAAAGTTAGGTGGAGTGGTGTTGATGAAATCCAGTCTGATTTGGATGTAACACCTTTGTTCGATAAAATCTGAGACTTGTCGAAAGACGATTTTTTCAGTGAGTTTGGCTAGAAATGGAATATTTGCGATAGGGCGATAGTTAGAGACATCGAGCAGACTGATTTTATGATCTTTGAGAATTGGTTAATGATAGATTCTTTTCACCTTTTAGGGACTATTCCTGTGGACAAACTTGTATGGATCAGATTTAGGATGTCTGGACCAAAAAAAGAAAAAAAGCGTTTTAGTATAAAAGGTGGAATCACTTCAGGATTAGAGCCCTTTGGGTTTAGTGAACTCAAAGTTCTCTGGAGATCTTGAAGAATAGGTAATGTAAATCTGGAACATTTTGAGAACGGGAGACGTAACGATAAGGACAAATTTACTGAGTCTCCTGTGTTAAATTGAGTTAAAGTTGCATTGTTGACCGGTGTTTGGGAAAAAGAGGATCTAATACTTTGAATTTTATTGATTAAATAAGAAGCAATTGATTGGGCTGTCGGTAATGAGACTGACAAACATTGCTCAGTCTTCTGCATAGTAAGAGATCTGACGATTGAATATAATGTAGAAGTGTTTCTAGCTTTTTTATTTGTTTAGAATAATAGTCTTTTGGATCTGTTATTTTGGCTTTGTAATAATTAACTTGTTCCTTAAATTTATTTAAATTATCTAAAGATTTGTTATACCGCCATTTTCTTTCCAAAGAATGTAATTGTTTCTTAACAAGTTGGAATTGAACCAGGGATCTTGGGGCTAAGGTTTGAAGAATTGGGCTTAATAAGCTGGGAAAAAGAAATAAGGAAATGATCAGACCAAAGCACAGGTATGCAAGATTTAATTTGGAATCGGTCCTTCTGAGAAGTCAGCACGAGAATCATGTCTAAGGAATGACCTGCTATGTGTGTAGGACCTTGTATCAGAGGAAAAAGATTTAAATCCTTCAACATGATCAATAATTCTGAGGTAACATGGCTAAAGGGGTCATCAAAATGAACATTAAAATCACCTAAAATGACAGGATTAAAAGAAGTACTAAATTTGAAAACAGTCGATTGAAGCAGAGTTAAAGTATGGTCACTAACTGGGGGCGGAAGATAAAGTAATCAGAGAGAGGCCTAGATTTTAAGCGAAACTGAAGGAATTCCAAGGGACTGTTGTTGGAGGAGAATTCAAGATTAGTAACTAAACTTCCACGGTGAATTATTGCTAAATCGCCTCCTTTTTTACCCATTCGGTTGATTGTATTGGTAACAGTAGCCTGAGGGACATGAACAGGAGAGATAGCTTTCTTCGCCCTCTACAAGCCAAGTTTCAGTAATACAAAGAATGACATATTTATTATGCAATACAATACATAGAGTAAGTGATATTTGGATTTTAAGGAGCGGGCATTAATAAGACCGAAGTTGAAAGCACTTGAGTAGTTAATGGGAAAATGAGAAGATGGGGAGGGGTAAATTAAGTTAGACCTCTGAGAGGAAAGAGGTTTATCATTGTTGTCTCCCTAGGTAGTGCCCTCTCTCTTCTGTCCAATACCAAAACAAACAATAATTCCTAAGAAAGGAAATGACAATAAGGAGGGGTCAGGGGACTCCCCAATAACGTTAAATTTGCTCTGCTCTGCAACAGGAACAAAAAACAGTAAACAAACATTGCAACTGCAAACTAAAGGTGGAACCAACTCACCACCTACCTATGTGCAACCAGCACTAACACTTGTATAACTATGTGAAAACAGCATACAGCGAGCAGTGAACTCTATCCCACTGCCTTATAATGATTTTCTGGTGACGGGGCAATTGTGCGCCAGACACCAGCGCGCCGACAATCGAGCGCTGACAATTCGGTGCAAGACACAAGCGTGCTGCGGGAAAATGTAGTTTTAAAGAGCTCCGATGGGTGTGTGGGGGGAACCCCTCCTCCCCACTTTACTGCATACTGTTCGCGCTGCAGTTGGAAGGGGTGTTCCATTTTCTCTATAATATAGGGTTCCAACCCCCCCCAAACCCACCCCCAACAGCAGCGCGAACACTATGCAGTAAAGTGGGGGGGTTCCCCACTCACACCCCGCTTCAGAGCTCTTTAAAACTAAGTTTTCCCGCGGCGCACTGGTATCTTGCACTGAACTGTCAGTGCTCGATTGTCAGCATGCTGGTGTTTCGCGCGCGACTATGAAATAATTTTCTTCTCTTCTGGCTGCCATGAGCCAAGACACCGAAAATTCAACCTAGATTATTATTCAGCACAGACTGTATCCATCTATGACAGGGCGGCGCGTAAAGCACAGTTACTTACCGTAACAGGTATTATCCAGGGACAGCAGGCATATATTCTCACATGTGGGGTGACGCCATCTACGGAGCCCCGATGCGGACAGCATTTCAAGCAAACTTGATTGAAGATTCAAGCTTGCTGTGCTGCACTACGCATGCGTGCCTCCTGCTCCACTAGAGAGCGCATCCCCTCCTCGTGGTCTCCAGTTCACATATCCAGCAAAGAAGCCAACCCCGGGGAGGTGGGCGGGTTGTGAGAATATATGCCTGCTGTCCCTGGATAACACCTGTTACGATAAGTAACTGTGCTTTATCCCAGGACAAGCAGGCATGATATTCTCACATGTGGGTGACCTCCAAGCTAATAAAAAGGGGCGGAGGGAAGTTGGCAATTTAAGAAAACAGATTACGTAAAACCGATTAGTGGGAGTAGTGGGAGGTGAAAGTATGAATCGAAGACCACGTGGCAGCCTTGCAGATATCCTCAATAGGCGTGGACCTGAGGAAAGCTACCGAAGCTGCCATCGCTCGGACTTTATGCCCCGTAACTCGACCATGCAGCGCGAGACCAGCCTGAGCGTAGCAGAAAGAAATACAAGCAGCCAACCAGTTGGACAAGGTGCGCTTGGAAACTGGGCGTCCCAACCTATTAGGGTCGAAGGACAAAAACAATTGTGGAACTGTCCGATGAGACTAAGTGCGTTTAAGATAAAAAGCTAACGCCCTCTTGCAGTCAAGAGTGTGGAGCGCCACCTCTCCAGGATGAGAGTGGGGCTTGGGAAAGAACACAGGCAGAACAATGGACTGGTTGAGATGAAAATCAGATACCACCTTAGGCAAAAACTTAGGGTGAGTGCGGAGAACCACCTTGTCATGATGGAATACCGTGAAAGGTGGGTCTGCCACCAAAGCCTGCAGCTCGCTAACCCTCCGAGCAGAAGTGAGGGCGAGTAGGAAGATCACTTTCCAAGTGAGAAACTTAAGATGGCATTTATCCATAGGCTCAAATTGAGGTTTCATCAGTTGAGCCAGAACCACATTAAGATCCCAAACCACAGGAGGCGGTTTGAGGGGAGGATGAACATTCAAAAGACCCTTCATGAAACGAGAAACCAAGGGATGGAGTGAAAGAGCCTTCCCTTCCAGGGGCTGATGAAAGGCAGCAATCGCACTGAGATGTACTTGAATGGAATTGGTCTTCAGACCAGAGTGGGATAAATGGAGCAAATACTCCAGAACCAAA
This sequence comes from Geotrypetes seraphini, assembly GCF_902459505.1. NCBI lineage: Eukaryota > Metazoa > Chordata > Amphibia > Gymnophiona > Dermophiidae > Geotrypetes > Geotrypetes seraphini. The sequence goes on from NC_047087.1 coordinate 271,136,590, forward strand.
AGCACAGGGACCGACACCGGGTCCTGGCGATGAGAGGAGCACCAGGACGAGAATCTAGTCCACTTCTGGGAATAGCAGAGTCTAGTCGAGACTTTCTGAGAAGCCTCCAACACCTCCCTGACCGACTGAGACACGGGGAGAGAAGTCAGGGGGACAGAAACCAAGCAGTCAGATGTAGAGATCGAAGATTGGGATGTAACAGTGAACCCCGACTCTGAGATAGCAGAGAGGGAAACACAGGCAGAAGCAGAGGTTCCCTGACACTGAGTTGAAGTAGCAGGGAAAACCAAGGCTGGCGAGGCCACCGAGGAGCAATCAAGATCAGAGTGGCCCTCACCAATTTCAAATGAACCAGCGTGCTCAGAATCAGAGGAAAAGGCGGGAACGCGTAGAGGAACTTCCCCTCCCAATCGAGGAGGAAGGCATCGGCCTTGAGACGTTCCGGGGAGTATATCCTTGAACAGAAGAGAGGCAGTTTTTGGTTGTCAGGGGAGGTGAACAGATCTATCTGAGGAGTCCCCCACCTGTCGAACACCTGTTGCACGACATGAGAATGCAGGGACCACTCGTGTGGCTGGAGAAGGCGGCTGAGCCTGTCCGCCAGACAGTTCCGCTCTCCCTGTATGTAAATCGCTCGAAGGAAGATGTTTTGGGAGACCGCCCATTCCCAGAGACGCAGAGCCTCCTGGCAGAGGGACCATGACCCCGTCCCTCCTTGCTTGTTTACGTAATACATCGCCACCTGGTTGTCCGTGCGGACTAGAACCACCCGGTCGTGAAGCAGATGTTGAAACGCCACCGCGGCGAGGTAAATGGCCCGAAGTTCCAGCACGTTGATGTGGCAGCGACGATCCTCTGTCGACCACATGCCTTAAGTGCGGAGACCATCCAGGTGAGCCCCCCAAGCATACTCCGACGAGTCCGTGGTTAGGACCTTGTGGTGTGGAGGGGCGAGAAAGAGCAAACCCTTGGAAAGATTCAAAGAGTCGGCCCACCAACGGAGCGATCTTTGCAAGGATCCTGACGCCACTGTGAGGCCAAAGTCCATTGTGGTAACCGCAGATGAAGACGGGCCAGCGGAGTGACGTGGACAGTAGAGGTCATATGGCCGAGGAGCGTCATCATTTGTCGCGCCGAGATAGAGGTCGACCTCGAGATCTGACGGCTCAGATTTACCAGCGCCTCCAGACGTTGAGGAGGGAGGAAGGAACGAAGACGGACCGTGTCCAGCATGGCCCCGATGAATTGTAAGGACTGAGAGGGGCACAGCTGGGATTTTAGGAAGTTTACTTCGAACCCCAGACTCTGAAGAGAAGTAATAGTCTGTCGGGTCGCTGAGATAACCCCCTCCCTGGTCAGGGCTTTGATCAACCAATCGTCCAGGTAGGGGAATACTTGCAGACCCTGGGAGCGCAAGGCAGCCGCGACCACTACAAGGCACTTCGTGAAGACTCGGGTGGACGAGGACAGGCCGAAGGGGAGGACCCGATATTGCAGATGGAGGTCTCCCACCTGAAAGCGCAGGTACCTGCGACAAGCAGGGTGCACCGGAACATGGGTATAGGCCTCCTTCAGATCGAGGGAGCAGAGCCAATCGCCCTCGTTGATCAAGGGGTAAAGAATCGGAAGGGAAAGCATCCAAAACTTTTCCAGCACTAGAAACTTGTTCAGGCGCCTTAAGTCCAGAATCGGGCGCAGATCTCCCGTCTTCTTCGGTACCAGGAAGTAACGGGAGTAAAACCCTTGGCCCCTCTGTTTTTGGGGTACCGGTTCCACCGCCTGCAGGCAAAGGAGATCCTATGCCTCGGAGAGGAGGAGGGACAACTGCGCTCGATTGGGGGGACACGCACTTGGTCGGCTGTCGGGAGGAACCTCTCGAAAGTTGAGTGAGTACCCTGATGAGATCACGCCAAGGACCCATGAGTCCGACGTTATAGCTTCCTAGCGAGGGTAATAGGCTCATAGGCGGCCCCCGATGGGAAGGAGGCCAGGCAGAGGCGCGGAGGGGGCCCGCCCCCGTCCGCTCATCCCGTCAAAAGGACGGAGACGGCTTTGCAGACGCAGTAGGCTGAGATTTTGGTAAAGCCCTAGAATGAGTCTGGGGGCGCCGAGGCGGCGGTCTGGAAAAGGCCGGGGTGGACTTCTGGGGGTAGCGGCGAGGCAATCCCCGAAAAGGTCGAGAGACCGGCGGTTTAGGCTTTTACATAAGAACATAAGAACTGCCATCTCCGGATCAGACCCATGGTCCATCTAGTCCGGCGATCCGCACACGCGGAGGCCCTATCCGGTATATACCTGATGTAGTTTTAGTCACCCATAACCCTCTATGCCTCTCGTAAGGAGATGCGCATCTAATTTGCCTTTGAATCCTAACACAGTGGATTCATTAATAGCCTCCTTTGGGAGAGCATTCCAGGCGTCCACCACTCGCTGTGTGAAGCAGAACTTCCTGACATTTGTCCTGGACTTGTCCCCCCTTAGCTTCAAACCATGTCCTCTTGTCCGTGACGAGTGAAGCAAAGGAACGTTCGTGTTCCGATAGCCGCTTCGTCGCTGCTTCGATAGTGTCGTCAAACAGTTCCTTACTGACGCAAGGAAGGTTAGCTAACCGATCCTGGAGGTTGGGGGTCCATATCGACCAGCCACAGCCACGCCAGCCGGCGCATGGCCACAGCGAAGGCAGCGACCCTGGATGAAAGTTTGAAGCCGTCGTAAGCGGCGTGGAACAGGTGCAGTCGGAGGTTTGAAAAATCCTCGAGAAGGAGGCCAAACGCTGCCTGGCGAGGGGCCGGTAAATCCACCGAGAAGGCGCTCAGCAGCCCAATGAGGTGTTTCAAATAAGAGGAAAAAGTGAATGTATAGTTGAGGACTCTAGAGGCCATCATAGAGTTCTGATACAAACGGCGGCCAAATTTGTCTAGTGTCCTGCCCTCGCGTCCCGGAGGGACCGCCGCCGATACCCTAGAGGGGTGAGCTTTCTTCAACGAAGACTCCACCAGTAAAGATTGGTGGGACAACTGTGGTTGCTCGAACCCCGGGCAGGGTACCGTACGGTACTTAGACTCCATTTTAGATAGGACGGCTGTCACCATGTAAGGAGTCTCGAGGTTCCTGATGAGGGTCTGCCGGAGCACCGGGTTCAGTGGCAGCCGGAGGGACTCTCGGGGTGGAGAAGGCATATCCAGCTCCGCCAGGTATTCCTTGGAGTACCTCGAGTCAGATTGTAAGTCCAAGTCAAGGGCACGTCCCATGTCCTGGACGAACCTCGTAAAGGAAGGCCGGTGTGATCCCGTGGCCCCTTGCGGGGACGGTGAACGAGACCTCCGCCTCACTGAGAAGGAAGGAGAAGCCTCCCTCGAAAAGCGAGGTTCTCGCTCGGACCCTCGATCCGACACCGGGGACGCGCTATGGAAGCGCTACGGGGTCGAGGACCTGCGTCGCCACGAGGAGCCCCTCGGGGACGACGCCGGGGTAAGGGGCACCGACCGATGTCGGGTCGGAGACCTCTCCCCGAACTCCCTCGGCGAAAGCCTAGAGCCTCGGACCGGAGCCCCGGACCGAGGGGGAGTCAGTAACAGCTTGGGGTTAGCGAGAGACAGCTCAGTAACCCGTAGCAGTTCCCCCCGATCGAGTCGAGAGCGAGCGGCCTCGGGTCGGTGGTGAATTCCGGGCCTGTTTTGAATGTCGGCGGCCCGAGGAGTCGAGGGGCTTAGATCTACGTTTCACCCCGCGCAGCTCCGCCGGGGACGAACGCCTCGAGTGCCTTGGAGAGGAATCTGAGGAAGAAGAGAGGCGGCGGAAACGGCGCACTTTGCCCCGAGGGGTCTCGACGCGGGGCTCAGGCTGGTCCGGCGCACGCGAGGTCGAGGTCGGGTGAAGGTGAGCCAAGGCAGCCGATAGCTCCGTCGTGATCATTGCCCGGAGCATGTCCTGGAACACCGGCACAGACAGCATCGATGGCATGTCCGAGGCCGCGGTGCACTCCACCAAGGGCGATCTCGATTTTGAGCATTCCCGAGTGGTGGAGGCATGTCCAGAGGTCTTCGAGGGCTTCGCCGGGACCGTGGGTAAGGAACTCCTCCCCTGCCCGGCCATTGTCCCCGAGGTTGGCTTCTTCGAAGGCATGGAACCTGAGGAAGGAAGAGGGGACTTACCCGGAGCCGAAGACTTTTGAGAACTCGGGGTCTTCGAGGTCGAGTCCCGAGGCGGGGCCGAGGGAACCGAGGCCAAGGCCGGGGCCGAAGCCGGGGCCGACCTCGAGGCCAAGGTCGAGGGTTGGTCGGCAGCAAACAGGTCCGCCATGCGGACCCGGCGGCGGCGGAGCGCCCGGTGTTGGAAGGTTGCGCACCGGGGGCAAGTTTCGGTCGGATGATCGGCCCCCAGGCAAAGGATGCACCAGCGATGCGGGTCTGTGATCGACAATAGATGCTCGCACCTGGTGCACTTTTTGAAGCCGGTAACAGGCCAGGACATAGAAAAAATCAGGCGACCGTGGCCTACCAGGCCACGCGGCCGCGACGACCCGGGAGCCCCCAGGTCGCAAACGAAAGCGCGTTTAAACGCAATGAGCAGGAAAAAGAAATAACTATACGCACAGCGACTTTTAAACTACGAAAAAACAATAAATCGAGGTGCAAGAAGGCACTTGGGGCAGAGCTAGGAAAAAACAAGTCTTCTTAGCACTGCAGAAAAAAACGAACTGGAGATCACGAGGAGGGGATGCGCCCTCTAGTGGAGCAGGAGGCACGCATGCGTAGTGCAGCACAGCAAGCTTGAATCTTCAATCAAGTTTGCTTGAAATGCTGTCCGCATCGGGGCTCCATAGATGACGTCACCCCACATGTGAGAATATCATGCCTGCTTGCCCTGGGATAATGAATTGTATGCTGTTCTACAGGAAAGAGGATTATCAAGGTAAGAACCTAATTCCTCTTTCCTGTGCAAATAAGCATATGCTCCTTACTGATGGGATATACTAGAGCAGTGTTTTCAACCTTTTTACACCCATGGACCGGCAGAAATAAAAGAATTATTTTGTGGACTGTCAAACTACTAAGACCGAAATAAAAAAACACATTTCCGCCCCGTCTCCGCAAGCTCGGTCCCCACAAACCATCTGATCTCATCCGCACAAGCCTCAGTTATGATTTTATATTGAACATATTTTATTAAAGTATAAAAAGAAACAATATTCTGTAGAATTGTCATTTTATAAATATAAATATACAGAGCAAGGCCCAACAAAACCCCGTCTCCCCTCCCCTTCACATATATCCCCTCTACTATCAAGAAAACTGAACAAGCCAAGTTATTACAGAATGCTACACAGAAATATCATGCTAACAGAATACTGCAGTCACACATGACAGGAATGGTGTTAGGGGAGTGCCCCCTGGTCAGAGAGAGCCCTAAGCCAGCTGGAAGCTAAAGAAGCACTGCCTGTGCTTTGCAGTCCCCAGTTATGTCTAACACCAGCTCTAGCTTTCATCTTCTTTTCACTCTTTTCTTTCCAGCATCTCCCTGTCTCTTCAATCCAGCATCTGCCCGTTCCATCCACCATCTGCCCGTTCCATCCACCGTCTGCCCTCTCCCCCTTCCATATGTATCTGACTTCTTTCTATGCCACTCTCCCCTTTCCATCCAGCCTGTGCCTCCTCTCTCTGGGCAGACTCAGCACAGACGCTTCCCAGGCCCCAATCCACGCTGACTATCTCCCTTCTACCTGCACCTTCCTCGCGGCCCTCTTCGGCGACTTGGCAGGGGTGGCGATCAAGACAGGCTGCCAACGTCGGGACCTTCCCTCTCTGAGTCCCGCCTATTTTGTTTCAACTTGTTTCCGCATAGGCGAGACTCATAGAGGGAATGCCCGACGTCAGCAGCCTGTCTTGATCGCCCGAGGCTGGGAGGAACAGCAGATTTCTGCCAACACCACCAGGGCAGGAAATTTAACCGCGTCGATCTTGCCGGCCCTGTGCAGACCGGCAGGAATTTTCTGCCGACCAGCACCAGTCCGCAGACCGGCAGTTGAAGAACAGTGTACTAGAGCAATCCCTTGAGTCCCAAAGGATCTGCGGGGGGAGGGAGGGGTGATATCTGACCTCCACCAAGACTCTCAGCCAGTTGCGGGGTCTAATCAGCCTGACTCTGCAGAGGTGAACACCGCTCTCAGGAAACCTATTCCCAAGCTCCAAGTGTTGGAGCAAGCTAGCCATACAGGTGTTCTTTTAAAAGTGTGGTCCTTCTGGCTTAAGACCCCAATGTCTGATCCTTCTCCTAGGCAGAGCTGTCCCAGGACTACTGGGAACCTCTCAGCACTGAGAAGCCTCAAAAAAGATTAGATTAAGACATGAAATAACAAATCTAGTGCAGAGCAGAGGAAGAGATACCTTCTCAACTTGCTTGTAGAAGTTAATACTGAAGACAGATGACACTGCCCAGGGAGATAAGGAAGCAGAAATGAGAAAAATGATTGATGCCTTCTATAATCCAACTCGCAAATTGGGGTATACAACCCATCCATAAGGAATCGTATGCTGTTTGCACAGGAAATCAATGTTATAAAAAATAAATCTGTACTTAAAAATATCACCTAAACGATATCTAATTCAAAACTTCAAAGGAAAGGAAATCTGAGATTCAGTCAATCAACCATAAACTCAGCATAGTTCATGACTGGTTAAATTCTAATAAGCTCTCATTAAGCATTTCAAAATCTAATACTTTCCTATTCCCTGGAAAAGAGGGGGCGCAACTAATCTCCCCAGTTATTATCGATAACACCCCACTTACACCAACTACAATTATAAAAATCTTAGGGGTCCTTATAGACAGTAGGCTTACTTTCCGTCCACAGATAAGCGCCTTGGTTAAAAACTGCTTTTACAAACTAAGAATGATTCGATCACTGGCCCCTCTTCTTGACACCAATTCCCTTAACGTTCTGATTCATTCACTTGTAATCTCAAAAATAGACTATTGTAATTCACTTTTAAAAGGAATATATCATAAGGATTTGAAACATTTGCAGTTAATTCAAAATACGGCCATTAAGTTAATTTCAAGAGCATCAAAGTACGATCATGTTACCCCTTTGCTAAAAGATGCCCACTGGTTGCCAATTTCACATAGGATAACTTATAAAATAGCCCTTTTGACATTCAAAACCATGCAAACTAATTCTCCAGCTTTTATCGACAGATTATTGATCCCTTATGACCCACCAAGATCTTTGAGATCCATATCCCAATTTAATCTTAATATCCCTTCATTAAAAATAATTGGCACACGCCATACTACCATTTTTTCTGTAACAGCCCCAACGATTTGGAACTCTCTTCCGCTTTATTTAAAAATGGAAAATAATTTAAAAACATTCAAAAGCAACTTAAAATGCTTCCTTTTTAAAGATGCTTTTAACTGAAGTTTTATTTTTTTTCAAAGTTGATTTTAACTGATGTTTTATTTTAATTTTTTTTTTTTTTAACTCCCTGCCCTTTTGTACTTGCCATTAATGTTTCTTCCATTTACTATAGCTATTGTATTTCCTCCCTCTTTACCTTGTGTGTCTTTTGTTCGTTCGTCCACAATAACTTTGCATGTATTATTGTTCGCTTTGTAGTTTTTAGAAAGTATGTATTAACTGTAATATTGTTTGTCTAAAGGAAAAATTTTTTACTCTGTACAACGCTTTGTAGAATCGATAAAGCGTTTAATCAAATAACTAAATAAACAATAAACAATAAAGGTTCACAATACACGGTAAAATAACAAAAAGAATAAAATAACAGCAAAGCCTTCAATAAGTTTTGTTAGAAAAGATAATTTGCAAAAAAAACAAACCACAAAACAGTGCAAACAACTAAAGTATGTAGAAAACAATATGATAAAGTGGACAACTAGAGGCAACTGTTCTTCTGCCTACTGGAAGAGAAAAGGTAAGTGCGGGTAGTTCTACTGAGGTGCAAGTAGGGATTTTTACAGATACAAAATGTGAATGAAAACCCATCTACATTGTGAATCCTAAAAATCCAAGTTGAGGAAAAGGTCTGGACAGTGTCAATCAGGAGGAGACTCGCACATCTTTCCTAAAGCCAGTCCCAGAGCTTGTTACCCCTGATGAAATAGTGCATTCACTAGAACTGCCTGGAAGGACAAACTCCCACGGGAGTGCCAGCTGTATGTACCATATTTTTTGCTCCATAAAATGCACTTCTTATGTAGCGAAGATCCAAATTTTTAACACACACACCCCTTTGGTCATTTTTAAAACACCCAAGTACCTTTCTTAAAACACCCATTCCGTCCCGTACCTCTTCAAATGTCCCCCATTGCCTGGTGGTCCAGTCGCTCGCAAGAACTGAAGGCACCATTCGGAGGGTGGCGCTGGTCCAGGAAGGCGGGCGGAAAGCTTGCGCCTGCCGGCCGACACATTGCTGGACCACCAAGCAATGGGAGACATTTAAAGGGGTACGGACCGGACAAGGCGGCATGGGCCCAGGCAGGAGCTAGAGAAAATGAAATAGGGCAAGACCAAAAGATTGGCAAAAAAATAAATTAAAACAGTCTAAAGGCTCCTTTTACAAAGCCGGGGTAGCAGTTCCTACATGGCAAATGCAACATAGCCCATTCAAATCCCATTTGCTGTGTCACATTTGCCATACTAGGACTCGCTACTGTAGCTTTGTAAAAGGGTCTCTAAGTTTGTGAAAATATACTCCGCTACTATTGGACCTAAGTGCCAGAGTAGGAAGTTAGTGGCCAAGAAAAATATCTAGGTGTCTTTGTAGACAATACACTGAAACCTTCCGGTCAATGTGCAGCGGCAGCCAAAATGCAAACAATATGTTGGGAATTATTAGAAAAGGGATGGCAAACAAAACTAAGGAGAAGATTCTCAGAACTTTAATGTGGTCGCTAAACCGGTTGCAGCTGGTTTAGCGTTCATGTATTTTAGAGGCAGATTATCAAAATAGCTTTTCCAAGCTTCATAGCAGTCTCCGACTCTGCCATTCAAATGTACTACAACAAAGTCCTTAATATTTAAATGAGCACTCCGAGCGATTCTCTATTATCGCCTTAACCATACTTTCTGGTCAGTGGCTGAGTGCTGACTGGCTCAGGCATTCATAGGAAAGTAAGGCTTGACAGCTCAGAACTGCCAGAAAATGTTGCTACCGTCAAGCAACCTCCCCCCCTCCCCCACCAGCGGGAGGGATGCTCACACCCTTATGGAGTCAAGCAACCCCTCCTCCCCCCAAGCAGTGGGATTCCCACTCCCTCCTGTCACTGCTGTGTACCCCCGATGACCCTCCCAAGCCTCCAACAACCCCCTTACCTTGTTTTCAAAGGCTGGCCGGAGGGATGCCTCTTCAAAATGACGGGCCTTCCCCTCCCCAGTGCATCCTGGAATGCACCAGGTAGGGGTCTAAGGCTCTGATTGGCCCAAGTTGCTTAAGGCCCTTGATTGGCCCACATGCCTAAGGCCCCTCCCATAGAAGAGACCTTAATCAACCTGGGCCAATCAGAGTCTTAGGCCCCTCCCCAGCGCTTCCCAGGATGCACCAGGGAGGGGAAGGCCCATTTTGAGGAGGCAGGCCTGAAGGAGTAGGTATCCCTCTGGCAGGCCTTCGTAAACAAGGGGGGTGGGGGTTGTCAGAGGCCCAGTGAGAGCTGTCGGGGGGCTGTTGCTTGGGCATCCATCTAGCTGCCAAGGGGGGTTGCCTCTATCACTTTATGGTGTGACCTCACCTTGAATATTGTATTTGATTAAGGTCACCTTCTCTCAAAAAAGATATAGTGCAATTAGAAAAGGTTCAAAGACCAATCAAGATGATAAAGGGGATGGAACTCCTCTCATATGAGAAAGACTAAAAAGGTTAGGGCTCTTCAGCTTGGAAAAGAGACAGCTGAGGGGGAGATAAGTTTACAAAATCCAGAGTGGTGTAGAACAAGTATAAATGGATTGATTTTTTACTCCATCAAAAATTACACAGACTAGGGAGACACTCGATTAAGTTACAGGGAAATACTTTTAAAACCAATAGGAGGCAATATTTTTTCACTCTGGGGTCCTTTTATTAAGGCGTGCTAACCGATTTAGCGCGCGCTTGAAAAGAGGAGACAGAGGGGACATGATCGAAACATTCAGGATATTGAAGGGAATTGTCTTAGTAGAGAAAGAGAGATTGCTCACCCTCTCCAAGGTGGAGAGAACGAGAGGGCACTCGCTAAAGTTAAAAGGGGATAGATTCCTTACAAACGTAAGGAAGTTCTTCTTCACCCAGAGAATAGTAGAAATCTGGAATGCTCTTCCAGAGGCTGTTTTAGGGGAAAGCACCCTTCAGGGATTCAAGAAAAGGTTAGATAAGTTCCTGCTGGATCAGAACATACGCAGGTAAGCTAGACTCAAATAGAGCACTGGTCTTTGACCTAAGGGCTGCCGCGTGAGCGGACTGCTGGGCACGATGTACCACTGGTCTGACCCAGCAGTGGCAAATCTTATGTTCTTACTAAGGCATCCATTATATTCTTTGGGCACCTTAGCATTTAGCGCGTGCTAATCTTTTGTGTGCGTTAAATTGGTTAGCGCACCTTAATAAAAGGACCCCTCTAATAATTACGCTCTGGAATGCATTGCCAGAGGTTGTGGTAAGAGAGGTTAACATATCTGGTTTTAAAAAAAGTTTGGACAAGTTCCTGGAGGAAAAATACATAGTCTGCTATTGAGACATAGGGGAAGCCACTGCTTGACCTGGATCAGAAGCATAGAATGTTGCTATTATTTGGATTTTTGACCTGGATTGGCTGCCACTGTGAAGATGGGATACTAAGGGCCTGTTTTATAAAGCCATGCTAGTGGCTACAATGCGGTAACGGCTCTGAAACCCATTGAGATTTAAAGAGCTTCAGGGCTATTGCAGCATGGCTTTGTAAAACAGGCTCTAAGCTACATGGACCATTGGTCTGACCCAGTAAGGTCTATTCTTATACATTACATTACATTAGTGATTTCTATTCTGCTGTTACCTTGCGGTTCAAGGCGGATTACATAAAGGATCTATGGCCATTTCCAGAGGAATTATAGAATAGTTAGATTGGTTCGTAGAGATGAGGTGGTTCTTCGGGCGTTAAGTTGAGTAGAGAGGCGTTACGTTTGTTTCAATTGTTGAGTATCAGGGTTTTTATTTATACCTCAGGTACAAATTTTTTTATTTCTTTTGAGTTCTTAGGACAAGAAAATACCTATTCAATTTGGAAAGCACTTAACATCTTTTCGTTGGTCGTTTAAACCCAATCAAATAAATATTTAGACTTTTGTTGAAAACTTGTATAGCACTATGTATGTAATTATTTCATTTATCTCTTACGCTGTTGCGGGGGGGGGGAACCCCAATTTATTTTAATTTCATACTACAAAACTTTTTTTAACTTCTGTAGAGTAAAGTTTCATGGAAGTTTAAAAAAAAAAACCGAATCAACAAACAGTTTTCAAGGGTAACAGCAGACCTGCATGAGCCGCAGGCGGCAGCGTGGGAAAAATAACAGACTAAAGGGCTTCTGGGAAAAATGATTCCGCGGTCTCAAAAGGCGACGCCAACTTTCCTAGGGAAAAGGCGCCCTTAATATCCTTAATTCCGGTTTCCTCTTCCACAGCGGGAACATCGTTTTTAGCATGATTCCCTTCCTTCAGAGCCCGAACGTCCCTTCCTCCCCAATCCCCGGCTCTCCTTCACTTCAGCGGAAACCGCCGCAAAGGCTACGAAGCTCGCCAGCAAAGGCCCCGGAACGCGAGGCCTTTAATGAAAGAAGAAGAAAAAAAAAGTCCCCTAGCACGAGACAGCGCGCCCTCTCCTCTACCGCGCGCACATCTATGAAATAAATCACAAGTGTCCCGCTATGTAGGGTTTGCGGTGGGGACGCGCAACCGCCTCGCAAGCCCTCCACCTCTCCGCCACCCGAGCCCGGCGCTTCGGGCCCAGTCGCCGCATTGCCCCTTTCCACGATTCCCGCGGCTTCGTCTGCCGGCCTGCGTCAGCCCTGAAGCGGGTTCCTTCTCTGGAAGAGGGGCGAGGAGTCACGTACCTGGCGCCGTCGCGGAGCAGCTCGTCCAGCTGCTCGGCGGAATGCACCTCCGCTAGAGCCGCCATGCTTCCGGAGCTGAGCGAGAGCTGGAAAGAGCGCCCGCGGCCGGCAGCAGCTATGGAAGGAGAGAGAGAGCTGCAGCTGCGGGGCGCGCACGGGGAGGAAAAGGCGGCGGTGAACCTTAAGCGCCTGCTTGCTCTGCTAATTCCTGATCTACTTCTGGCTTACCCTTCACTTGTCAAAATGATTGTTTTTGGCGGTTTTTGTTTGTTTGTTTTTTAATTTTAATTTAACACTTATGAAAGTCAGAATTGGGACATTTTCTTTAACCAGCCTAGAACTTTGATTGTGGGATATCAGTACTGTACTTATCTAAGTTAGTTCTTTTTTAAATAGGTTTTATACTATCTTGGGTGGATACACATACAGTGCTTATTTTTAATCTAACCGTTTTTATTTGTCTGCTATGACTGTAATACCGTATCCCTAGTGGAGTCGGGTGAAAAGGTGCTTTGTTATGTAGTGCAATGTCTTGCACTAAGATCAAGAAAGGACTAGCCTTATAGGTCAAACTCGCCATTTGGTAATGCACGTTGATCATAATAGTATCTGAGCTTGTCCAGAGGTCAAATGACTTTGCACATACCATAAAAGGAATGAACCCAGTTTAAATGATGATAGCTGCGGTTTCACTCTCAAGATTCACCGCTAGCGCTCTTGTTAATAATTTTACATTGTGCCAACGAGTGCTTCCTTCTGAAGTTCATTGGGAAGGAGTTCAAACTTTTAGCTCATGGCGTTTTCTGGCTGGCTCATGCAACCAACCCCACTATTCCTTTTTTTCTACTCCACAACCAATAAGGAACAGCATCTACATGCATGTTGCCAAACAACACGGTCTCGGCACAGGAAGCAGCACTCTGGATCAAAGGGAACCATGTAATAAAGCCATGTGTTATAATTATGGAGGTAATTCTGTAATAGTGTGCCAACATTTAGGTACCATATTTTCACGGTAGGGAGCCTATTCTATAAGAACTCTTAAGCATGTAAATGATTTTATAGAATTCTAGTGCAAAATCACATCAAAGTGCCAAAATGACACACATTTATGGCAGGTCTGCGGCTCATGTAAATGTTAGCGCCTAAATAACATATTTACATGCATAGTTTACAGTGTCTGGTAAGTAGCCCATGTAAATGTCGGCCACAGCCTATGGCATTCCCATGTCCCTCCCTTGTAAATTTCCCTCTGACAATTGTGCACTAACCATTTTAGCAATAATTATGGAATAGTGTTTAGGCATGCCACTACCATTCATATGTGGCAGTATTTCCCTGCCAACCCCTTCCTCCCACCTCTACCAAATAGTGCTACCGTTCCCAGCTTCTTCCCTTCATCCTTCCTGCCCAGTATCTGCCCCTCTTTCTCCCCTCCCCACCCTCATTTTCCATTTCACTCCAGCCCCACAACTAGCATCATCCTGTCCCTTGTTCTGTTCCTCCTACCATGGTCCAGCATTTCTCCCACCCATTGTATAACATCCTTCTGCCCCTGAATCAGTTTCCTTTGTCCTTCCCACCCCTGCACAGCAGTTTTTCCTCTCCTCCACCCCTATGTGCTACATATCTCCCTCTCACTGTCCACCATCTCATTTTCTCCCTTGCTGCAAAGAGAGTTCCAGGGTGTAGGTCTCCTACCCCCTCTATTGCCACATCCAATATTTCTTCCTCTCTCATCCCCCAGCCCCTGTGCAGCTCTTTCACTCCTCCCCATCAGTTCTATGCCCATTTCTTCTATCACCCTTCTGCAGCATTTTAATTCATCTCTCCCTCCACCACCACGTCCAACATTGTATGTTTCTCCCATCTTCCCAGCACCAGGTCCAGCAATTCTCCCACTTCCTTTACCAATGTGTACCATCCTCCTGTTCCATGTACTTATGTCCAACCATTCTCCCTTTTCTCTTCCCTCTCCCACTGGCAGCATCTCTTTCCCTCATTTCCCCATCCCCAGCCAGTGCAGCATCTCTCTTACCCTCCATTCCCACCTCTCCAGCATCTCAAACCCTCCTCACCTTAGCTCCTGCAACATCTCTCTTATCTTCCCCATTCCTCCAGCCTATGCAGTATCTCTCTTACCTCCCCCACCCCCTGCCCATGCAGAGTTACTTTCTCTAGAACATGCCACCAGCAGCCATTCAGTGAGTGGCACGGTACCAGGCAGGTGCGCAAAAAGTTTGTGCCTGCCTTGTGCGCCGCTCTGCCACTGCCAGAAGACATCAGGACAGGAGGCAGCCACTGAGATTAAAAAAAGATACCGGGGGGAGGTGGTCTTTCCTGCCTGCCTCGGGGGGGGGGGGGGGGAGGGAGAGGCCCTTCTGCCTGCCTAGGCCCAGGAGGCAGATGATGGAAGTGGGGAGAAGGGGGGACTGGAGAAGTGGGCAGATGATGGAAGGGGGAGAAGAGAAAGATGGAAGGGGGGAGAACTTGTGCTTTCAGCATCAGGCACATATAGGAAAGCAGCAGCGGTGAGGAGGTGAGTGGCCCTCACCTCATCACTGCTGCTGCTTTCCCACATGCTGGATGGGGGAAGAAAATAGTTAATGAGATAGTGAAGGGATGGCAAGCCGTGAGTAGACACAGTGAAAAGAGGGAAACTGAGGACTGACTAGTAAGAAAGAATTTAATTTAGACGGAGGCAGAAAATAGAGAAGACCAGAGAAGGAAAGGGAAGAAAGGAGAGAGATGCCAAAGAACGGGGAAGGAGACAGATATCAGATCTGAGTGGAGGAAATGAGAGAGAGAGATGCTAAAAACTATAGCGGGGAGGGAAGAAGAGATAGAAGATGAGGAAAAGGGGATATACCGTATATACTCAAATATGTTGATCCGAATATAAGTCAAGACCCACATTTTCCCCCAAAAAGGAGGAAAAATGGTTGACTCAAATATAAGACAGGGCTTAATATTCAAGTGCCAGGATCTGCACCCATATAATAGTAAGCCAAAACCCGGTATATGTATTAGAGTCAGTTATTTCAATAGAGTATGAGTATGCCTCAGCCCCACCACTCCACCGCTGTGCTATCTCTTGACTGCGGAGAGAATTATGTGGCACTTCATCATTGGTTGCTCATAACCGTATTTATTCCTGTTCATTAAAGTGTTTATAAATATTTTTTAAGGTATTTGCAGTTTTACTAAAATAAGTGTACTTAGCTCATATGCCTAGTTGTGGTCAGCCAACGGCTGGGAGTTTAACCCAACATTTTTCGCACCAACAGGCGCTGTGTCAAGGGTCTCTCGAGGTATGGAGACAGGAGGTATGCCTCCTGTCTCCCGTTCCGGCCAACTAACTTTTTTTTAAACACCCCCCCCCCCCCCGGCGCGCGCTTACCTTTTGCGCCATTTTTAATCCCTTGTGGTCCAGCGGTGTACGGGGCAGGAGCGATCTTTCCACGCCCTGACCTATGCTTAGTCTTTCCATCCCCGTTCCGTTTTCATGGCCAGCGGTATACCCGACAGGGCTGAGCTCTTCCTGCTTGGCCCCCGTGCTGCTCTCTGAACGGCCGCCACCAGTTCTCGTCCTATATACAGTATATATATATTCATTTAATAAAAAGCATAAAAACAAATAAGAAAACAGGTAAGTAAATGGGGGTGGGCAGGGCCAGATGGCCCAGTGTACTTGTGTGCCTAGGGGCCCTCAAAGAATTAATTCTGCCCTGCTCATGTGTTTATTACTCAGCTTTTTACAATCATAGCACATCAACCCTCAGATTATAGATAGATACGGACATATGCCATAACTGTGCATACAACTTAATTGACAATAATTAGGAACATCATTTTTGGTGCAAATTGGAAACTAAATTTACATATGCATCTTCCTAGTCAGGATTCTATAAAGATGCATGCACAAATTTTCCATTTGCATCCATAAAAGAGGCATGGCCATGGGAGGAGCATAGGCAGATCAGGGCTGTTTCTTGAAATTAGGCAGACCCACGCGTAATTTAGGTGTGAGGATTTTTATCAGGTTTCAGTTTATATAGATCCTCGTACCCAAAATGGGGTGCAGATCTTGGTGCTTAGTGCTGTTCTATAAACAACATGCAAATTCTGGTTGAGGGAAATAAAACACTTTTTGGTGCAAATTTTTGTTGTTTCACATCTGCTCTTTAGGCCCCTGATGCAGCCCAGTAGGGCCAAACTTAGCTAAGTTGTGTGCTGTTTTTGCACCCCTCCACTACTGTTGAAAAATAAAATTGATATTTGGATTTCATTTTGGATTCTGTAGTCTTCTTTTGGCCCACTCACTCTCTTTGTCATTCTGGCTTTTGTAGACCGGTTGCCTACTTCTTTTCTTGGACCATACTATGAAATAATACAAAACACTACAAATGTCACTCAGGACCTGCAGAAAAATTCTACCATTCCATAAAAGCAGTAACTTCCACAAGAAACATAATGGCCTATCTAGCAAAAGACCACCATAAACATTTCAATGAGCACTAGAACATCATTGCATCTATTAGAACACTAACGGCTCCTTTTACTAAGTTACATTAGGGCTTTAACGCGCAGAATAGCGCACGCTACATTGCCCTGCGCACTAGACCTTAATGGCAGCATTGAGCTGGCGTTAGTTATAGCCGTGTAGCGCATGGTAATATCTGCACTAGTAAAAGGAGCCCTAAATCATTCAGTAACTCTACTTACCTCAGAAACTGTCCCTGCTCTATATAAACAGAACTTGCTCTCTACTTAGCTTCTCTTTTGGGGGGAAACCTTAAAAGTATGTAAAATATTATTCTGTGAACTATAAACTTCTGACCCCCGTTTATGGGAGATACTTCCTGGACAAAGATTATACCAACTTCTAGGAGACCTTTTGAGATACAGCCACTCTGTGTACTCAGCCCTGGGCTTACCCACCCCTAGGATCAACCAAATCCAACCTGAAGAAAATTAAGATAAAATTATAAATGCAATTTCAATAGCACAAATTTTTTACTTCCTTAAATTATTAACAATCATACCCATCATGTACTTTGCTATCCCAATCATCATCAGTCAGGGCAGATATGGTGACCTAAAAAACTGCCCCAGAGCCCTCCCCCCCCCCTCACACACACAGCCCACACAACCTAATGCCAAAACCCACTTCCCCAATCACCATTACAACAAAAAAATCCTCATAAATGCAAAATTAGTAAATAACAAAGACATCATACTAAATGACCTCACAGAAAAAAACTGGGACATTTTCCTAATCACTGAAACCTTGCTGAAAGATAACAAAGGAATTACACTGGGTAGGATATGCCCTCCAGGATACCTAGCCTTAGCATACTCTCAAACAAACAAAGAAAAGAGGTTGAGGAGCAGCCATTATAAAATCAAACATCACCCCATGACACTATCACACTAAATGGCATTAAAACCTCATCTCCACAGGTCATACCAGAAGCCTCCCCTTTGCCCTGATCTACAGAGTCCCAAGCTCCTCCATGAATGCCCTAGATCAGTGTTTTTCAACCTTTTTACACCCGTGGACCGGCAGAAATAAAATAATTATTTTGTGGACCGGCAAACTACTAGGACTAAAATTTAAAACCCCCGTTTCCGCCCCATCTCCGCGAGTCGGTCCCCGCAAATCATCTGATACCATTCACACAATCCTCAGTTATGATTTTATATTGAATGTATATTTTATTAAGGTATAAAAAGAAGCAATTGTCATTTTATAAATACAAATAATACAGAGCAAGGATCAACAAAACCCCTGTCTCCCCTCCCCTTCACATATATCCCCTCTACTATCAAGAAAACTGAACAAGCCAAATTATTAAAATAACATAAAACCTAAGCCCCAAAAAACAACCTTCAAATCTAGACAGAAAATTGAACCAGCCACATTCTGGGACAAAGTGGACCCTACAATCGTCCCCACTGACCCTACAGACTTCGTAAAACACTGGCACACCCTAAGTGAAACAACCTTGAACGAGCTAGCCCCAGAAAAAACCAACCACAGAACCTGCAGACCCTCAGACAAGTGGTTCGACTCCGAACTCCTCCTACTAAAAAGGCATTGCAGACAACTTGAAAGATCTTGGAGAAAAAAGAGAAATGACCAAACCAAATTCGCTTGGAGAACCCAAATCAAACTATATAACATCAAACTTAAGGAAAAGCGCAAAACATACTACACTAAACTAATTGGCACAAACACCTCCGACACAAAAACACTCTTCAACTTAGTAAAAAAACTTACGGACACAAACCCATTCCTTGCCACTCAAGGCAATCAAACACCAACAGCTTCCCAACTAGCAGACCATTTCAAATACAAGATCATCAAAATCAGAGCTACCTTCAACAACTCAACTACCATACTCGAGGAGTTAATAACAACCCCCACAACGGAAGAAGCCATAACTGCAGACAGAACATGGACCACCTTCCCAACTCTACAATGGCCTGATATGAACCGACTATACAAAAAATACAGCCACACTTCATGCGACTTGAACTACTGCCCATCGTATCTACTTACAAATGCCTCCCATAAATTCAAAACCAGCCTCACGCAATGGATACAAAGCACTCATAGAAGGCCAATTCCCACAAGATCTTGGAGAGATTATAATCACACCCCTAATGAAAGACCAAAAAGGTCCTATAGACACACCTACCAACTATAGACCTATCGCTTCGATCCCATTATATGTCAAGCTGATTGAAGGACTTGTGGCTCAATACCTCACCAACTACCTAGCTGATCACAATATACTTCACTCATCTCAATCAGGATTTAGATCTTACCACAGCACGGAAACACTACTAGCAACACTACTGGACATAGCCCGACAATACCTCAGTAAAGGATACAGGATCCTAATTATCCAACTAGATCTTTCCGCCGCCTTCGATCTAGTTGATCATACCATACTACTCCAGATACTCGATGCAATAGGGATCTCAGGGGTGGTTTACAACTGGTTCCAATGATTCCTTAAAACAAGAACGTACAGAGTTAAGATAAATGATACGAAATCTAACCCATGGTCAAATCCATGCGGAGTCCCGCAGGGATCTCCACTTTCACCCATTCTATTCAATCTCTGCATCTCCTCCCTTGGTACCACTCTAGACAACCTAAATGTAACATCATTCAGCTACGCAGACGACATAACTATTCTCCTCCCCTTCAAAACCCAAGACCACACCTCAACAGGGCACCTGGAAACAATACTGGATGAAGTAGAAAAATGGATGACAAACCACAAATTTAAATTAAACTCGGACAAAACCAAATTCTTAATACTTGAAATGGAAAAAAACCCATCCATAACAGACCTGGAAATTAAAGCAATCAAATACCCAATCCAAACCTCCCTCAAAATCCTGGGAGTGTTGATAGACAGATGCTGCACTATGCAGACTCAAATCAACAAAACTACCCAAAAAGCATTCTTCACAATGCGCAACTTAAGAAAAATAAGGAAATTCTTTGACAAAGAACACTACAGGATCATTGTACAATCCCTGGTACTAGGTCTTGTGGACTACTGCAATATCCTATATCTACCATGCCCTACAAACATGATCAAAAAACTACAGACCATTCAGAACACAGCTCTCAGACTAATCTACTCCCTCGGAAAATTTGACCACATCACCAATGCCTTCCTAGACTCACATTGGCTACCGATCCGAGCCAGAATTCAATTCAAACTATACTGTCTAATCTTCAAAGTAATCAACGGTACAGCACCTGCCTTTCTAAACGATCGCCTAAACCGTAACCTTCCACCCAGAACTCGAACCCTCCATCACCAGATTTTTAACCTCAACATCTGACTTCAAAGCATTCCGTAAAGAAATCAAAACGCTGCTATTCAAAAAGTATATACAATCTACCTAATCTCCCTCTCCTCTTCCCCTAGAAATCAAAACACTACTGTTCAATACCATTACAATCTTCCTATTCTCCCTCTCTTCTCCACTTACACCAACCAGGTTCTGCACACTTCCTGGCACCATAACCTCAATCGACCAATAAAAAAAACAAAAAAAAACAAAGCCACCTGGAACCTATATCATCCTACCGAAACCGATTACCTACCAACGTATGGAAACAGACAATTTGCTATGTAATGTAATGTAACCTGATTTATCTTCCAATGTTATTATGTCTATACACTCATTCTGTTATTAAGTCTATACCCTCAATCTGTATTCTCCAATGTCATGTACCCTCCTGGAAATGTCCAGTTCTCTTCTTATGTAATCCGCTTTGAACCGCAAGGTACAAGCGGAATAAAAATCACTAATGTAATGTAATGTATTACAGAATGCTACACAGAAATATGCTAACAGAATACTGCAGTCATACATGACAGGAATAGTGTTAGGGGAGTGCCCCCTGGTCCGAGAGAGCCCTAAGCCAGCTGGAAGCTAAAGAAGCACTGCCTGGGCTTGCAGTCCCCAGTTATGTCTAACACCAGCTCTAGCAGGATATATATTTCAAATCTGATATATTCTAATCACAAAATAGAAATAAAATTATTTTTTTTCTTCCTTTTGTCGTCTCTGGTTTCTGCTTTCATCTTCTTTTCACTCTCTTCCTTCCAGCATCTGCCCTCTCTTCTCTTCAATCCAGCGCCCCTTCCATCCAGCCTGTGCCCCCCTCTCCTTTTTACATGATTCATTCCAGCTTCACTGCTCTCTTCATTTTTATCTCTCCTACACCAGATCTAGCATTGTTGTCCCTCTCTGCTTATTTCTCTGATGACCCCTTCCCATCATCAATCTCTACTTTCTCATGCCTGTCTCTCCCCTTCCCCTCATCTAATCTCCCTGCCAGCTGTTTACTTCCTTTTTTCCTTCTCCCTGCCTCCTCCTGTCCAGCAGGACATTGAAGTTAATCAATCTCGCTGGCCTTGTGCGGACCGGCAGAAATTTCCTGCGGACTGGCGGTTGAAGAACAGTGCCCTAGATGACCTCTTAATAGTCATCAGCATACTAGTCATCTCTAACCAACGAATCACCATTCTTGGCAACTTCAACATTACAAATTACTCCAACATTACCGGTGTACCAGCTGACTTCATAACAACATCAGGCCTAGGCTTCCACCAGATCGTCTCCTCAACCACCCACACTACAGGCCATTCTATGGACCTTGTCTTCACACAAAAAGACCAACCCTTAGATCCAGTACTACAACTCCGAGCCAGTATCCTGGTCTGACCACTACCTCATCACATTCCATCTCACGAACACAGCTACAGAACCAAGGACACCACCCTATGCAAGATACTCAACCCTAATTCAGTCAACCTAGAAAAGCTATCATCCAGCATCTTTAAAATAGCCCAAACGACTGGGGCCGATCCATCACCCATCGAAGTAGCCGCGTCAAACTGGTACATGCAAGTCAAGATCCTGTATGAAAACCTAGCGGAAACCAAGGAAATAAAACCTAACACTTGCAACTTATCCTCCCCCTGGTTTACAGACAACCTCAGGAAAAAAAAGAGAGAACTAAGAAAAGCTGAAAGAAATTGGTGCAAATCCAAAGATAAAGAAAACAATACCCACTGGAAAAAGCTACTACATGATTACAAACTATCAATCCATGATGCAAAAAAGACCTACTATACTAATCTCCTACCAAAAACTCCGAACAGTTCAAGGAACCTCTTCACACTGACAAAAAAGTTGCACAGAACCCAGAACAGAAACCCTCTGTTGCTTTGAACTGGCCTCATGAAGACCTAGCAAAAACAACAGACTACGACCCTCTGGATCCACCCTTGACCTGTGCCTGCAGAATCTCCGGCCACAAAAGATGCCTTCATCAAATCAATCCTACCTAATAAATTATTCCCTGTAATTGGGAACAGTACTATAAAGCTGGAATGGCAATCAGGCTGATCTTAAAGAAATCAACCTTGGATCTGAACAAACCCAGCAACTACAGACCTTCCTTTCATCTCCACGATCCTGGAAAAAACGTATTATCACAACTCCAGGCTATCGTCGACAGATAGAATGTTCTCTCCCCTTACCAATCTGACTTTAGGAAATGCCATAGCTCGGAAATGGTCCTGGCAGGAATTATCGACATTGGGACATACTAGATAAGGGAACGATGAGCTGCTGCCATTTTTGATATCGCTCACCCCAGCCTCCTTGCCAGACTCGCAAATATCAGAATCTGCGATCAAGTGCTACAGTGGTTCTTGTTATTCCTGAGCCATAAGACCCAAAGTGTTGTATTAAAATCTACTGTATCATAACTTAAACTGATAAAATATCAAGTTCCGCAGGGTGCTATCCTGTCCCCTCTATTTTTCAACCTCTATATCAGACAAGTGATAGACATCACCTTAAAACACCACATAAAGATTCACTCGTTTGCCTACAACATACCTACCACTCAAACTGAGACGCCGAAGTATCCAAACTACTACTCGGAAATAAAAAGCTGGCATTAAACGAACTCTCGATATGGAAAGGTAACCCAGAACTTTTTCATTTGGCAGTTTACAATCACACTAGCATTCACGTTATAAATTGCATAAACACTTACACCAATGTTGTATTTATAACACAGAGCATAACCTTAATGTACACCTTTCCCATGCAATACATCCATTCAACATCTAATCATCCCTCATTTCTCACTAGGACCCCTAAGGAAGATGTTTTAAATGAAACACGGACTGTGTTGGGTCCTGATTTCTCTAGAACAGGGGTGTCAAACTCAAATCACATAAGGGCCGAAATCTAAAGCACAGGCTAAGTCGCAGGCCGGATTTTTTAAGATACCCCCTCCTTTGCTGACGCACAGCGTGGGCCCCTGCGCCAGTGGCTGCTTCGACGCTCAGACTTCTGTGAGCATCAGATCAATCACCACCACCGCCAAAACACGCCTCACGCCAGCAAAGGAGGGGGGTTAGTCTTAGTAGAAGTATAGGAATACAACCTCTCCAACCCCACGCCGGCTACAAAATAAAAAAGACTTTTCCTCTCTTTTAGGTCCTAGTTCATTCTTGCTGTCTTAACACCAGCTCTGGCAGGATACACATTTCAATTCTGACATATTGTAATCACAAAATAGAAAATAAAAATATTTTTTCTACCTTTTGTTGTCTGGTCATTTTGCTTTTAGTCCCAGTTTCTCTTTCTGATTTTGTCTGTCTTCTAATTCTCTTTCCAGTGTCTGCTGTCCATTTTTTTCTCCTCTTCTCTCTTGTTCCAATCCCTGTCTCCAACATATTGATTTTTCCCTTTCATCTTTTCTGCCTCTGTCCACTCAAATTTCGCCCTCTTTCTCATCCTTCTGCTTTTCAAATTTTCAGCTACCTATCAATTTTCCAACTCCAGATCCAACTTCTCTCCCTTTCTCTTCCCAACTGCCCCCATCCCCATCTCTCTCCCTGCCTGCCTCCCTCCCTCTCCCCAGGTCCACCATTTCTCCCTTTCTCTTCCCAACTGTTCTCCCTTCAAGTATCTTTTTCCATTTTTATCCACACTACCCCAGGTCCAACCTCTCTCCTTTCATCTTGCTCTCTTCACAGCCCAGCATGTCTTTCCCTCCAGCGCAGGTCCTCTCTCCTCACAGCACAGCTTGCCTTTCCCTCCAGTGCCAGTCCCTCTCTCCTCACAGCCTGACGGGTCTCCCTCCGGTGGTAGTCCGATGTTGCCGCCAAGCCAAGGAGTCTGCCAGCCTCAGTGATTTGGCAATGTTGTACGTGGCTCCCCCTCCTGCTTTTCGCCTGCCACATCTGTCTCCAATGACGTGCAACTTCCTGTTTCTACCCGGGTGGACCGCGGCAGACGGAATGTAGGAGGGGGAGCCACAGACAACACTACCGAATCACTGCCGACGCCGGCAGATTTTCTGGCATGACGGCGATGTCAGACTGATGCGGGAGGGAGGACATGCTGAGCTATGAGAAGGGGCAGTTCAGGAGCATTGCCGCGGGCCACATGAAAAGGCCAGGTGGGCTGGATTCGGCCCGCATGCCTTGTGTTTGACACATGTGCTCTAGAACAAAAGTGGATCATTTTTATACAATATTTTGATTGACTTAATAAAGTACCTGCATCAAATACATATGTCCTGCAGTTTTCTTTTTTTGTTTTGGTTGTTCAACATTCACTGCAGACTTGTTGGACTTCTCTCTTCTTATTGTTAACTATGTCTGCCATCTCTGTCAGACAATGCTTGCCATGCTATCTCCTACCACACTATATCTGAGAATATGACACAGGGTTATAGCAACAGCCCCAGCACCCTGAGGTTGTGGGTTCAGACCCATGCTGCTCCTTGTGACCCTGGGCAAGTCACTTAATCCCCCTTTGCCCCAGGTATATTAGATAGATTGTAAACCCACTGGGACAGACAGGGAAAAATGCTTGAGTACCTGAACAAATTTATGTAATCCGTTCTGTGCTCTGGGAAAATGATATAGAAAACTGAATAAATAAATTAGAACAGATCAATCCAGCACAATCAATGCTAACAGAAAACCATATCTCACACATACTGAACAGTTAGACCCACACATTACAAAATAAGTAAAAACTAAAAACAGAAGTACGTAGACAAAAGGGGGTTATGGTCATATGTATATCTAGGCCTTTTTATGTGAAGTTCATTGTTGTGCCCCACTGCTCTGCTGGGATGTCTATGTGGCCAGTCTACTAAAAATGCTGACCCGCTCCTACATCTCAATGGCTTGTTTTGTGCATTTTTCTTTTGGCCATGCATTTTTTGAAAAGGGTTATTTTTTTTTTTTTTTTTCAATTTTCTATACCATTCTCCCAGGGGAGCTCAGAATGGTTTACATGAATTTATTCAGGTACTCAAGCATTTTTCCCTGTCTATCCTGGTGGGCTCACAATCTAATGTACCTGGGGCAATAGGGAGATTAAGTGACTTGCCCAGAGTCACAAGGAGCAGTGCAGGCTTGAACCCACAACCTCAGGGTGCTGAAGTTGTAGCTTTAACCACCACACCACACTCTTCCCCCCAAAAGACAGACCTAGTGAGGACAAGTACATCTGAGAAATTACCATTTTTGAAACAAAAAGATAAAATATTTTTCTGTTTCGAAAATAGTCATGTTCATTACTGGATTTTTGTGTGGAGTCCGCAAAATATCCAAACTCAAATTTGGACCTCATATTGAAAATAACCCACTTCTATAATTGTTCTTTCATATTGAAAGTTTAGAGTATGTTATTTTAATTCATTTTATGTTGCATTTTTCGACAGCAGAATGTGAAAAATGTACAACAGTGTGAAGACTTATAAGGCATTGTGCTAGGACTCACACAACCCTCTTCAAATAGAGGACAACCTAATTTCTTATTCTTTCCCTTTTAAAGACAATTACAGATAGAAACAAGAAATCTGTATTACAGACAAGAGCTCATCAACACTTGTCAGAATGCTGAGAAAACAAAATTTATCTTTCAGACAGGAGCACCATTTTAAAAACTCTAGAGAAAACAAGTCTCCCTTGGGGATAACAAATACAACATTTTAGTTTCAATCTGTGTCTTTTCCAATAAAATGGTACAGTTTCTGTACTAGTCCACTTAGATATGTAGAAGTAAAGGTCAACAAACAAGGTTTAGGTAATACCTTTTTATTACATTTATGACTTAATATGTCTGTGACTAGCTTTTCTACAGTGACCTGATAAAGGGGAAAGAAAAAAGAGGGAGAGGTTAAGAATCAGGAAAAAGAGGGAAAATGGGTTCACTTTTCACACTCTCCTCATCCTCATACTTTTTTTTTTTTTGTTCACTCTACACATACACACATTGCCTCAAATCTGATCTCCTCACACACACACTCATTTCCTCTTCCTTACCATTTTCCTGCAATACTCAAAGCATCACGTGGCAGATGCTTTGGAGGAGAGAAGGATGTTCCTAGCAGGTGCTGGGGAGCAGGAGGTGAGAGGAAGGCAGATGCTGTACAGAATGGAAATGAGAAGAGGCTGGGGCAAAACTGGGTAAAGGAGGAGGAGGGAAGATAGGAAGAGGAATGAGCTAAGGGAATAAATAAGTCTTGGATTTTGAGAAAGGGGGTTAGTGCCTATGGTGTTAATTAATGGACTGACTGGGAAGCTTGGCCTGAAGAGGAGGAAGAATAGACTGAATGAGCCTGGAAAGGATGTGAATGAGGGAATGTGCTTGAAGGAGTTAACCTGAAGTTGCTGGAGGCAATGAATGAGCGCCTGAGTCAGTGAGGAGATAAAGAGTGGATGAGTGTTCAGTTTGAAGGCCCATGAGCCTTTGCTTAGAAGAAAAGGCAAGAGAGGAGATACATGGAAATGAGGTGAAAGGGAAAATGTTGAGAGGAGACAGAATGGAGAGAAAATAAAAAGAATGGGAGGTAAAGTAAAAGCCAAAGGAAAAAGTAGAAGGGAGGGGGAAGGAAAGGTGAGATTAAGCGCTTACATCCTCTGAAATTAACCACGCCCACTCTCTACTAGTGCAATCACTTGGATACACCCCTAAATCCATTCAGTCACACACATATATATATTTTATTTATTTATATTTAAAAATGTATATACCGTATGTTACCTATACGGTTTACATAATAACACGCATAAAATGTTAAACAAACATACATAGTTCAATTATTGCAGAGCAACACTCCTAAAATATGATAAATAAGAACCAAAAAAATATTTATTTACAAAACTTGTATTCCTGTTATACCTAAGCGTATTATTTTTAAAAAAATCATAAAATAACACCAAAAAAGTATAAAACACAATAAAACAAAACAATATATAGATAACATTTCCATCAATCACTTCATTCCTTCATTCATTGCTTCTTAACCATTTAAAAAATTTCTATAAAAAGATGTTTTTAATAATGTTTTAAAACTCTGAAAGTTATTCATTCTCAATTGTCAAACCAGATTATTCCAAAGCTTCACTTCTTCCACAGAAATAGCCATAGCACTAGCGGCTGCCACGTGGCAACAGCCCCGAAGCCCTTTAAATCTCTATGGGCTTCGGGGCCGTTAGCGCGGCTTTGTAAAAGAAGCCATTATTGTTCTCTGATCTTAAGGATCGACAGGGCTGATGTAATGTCACAGCATGTGAAAGGTACCACGGTATCCCTAGGTGAATTGCTTGAAAAATCAATACCAACACCTTAAACACTAAGATTGTATTGATGACTCTGAATTGTGACCTCTTCGCTGATTGTCCAGCACTTCTTGCTGTAAACCGCCTCGAACTTCATGGCTTTGGCGGTATATAAGAATAAAATTATTATTATTATTACTTGAGATTTAAAAGGTATGTAGCCAATGCAATTTTCGTAGTAAAGGTGTCATGCTCAAATTTACTGCCACACTCTTGCATTCAATCAGGCATACACTGATCCCAACTATACACTTTTGACACCTTCTCATTCCCTAACTCATACCTCCAGTCTACCCTCCACTCATGCATCACACACGCTCCCAACATGCAAGTTAAATAATCTTAAGAAGGAAGATTGAGTCTATGAGAAATTAAACAATTGGCATCTGGATAGGAATTCAGACAAATGTCCAAGTTACTTTGGTTACTCTCCTACAATAGGATGAGCTGTATTTCTATTTATAGTAATTAATAATGTTGCATCTATTTAAACATACCCGCATGTTCAAGTTTTATATATGAAAATTCAGTGCAGATTTATGCCCTCTTATTTGGGATCTCTGAGTTGGCCACCCTAGTCTCATATGCTTCAAAGCACGATACTCCAGTTCCAGGACATGCAATATGAGGTAGCAGTCCCAAATACTGTACTAAATTGCAGGTGTTAATTTATTGTAGATTCTTCCACAGATAGGAGAGTACCTACTATGCTTGAATGTAACTCACCCTGAACTACTGAGAAAGGTGTGAGCTAAATTCAAAATATCACAGTACTGTATAATGAGAAAAATAGTTGAGAAGCTAGATCCTGGGAACTTTAAATTAGATGGCTTTCTTATGATTTTATGAGACCAGAAACAACCCTTTGAGATTTGACATATACAGGGCAAATGATATTCGAACATCTGGATTTATTTTTGTAACCTAATATGCATTAACAATAAAGGATAAAAATGAACACTTCTCTGTCTTCCTCAGTAAGGTTTTTTTTTTTTTAAAGGAGACTTGTACATGTTGTCAGGTAACTTTGCTCTATAATACTTTGAACCTCTTTAATCTATAAAAACAGCTTTTCTAAGATAAGAATTATCTATTGACACCGGGTTAATTATGTCTGTATGCAGGCAAGACTTGGCCCATCCAACTGTGTATTCTGCACGAGCTGCATGTTGTATGTTCCGGCAGGCATGTGATGGTTAGATTTTGCTGCTAGGTGGCAACCAAGTGTATTTCAAGTAGAGAGAGAAACTAAAGCTATCAGTAAGACATGTGCAGCAGGCCTGGAACAGCAGCATCAACCTGTATTCGCGCCTTTCCTACTCGCTCCGGGCTAAAAGCCAGCTCTGCGCCCGGCCAGAGACGGGAAAGAAGTACAGATACCCGGCTGGACTCGGCGGAGGTCCCTTCCTTTTTCAGAAACAGAACGAACTTCTCGCTGAATCAGTAAGTTTCCTGGATTTGCCGTCTCTTACGTGCAGAAACCGGCAAGCAATGATTTCTGAACGTGCTACACGTTGTAGCAGGACTCTCGGAGGACCAAGCGTACTTCCCCTTTTATCCGGGAGGACCGCAAGTAATGTGAAAGTTAAAAAAAGAGCACCTCCCCTTCCCCCATCGCTGTTTGTATGACGAGCGCGCGTCTGGAAGGGAGCTGCGGTCAGCTGGAGGTCGCGAGCTTCCCGGGAAACGCTGCTCCTATATATAATCGATTGGTATTCGCCTCTCCTCTGTTTCCAGTGCCCAGTTTCCTCTGCCTCTCGGCTCTGCTCTGGGGCGGGCGACGGGCAGAAAGGAGAAGGTGAAGAAAAGGATGTGGTTAGCGATGGAGTTGGAGAAGAGGGTTTCTCTGGCTGGGAGGGGGGATGCGGCGGGGGCGGAGCTGTTCGAGTGCTGTATGACTGATATGAGGTTAGGATGGGGGATGGGATTGTTAACTGTGCTTTGGGCGAGGGATGGGCAGTTCATTATTTTCTTTTAGTTATCACTTTACGGACTGGCAGAGCAGAGGCAAAAAAGTATTAAGTGCACTAGGCAAACTGTCAGCCTTGCACCTCCCACCTCCAATTCATTTTCAAGGTCCTAACTCCATCCATTATATTTTGATAACAAAGTTCAGCAACACTACTCCTCCCAGAACAGTCCTGTAAAAATGCATAATCCCACCGATCAGAGATACCTTAGGGGTGCAAGGGACAGCAGCAATCATTTGTGGTGTCAAGGAGGTTGGTGGGGAGCTTGGGGTTCATTTGCAGGGTCGGGGTGAGGGTTGGGAAGTCTTCCTAGGTTGAAAAGGAAGTTGTGACTTAATTATGTGAGGGTATAAAAAATAAACACGAGAATAAGGGCAAGCTAGTGGATATAGTTTAGTTGGATTTTTAGAAAGCATTTGAGAAAATCCTTCATGAAAACTAAGGGAAATTAAAGTAATGGGATAGGAGGTACTGTCATATTTTTAACTGATAACTGTTAGGGGATACAAAACAAAGGGCTCCTTTGATCAAGCATCCTTAGAGCCTTTTCCTTCAGGCCGATGAGGTAAATGCTCCGCACTCATAGGAATTGAATATGCATCAGAGCATTTACCTCGCCAGCCCGCAGTAAAAGGCTCTACTGTTGCTTGATAAAAAGAGCCCAAAGAGCACTGGATCCCAAGGTAGTGGCCTGGATTAAAAATTGATTGTCTGACAGAGGGTAATGGCAAATGGAATTCACTCCAAGGAAAGAATAGAGAGGAATGGAATGCCCCCCAGTAATCAGTTCTGGGACTGCTTTTGTTCAAGTTTGATGACTGGTATTGCTGAAGGGTCCATTCGACGGAGAAGTTTGCCTTTTAACAAATGGCACGAAGTTGTGCAACAGAGTGGAAACCCCTGAGGGAGTAAACAAAATGAGAAATTTATCTTAAAATTAAAAAAAAAAAAACCTAGCAG
This sequence comes from Geotrypetes seraphini, assembly GCF_902459505.1. Classification (NCBI taxonomy): domain Eukaryota; kingdom Metazoa; phylum Chordata; class Amphibia; order Gymnophiona; family Dermophiidae; genus Geotrypetes; species Geotrypetes seraphini. The sequence continues at coordinate 271,166,807 of NC_047087.1, forward strand.
ACTGGTTGAATGCTTGGCAGTTAAACTTTTAAGGTGAAGCGTGATGCATTTGGGGTGCAGAAATCAAAAAGAGGGGTCTTTGTGTTGGGGGATAAAAGTTTATGGACATGGACCAGAGAAAGGATTCACAGTGTGATGGTATCTGATGATGGCTGGGAGGGTGTAGATGGACTGGAGTGAGCTTTGAAGGAGACTGCAGTAGTTGGAACCTAAGAACAGTACCGGGCAGAGCTTTGGATTCTTGCCCAGAAATAGCTAAGGAGAAGAAGAAACCCCCCTCCCCCACCCCCACACACAAATTTTTAGATTGAATCAAGTTGGGCAGATTAGATGGACCATTCGGGTCTTTGTCTGCTGAGCTGGCAGAAATTCCTGAAACCAGCTTAGCTGATGGGGATTTCTCTGCTGCAATCAGACAAAGTAGTAGGGCACATCTACAAAACTTGCTTTTGTGCTTTTTTTACGTGGAAGTTTTTATTTTTGAAAATGGCTAACACAGGTAGACGTTCTTATACCTAGGTCATTTTTAAAATTAAAAGATAGATGTTTGGCAGCTTTGAAAATGGACATTTTTTTCTCCTGGTTTTGTGAATGTCCTGCCCAAAACGTCCAACCTTAGGCTTATACGTCCTATTGAAAACGCCCCTCCATGCCTTTTGGAATCTATCTGTTCTCTAGTTTATTTTTCTAGATTTTTTTTCCCTCTGTTTTATCAGATTAGTCATAGATGTCACCTTCTCTTAATCTGGGCAACCTAATTATAATTGCTTGTGTCTCCATCCTTGGGAGACTGTTCCATGAATCCATTACGCTTTTGTGAAGAAATATTTTCTGACATTACGCTTGACTTTACCCATTTTCAGCTTCATTGCATAACTTCTTATTCTAGAGCCTTTTTACCCCACAGAAAAATGGTTGCTTCTTTGCATTGTTTAACTTTTCAAGCATTTGAAAATGCTTCTATTATATCTCTCATCTGCTCTCTGCACTAGGATATGGATATGTCTGATTTCAGAAGCCATTTTAAGCCACTTTTGCACTAACTGGGCAGCACTTTTGTGGATCACCTCTATTCTGTATCTTTTTTGATTTATTGGCTTCAGAATTGAAGTGTTCCAGATGAGGTTTCACCAGTCGTTTCCTTTCAGCTCCTCCAGCTCTCTAAAGTTCTTCCCCTCCAGTTCTCATACTCACTACTAATTCAGTTGCCCCTCTTTCAATTTTGCCTTCCCTTCCAGCACCCCAACCCTTTCAGTTCTGCTTCCATTCCTGCTATTCTTGCTTTCCTTTAGATTTTTGACCCTGAAGTGTCAGCTGTCTTCCATCTCCTGGTTAGCAGCTGTCTCTCCAGTGGTCTCCCCAGCAACCTTGGAAGAAGAAGATGAAGCAGAATCAGAGACAAATGCTACAAGATGGCTGCACTGTGGCGATCTAATAACTGAGCGCACACCTACCACTCCCACTCCCTGCGATTATTCTCCACTATGGTATCCCATGTGCATTCTATTTATAGCAAAAATGCCAGAAGGGATGGGGGCCTTATTCATGGTGAATGTAATTGTTCATCTCTGGAAGGGAACTATTGGAAATAGATGTACCTTTTGGGATTTACTGGGTTCTTGTGAGCTGGACTGACTACTGATGGAGACAGGATGCTGGGCTTGATGGGACGTGGTCTGAGTTGGCATGGCTGTTCTTATGTAATTGTCAAGTGGATGGTCACTCACTGGATCCCCACCGTGCATTTGCTCTTATTCATAGAACACTTTGGGCTCCTTTTACTAAGCTACGATAGCGTTTTTAGCACGCGCAGGATTTTAGCGCGCGCTAAACCCGTGCTACGTGGCTAGAACTAACGCCAACTCAGTGCTGGCGTTAAGGTCTAGCGCGCGTGGCAATTCAGCGTGCGCTAATGCCACAATCACAGTTTAGTAAAAGGAGCCCTTTGTTCATGTTCCTTCTGTTCCATCTCCTTCTTCCTAGGAATCTTCAGCCCAGTTGAGAGGAAAGGTTGCTGGAAGAATACTGGAAATGAGAGGAGTCCTAAAATACAAAACAAAACCGGGGCTCAGTACCTCCCAAAAGCTCTGTCTTTACTTAGTAACATACCACTCTAATTTTATGCTATTGTCCTTCTAAGGTCTGGAACAAGATCATCAATGGACTGAAGAGTATTAAATGCTATTTCATTATGGATTTCCTTGCACTGCATAAACGTCGACTGCTGGAGGACACAGAGCATCCCAACCGTGTAGGTGCTCCTATATTTTATTTATTTATTTATCATGTAGGTGCTCCTGTAATATTCTTTCTTTTTATTTATCATAATTTTTTGCTTGCCTCTTTGAAAACTAATTCACTAGCTTAAATAAGCCAGAACAACAGGGAAGTTCATGAAAAGGAAAGGGATTGGGACTTGTATACTACCTTTTTGTAGTTATACAACCACACTAAAAATAGTTTACATACAGGTACTTCAAGCATTTTTCCTATCTGTCCTGGTGGGCTCACAATCTATCTAATGTACCTGGGGCAGTGCAGGATTAAGTGACTTGCCCAGGGTCATAGAGAGCAGCTCGGGGTTTGAACCCACAACCTCAGGGTGCTGAAGTCAGGGCCTACAGATGAAGCATAACAGGAGTAGCCTAATGGTTAGAGCAGAAACGAAGAACCAGGGAAGCCAGGATTGAAATTCCACTGATGCTTCTTGGAATTCTGGGTAAATCATATAATGCTCCATCACCTGAGGCACAAACTTGCAAGGAAATTCTGTAAATTGACATCTCAGACTAGGTGTCCTAATACTATGAACTTAGCACAAATTGGGTCCGCTGGGAAACAGCGATCATAACGTGATCAAATTTGAGCTGATACTGGGAGTAACGTTGCAAAAGAAATCTACTGTAGGGGTATTTAATTTTTGAAAAGGCGACTGATAAAATTATGAAAATGGTTAAAAAAAAGCTAAAAGGATCAGTTGCAAAGGTTAGGACTATAAACCAGGGGGTCCTTTTACAAAGGCGCGGTAGCGGTTTAACTCACGGAATACCGCGCGTTAAACTGCCTGCTGCGCTAGTACCTAACGCCTCCATTGATGAGGCGTTAGGATTTTAGGCTGCCGCGGGGATTAGCGCATGATGAAATGTCCGACGCGCTAACCCCCGTAGCGCGCCTTGATAAAAGGAGCTCTAGGTGTGGATGTTATTTAAAAATACCATCGTGGAAGCCTAGACCAGATGTATTCCACATATCAGCAAAGGTGGAAAGAAGAGGAAACAAGAGCCGGTGTGGTTAAAAGATGAAGTGAAAAAGTCTATTAGACTCAAAAAAACATCCTTTAAACTTGCAGGGGTGTCAAAGTCCCTCCTCGAGGGCCGTAATCCAGTCGGGTTTTCAGGATTTCCCCAATGAATATGCATTGAACGCAGTGCATGCACATAGATCTCATGCATATTCATTGGGGAAATCCTGAAAACCCGACTGGATTCCGGCCCTCGAGGACCGACTTTGACACCTGTGCTTTAAAGAATGGAAAAAGGATCTGAATGAAGAAAATAAGAAGAAACACAAGCACTGGCAAGTTAGATGCAAAGCATTGATAAAGACAGCTAAGAAAGAATATGAAGAGAAACTTGCAAAAGTGGCAAAAACTCATAGCAATTTTTTTTTCTGCTTCTAATCAAATGGGAAAAAAAGTCTAGGGGAGTACTTATTGCATTATCTAGAGACCTTCCTTGGCAGGTCCAGAGGTGGTCCGGGATCGGGAGGCTCGTTATTTGTTGTTGAAAGTGTCAATGGGATCCCAGATCTTTGCGTTTGGGAATGTTTATTTACCCAGTGAAGGTCAGGCTGGATTTTCAGAGTCCCTCACAGTTGCTTTTGAAACATGCAGCGGGCTCTTTACTGTTGGGAGGGGATTTTAATTTGTCACTGAGCCCGACTATGGACAACTCTCCTGTTTCTGCTTCCTATGGTGGAACTGCCAGTGTGGTGTTTAAAAAGTTTTACAGCAGTGGCACTTAATGGACCTATGGTGGGAGCAGCATCCTCATAGTAGGGATTATACATATTTTTCAGCAGTTTATAATACTTTTTCCCGGTTTGGGGATTGTATTGGTTTGGGGATTGTATTGTTTTAAGTACAATGAGTGATACTGAAATCCTGCCCCGTACGTTGTTGGATCATACCCCCCTTACATTAGATTTGGCTTTTTTGGAACCACATTGCAGGTTTTTTAGGTGGCATCTTGATGATTGTGCTTGATTGCTTGTGCCTGAGCGAGTTGTTCAGCTTGAAAGGAACCTGATGGAATATCTTGATATTAATGACACAGGGGAGGTGTCCTCAGCTACTCAGCAGGGCCATAAAGTGGTGATGCACAGCCGTTTGATTGCTCTATGGGCCCACTTGCGTTCTCTTGAAGAGGCACATGAGGGTGAACTAACTTCCCAAATTGTTGACTTAGAAATGAAGGTCAACCAGGGGGGGGCTCTTCTCCAGCAGCTCCATGAGAGGCGTTTAGCTCTTCATGCTCTCCATCTTGAATCAAACGGCAACAAAAGGAAAAATCCAACAAAATCTGCAGTGTACCAAACAATTGGAGTAAACCAAACGAAAACTGCAGGCTATGTACAAGATGCAGGCAAAGTTTATTATACTCATATAAAAATGCAGTAATATACAACCTTATTACCAACCAAGGGACCCGACACAGTCCGTGTTTCGGACAACACACCTTCCTCAGGGGTCCATGGTAAATAAGGTATGAAACAAACCGCATAAAAGTAAGTAACAACAACTGCCTGTAAAAATCGATATACAGAAAAAAAATCTCAAAATCGAAAACGTCTGCAAAACGTGTTGGGTCCCTTGGTTGGTAATAAGGTTGTATATTACTGCATTTTTATATCTATATATATAAAACCCCTAGAAATATTTTTAGGTACATCAGAAGCAGAAAACCTGTGAGGGAATCTGTGGGACCGTTGGATGATCAGGGAGCAAAAGGGGCTCTTAGGGAGGATAAGGCCATAGCGGAAAGACTGAATTAATTCTTTGCTTCGGTCTTTATGGAAGAAGATGTAAGAGATCTACCTGAACTGGAAATGGTTTTCGAGGGTGATGATACGGAGAAACTGAAAGAAATCTCGGTGAATCTGGAAGATGTACTAAGTGAAATCAACAAGTTAAAAAGTGATAAACATGAAATTGCTGTCCTGCTGTTAGTGATCTGTAACCTGTCGCTATAATCGTCTGTAGTACCTGAAGATTGGAGGGTGGCCAATGTTACGCTTATTTTTAAAAAGGGCTCCTGGGGAGATCCGGGACATTACAGATCGGTAAGCCTCACTTCAGTGCCGGGCAAAATGGTAGAAACAATCATAAAAATTAAAATTGTGGAACACGTAGACAAACATGATTTAATGAGACGGAGTCAGCATGGGTTCAGCCGAGGGAAATCTTGTCTCACCAATTTGCTTGACTTCTTTGAAGGTATGAATAAACATGTGGATAAAGGTGAGCCGGTTGATATAGTGTATCTCGATTTTCAGAAAGCTTTTGATAAAGCTCCTCACGAGAGGCTCCTGAGAAAATTAAAGTGTCATGGTAAAGTTCAGCTGTGGATTAGGAATTGGTTATCGGATAGAAAACAGAGGGTAGGGTTTAATGGTCATTTTTCTCAATGGAGGAGAGTAAACAGTTGAGTGCTGCAGGGGTCTGTACTGGGACCTATGCTATTTAACTTATTTATAAATGATCTGGAAATTGGAACGATGAGTGAGGTGATTAAATTTGCAGATGACACTAAACTGTTCAAAGTTGTTAAAACGCATGTGGATTGTGAAGAATTGCGCATGCTCAAAGCCTGCTGGCTCTCGCTCTCTCCGAGATTCTCAGCAGTAAGAGGCAGGATCTGCGGGATCTTCAGCCACCAGCACATCCTGTGGGTTGGTGCTGCATGCCGGTGCCAGATCGGGGTAAGGGTTTGGGTTTGGGCGGGCGATGCCAGTTTGCAGGCAGGGGGGCTCGCAAATCAAGTCAATGCTTAGTTAGCGAGGCACGATTTGCTTGAGTGTTTTGCTTTTCTTGTAAAACACTCGCAAACCATGTTACTTGTAAATCGAGGTTTGACTTTACATCATATTCAGCATAAAACCAAAATAAAATACCAGCCTGATAATAATAGCAATACCAATCACTTTTCCTATACCAAGAATCAATCTCAAGCAACTTAATACAACTCAGAGGTTCACCAACCAACATCTCATACTATGTATTTCATACAACAAAACAGATGTCTTTTCAACAGTTTCTTAAAGGCATCCAAATTTTTATGATGTTTAATGTAAGATGGGAGTCTATTCCACTCTTCTGGACCACAACATGAAAATGCCCCCACTCTCACAGCTTGCAGGCTCAGCTCTTTTCTTGATGGAATTGCCAGATCATGTTGTGTTACTGATCACAGCTTTTGCAACCTGATGTAAGGAAATACACTGTCCATCAGATATTGCGGGGCACACCCTTATATACTTAGGTAAACCAGTAGCAATAGTTTATTTTTAATTCTGAACTTTATTTTCAGCCAAAAAAGATTAATATAGTAATAAGTTACATGCTCATTTTTTTCTGGAGCTGGAATAACACCCTGATAGCAACCTGATTAAATTTGTATCAATCGATTTATTGTATCCTTTAAATTAATTGTAAACATTTAACTATTTTGATACTCATCTGTCATTAAATTAGATGAATTGCTGGGGTATTTTGCTCCGACATAGAGTCTATGTTTTGCCATAGCTTTGTCAAGGAATACCCCTTAGCCTGCCAGTTCTCTGCTATAAGTAAGCTGGTGTAGGAGCAATCATTGTTTTCAATGTGGCCAGCCATATGATTGCAGATTGCCCTCTTTGCCTGTTTCCTTTGATCTTCCCAAACATGATGTCCTTCTCCAGTGAGCTCTCTCTTCTGATAGTGTGACCAAAATAAGACAGTCGTAGCTTCATCATTTAGGCATCAAGTGACATAGCCGGTTTGATCTCTTCCAAATAGCAGCAACATCCCAGGGCAATCAATGGCTTCCCTCATCTCTTTCTTAATAATGGACTAGGACTTTTCCTCCAGGAACTTTTCCAAACTTTTTAAAACCTAGTTCTTTTCTACTCTTTGGAGGTCAAATTCTTTTTGGATGTTGGATCTTCTTTTATGGTTCATGCAAGGGACATGTGACCTCAAAGTCAACAATTGCTCATTGGATTAGGTTGACTATTGAGTCAGCCTACATTCGTCAAAGAAAAGAAGCTGCATTCGAGACTGAAGCAGGGCCCATTGCCTCGGAAGATATTTGTAGGGTGTTGTGCCTTCCTCCTGCCATGTGAGATAAGAGCTCTGGTACATCCCATAAACATGGACTGGTCAAGCAGTATGATAAGGAAAGTGAAATTTTTTCTTTGCTGTTAATGTCCTTTCATTCAGTCCTGCTAAACCAGACCAGGATCTGCCCTGGAAGACTGAGGGATTCAGTAGATTTGTGGCTCCCAGGTCTGCCACCTGTCTGTATGTAGCCTGTTTTGCAAAGGCAATCCTATAGGTCCTCTCTTTTGGGTTTCATGTTTTCTTTCCTCTTGTTTTGATCTTTCTTTTGAATGGCTTTGACATTAGCATACTGAAATGTTTCTGGCTGCACCACCTGTTATTCTGAAGATGCCATCAAGATCATCAAGGGCTCCTTTTACAAAGGTGTGCTAGCACTTATAGTGCACAGTTCAATGCTGCGCACGCTAACCCCATGCTACGTGGAAAATACTAACGCCAGCTCTATGGAGGCATTAGCATCTAGCACACGTGGCACTGTACGCTAAAACCACTAGTGCACCTCCGTAAAAGGAGCCCCCAAGTCTCTGCCTCCATCAACTTATACCCAACATCCCCTATCAATTGACCTGGCAGCCGCCACATGGCACTCTAACATCCAATCCCTCTATAATAACCTGGTCCAGACAAAAACAACCCAAATAATCACCAACAAAGCACCTGCTCCCTGGTACACTAATGACCTCCGATCCATAAATCGATCCCTGAGGAAAGCAGAAAGGATCTGGGCCAAACATCCGGACATTGAAACCAAAACCCACTGGAAAAACATATCCACCACATACAAAGCTGCCATTCTAGAAGCAAAAAAGACCTACTACTCTCGTCTCCTACAACAAGCCCCTTCTAGATCAAAACAACTGTTCACCCTCACCAACCATCTCTTCACCAACGCCCAAAGGAATAATCAAATCAACCAAACAGAACTCGATAGCGAAACTCTCTCGGACTTCTTCCAGTCCAAAGTACAAAACATCCGAGCTAACCTCGACCTCAACACCAAACCCACTCCTACTCAGCTCCAACCAACTCCATATACCCCCCCTTCCGCCACTCTCTCCCAATTTCATTTAGCTACTCATGCGGAGGTCCTCGAAACCCTGAGAGAACTCAAACCCTCCAACACCATCCTCGACCCCTGCCCGTCCAGCCTCCTGCTATCTGCCGGAGACGCCATGGCAGAATCCATCCTCCCCATCATTAACACCTCTCTAACTACTGGAACTGTCCCCCTCAGCTGGAAATCAGCTATTATCAAGCCCACTCTCAAAAAACCCTCCCTTGATCCTAATGAACCTGGCAACTATCGCCCAGTCTCCAACCTCCCAATTGTCTCCAAACTCCTTGAACGAATTGTACTCCACCGCCTACACCCTTTCATTGAAGAACAAGCTGCCCTATCCCCAGCCCAATCCGGCTTCCGTAAGGGCCACAGCACAGAATCAGTTCTCCTTGATATCATCGACGACAGCTGGTCAATACTTGACAAAGGCAACGACGCCCTACTAGTCCTACTTGACCTTAGCGCTGCCTTCGACACAGTTGACCACCACCTACTCACATCTAGGCTCCAAGACCTCGGAATCAAAGACACAGCCCTCCAATGGATCACCTCCTTCCTTCACCAAAGGACCCAAACTGTCCTACTAGGGACACATAAATCTAACCCTAAGCCCATCAAATATGGCGTTCCTCAAGGCGCCCTTCTATTGCTGGATCTGGAAACTATAGAGCCCATATCAGAGGAAGACTTGAGCTCCAGCAGATGCTAGATATACTTCATAGAGCCTAAAATAGGCTCAGAAGACTGGAGGCCGATTCTAGACCTCAAAGCAGTGAATGCAGCCCTCAAGATACCACGTTTCCGAATGGACTCGATGTCCCTACATTGTGACTATTACTCTTGACTTTCTCCCTTTCTCTGATTACCCCTTTAACCTATTCAACGACTTTCATTGTAATTATTTCGCTGATTGTCCAACTCTTCTTATTGTAAACCGCCTCGAACTACTATGGCTTTGGCGGTATATAAGAATAAAATTATTATTATTATTATTATCCTCCCTCCTATTCAATCTCTACATCAAACCCGTCATCGATATAGCGCAAAAATATAAAATCAAAATCCACTCTTATGCAGATGACATCCAGCTGCTCCTCCCCTTAGGCGAAAACCGGCCATCCCAAATTGCTAACCTCGAACTCTGCCTCACTGACATGAAAACTTGGATGTCAAACAACAAGCTTCAACTTAATGCCTCCAAAACCGAACTCCTATGGATCAGAAACAAAAACACCAAATACCTACGACCTACACTAACATGGGATTCCACTCTACTAACAGCAGCAGATCAAGTTCACAGCCTGGGAGTAACCCTAGACGGACACCTATCCTTATCCAACCACATATCCCAAGTAGTCTCCACCTCCTTCTACTACCTTCGCCAACTGAAAAGGATCAAACCCTACATCTCCACACCAGACCTCGCCCAACTCCTATACGCATATGTCCTCTCCAGAATGGATTATTGTAACTCCCTATTTAATGGACTAACCAAAAATAATATCAAACGCCTCCAACAGGTCCAAAATGCAGCCATCCGCCTCCTACACAACCTCAACTACCACGATTCCATCTCCCCGGCACTCCATGCTGAACACTGGCTCCCAATTAGCCAACGCTGTACTTTCAAAGCCCTGACAATTGCCCACAAGAGAATCTACTCCACCACCCCCTCCTACATAAAATCCAAACTTCCCATCTATAACCCCACTCGCACCCTCCGCTCAAAGTCAGAGATACGCCTATACACCCCCCCTGGAAGATCCCTGCTCACAGAAACTGCCCACAAACGATCCTACAGCCACTTCATTCCACACCTCTGGAACCAACTCCCCCCCCCAACTTAGACAACAGAACTCATTATTAACATTCCGTAAATCGGTAAAGACCCTCCTCTTCAATTAAAGATCTCCTCTGTCTTCTCCCCCCCTTAGGCCCCACCCTCCACTCTCCTACCACCTTCCCGAAATTCCAGTATGACCCTCTCTTACTCTATCCACTAACAAATTGTACCTATACACTTATAACTTTCCTTAAACTAAACTACTGTATTTCCCCCTTCTCTCTCTCTGCTTACTCTCCCTGTATTTAATTCTCTCCAAAAACTAAATCCAATCACTAAACCTGTTGTACCACTTATATGTCTAGTTGCTCCCCACTGTGTATGTTCATTTGTAAACCGTTCTGAGCTATTGGGAGGACGGGATAAAAATCTAAATAAATAAATAAAATAAATAAATAAATAAACTTGCAAAGTGTCATAACCCATAATGAATGGGTTATGACACTTTGCAAGTAGATGGAGGCAGAGACTTGGGGGCTCCTTTTACGGCCTTGATGATCTTGATGGCATCTTCAGAATAACAGGTGGTGCAGCCAGAAACATTTCTGTATGCTAATGTCAAAGCCATTCAACAGAAAGATCAAAACAAGAGGAAAGAAAACATGAAACCCAAAAGAGAGGACCTATAGGATTGCCTTTGCAAAACAGGCTATATACAGACAGGTGGCAGACCTAGGAGCCACAAATTACTGAATCCCTCAGTCTTCCAGGGCAGGTCCTGGTCTGGTTTAGCAGGACTGAATGAAAGGACATTAACAGCAAAGAAAAAATTTCACTTTCTTTATCATACTACTTGACCAGTCCATGTTTATGGGATGTACCAGAGCTTTTATCTCACAGGGCAGGAGGAAGGCACAACACCCTACAAATATCTTCCGAGGCTATGGGCCCTGCTTCAGTCTTAAATTCAGCCTCTTTTCTTTGACGAATGTAGGCTGACTCAATAGTCAACCTAACTCTAGCTGGACTCAAGGAAAGGAAATTAACAAGTAAGATCAAATTTATCTTTTTCTGTTGTAGAATTTTTTAATTTCTTTGTTAGATAAATGAGCAAATTTCAATTTATTTACCATTTAATCTTTTTTTTTTTTTATTGCATCCATTTAAATTGCATTCATTACAGAGTATCCTATGTGATATTAATTTGTGTGTGGGACCTGGCTTCCTTTTTCCCCCCATTTTGTTCCATAATTGTCCAGTATGCTTTATGTTTTTCAGAAACGGATTTGCAAAGGTTTAGGAGCTCTTCCAAATGGGAACAGTACTGTAAACCACCAATTAAGTGATTGCCATATTGACAATTGGGATATGCAACATTTTCCTCAGCAATCTATTTCTACAAATGATGGCATTCCTGAACACATGAGAGAGAGCCAAAATTATGGGGTATGTTACAAGGCTCAGAAAAAAAATATTGAAAGTGAACATAATTGTAGAATTTCAAGTACTTGCTTTGTGAGGTAAAATGTTATACTTAAAAATTTTTTCAGCAGATATTTCAAAACCAAGAAAGCAGAGGGCTTGTCCAGGCTTGCCCAAGATGTATTGCCGGCGAATCTGTAAGTATATTACGCTTCATACTCTGAAATAAAAGTTGGACTTATTTTTAAATATAGGTTCCATGAAACACAATGGCCCTCTTTGACTAAGCCAGTTATTGCGGTGGCCCGTGGTAATGGCATCAAAGCCCATTGGAAATTAATGGGCTTCAGTGCTGTTGGTGCGTGGCAGCCGCTAGCGCATCTTTGTTAAAGAAGGGGAATGTTAATAAAATGTCTACAATTGCATTTCTCAAGAATAAGGTATGCAAATTAAAAATCAGAGATTAATTTGGCTTTTCATTTGTAAAAGGAGCTCTAAGTTTGAAAATAACATTTTTTTCAGATTCATTAAAAAAAAAAAAGCAGAGTTTATTTAACTAACAAAATAGCATCATATCCCAATTTTGCTGAATCGAGCATTCCATTTTTTTTTTCATATAGCTGTTGAAAGCAGAGGAGACACATACAATAACATTATACCAGTTCTAAATTAGTAATAGTAGTAGTTGTAGAATCAGCCTCAGGATCAGTCTCTTATGCACTCAACTATACCCCTATCTTTGCTCCAAGTGAATACCATTTTATCACATCTTCGGTCATCTGTCAGTCAACTAACTTCTTATCCAGACTATAACCTTAAGACCCACCTCCAGGCTGCTTAGTTTATTCATAAGCCTCATATAAGAAACCTAGTTCTCACATCACCAATCTGTCAGTCAACTAACTTCTTATCCAGACTATAAGTTTATTACTTAGTGAGTTTTATTATTGAAATTCTATTTTACAAATATTTGTAGTTTTTACTGTATTATTGTATTTTGCTGATTGTCCAGCTCTTTTTAGTGTAAATCACCTAGAACTTTTGGTTATGGCGGTATAAAAGAATAAAGTTATTATTATTGTTATTATTATGGAGAATCCAAGCTGTGGTCATACGGCATGGTTCTTGAGCGCACAGCTCTAAGAAGTAAGGGTTACTTGTAGGTAGTTGTTGCGACTGTACTTAGAGCAAATAAGCCTTTGACATTTGCAGCTTACGCAAAGACCTGGAAGGCTTTCCAACTATGAAGTGCCAGGGAACAGGTAGAGCCTGGTCAGGAGAGAGGAAGAATTCTTGGACATGAGGTAGAGGAGAGGAAGGGAAAGATGCAACAAAGAGATAGAAAGGGGTGAGAGGGAGAAATCCTGCATATGGTAGAGAGAGAGGGAGAAATATTGGACTTAGGGTGGAGGGCATGGAAAGATGGTACATGAGGAAATCAAAGCAAATTGAATCAAATTGAAAAAGTAGTTCAATAGGCCAAATCGAATTGAATCGAATCAAAAAATGTTTCCCTGAATCGAGCAGCACTAGTTGAAGGGCAGAAAACACAGAGTAGGTTTAAATGGTCAATATTCATAATGGAAAAGGGTAAATAGTGGGGTTTCCGAGGGGTTTGTGCTGGGATTGCTGCTTCTTAACATATATCAGTGATCTAGAGATGGGAATAACTAGTGAGATAATTAAATTTGCTGATGACACAAAGTTGGTCAAAGTTGTTAAATCGCAAAAGGATTATGAAAACTTGCAAGAGGACCTTGGGAGACTGGGAGACTGGACAACAAAATGGTAGATGATGTTTAATGTGAACAAGTACAAAGTGCTGCATCTGGGAAAGAGAAACCCAATCTAGCTATATGATTTTGGTTTCTATGTTAGGAGTCACTGCCCAGGAAAAGGATCAAGGTGTCATCATTGAGGATACATTGAAACCCTCAGCTCAATGTGCATTAGCGGCTAATAAAGCAAATAGAATGTTAGGAATTATCAGGAAAGGAATGGAAAACAAAGATGAAAATATTATAATGCCCTTGTATCGCTCTATGGTATGGCCGCACCTTGAATACTGTGTGCAATTCTGGTTGCCATATCTCAAAAGAAATGTAGCAGAATTAGAAAAGGTACAGAGAAGAGTGACAAAAATGATAAAAGGGATGGGACAACTTCCCTAGGATGAAACGCTAAAGTGGCTAGGGCTCTTCAGTTTGGAGAAGAGATGGCTCAGGGGTGATATGATAGAGGCGTGGAATAGAAAGAGTAGGTGTGAATCTCTTGTTCACTTGTTCCAAAAATAATAGGACTAAGGGAGCATACGATGAAGCTACTAAGGGATAGATTCACAAAGCAAACTGATCGTGTACCGATCAGTTTGTGAGTCCTTTGCGACCCGATTTCCCTCTGACCAGATTCACCAACGTGTTTAGCGATCCCATCCCGATCCGTGCATGCAAATGAGGGAAATGGCATGCAAATTTGGGAGGGCAGCGATTCACTAAACACTTTTTCTAACACCGATTGGGCTTGCCGATCAGAAAAGAAGTGACTGCTGAAGACCAGTCGCTTCTATCCTGGCCGACTCTCCTGCCCTTTAAAACCATGGGCTCGCATTGCTTTTTAGCGGAGCAAGCCTGTGTTTTAACCCGAAATCCGCCATCGCCGCTGCCCACTCCGTCCCCACAAATATGACAGGAAGTTTGCCCACCCCTCCCCGTACTTTACTCCATGGCTCTTAAAATTATGGCATGAGGGTTCCGACTCCCTCCTGCCATATCTACTACTACTAAACCCACCTCCCAACAAATGCCCCAAACCCCCCAAAAAATTTGCCCTGCAACCGCCATTTAAAATTATGGCAGGAGGGTTCCCACTCCCTCCTGCCATCAGTTCCACCCAAAAACTAAAGGCAGGAGGGATGCCAACTCCATCCTGCCACACACACCCTGGATGCCTCCTCCCCATTCCCGGTCCCCTCCCCAACCCCCCGCCCCATACCTTTAAAAGAGAAGGATGGGTGCTCAATCCCTCCTGCTCCAATGCCTCCTGCAACGAATCTGAGGCCTTAGGCCCTGCCCTGGTGCATCATGTGATGCACGGGACGGGGCCTAAGGCCCTGATTGGTTGAGGCATCTTAGTCCCCTCCCAAGGGAGGAGCCGGAGGCCCCTCAGCCAATCAGGGCCTTAGGCCACGCCCCATGCATCACATGATGCACCGGGGTGGGGCCTAAAGCCTCAGACTTGTCATGGGAGGCATTGGAGCAGGAGGGATTGAGCACCCCTCCTACTTCACTAAAGGTATGGGGAGGGGACCAGGAATGGAGAGGGGGCATCTGGGGGGGGTGGCAGGAGGGAATTGGCATCCCTTCTGCCGTTAGTTTTTGGGTGTGACCGATGGCAGGAGGGACTGGGAATCCTCCAGCCATAATTTTAAATGGCGGTTGCGGGGCAAATTTTTTGGGGGGTTCGGGGAGGGAGGGAGGTTTGTGGCACTTGTTGGGAGGGGGGTTTAGTAGTAGTAGATATGGCAGGAGGAAGTGGGAACCCTCCTGCCATAGTTTTAAGCGGCGGCTGCGGGGCAAATTTTTAGGTTGTTCGGGGAGGGAGGGGTGTTCAGGGTACTTGTTGGGAGGGGAGGGTTTAATTATTTTTTTAAATCGGGCAGATATTTTGCATGTGTAAAACACGCAAAATATCTTCCCGATTTAAAAAATAAATTTAAAAGCCGGCAGAAACCCTGACAGGAGGCTGTTTCTCATGTCACTACTGGATTTAAAACAAACCCGTGAAAATATTTATTCACACAACATGTAATTAAATTCTGGAATTTGTTGCCGGAGAATTTGGGGAAATCAATTAGCTTAGTCGGGTTTAAAAAAGGTTTGGATAATTTCCTAAAAGAGAAGTCCATAGGCCATTATCGAGATGAGTTGGGGAAATCCACTTCTTATTCCTAGGATAAGCAGCATCAAATTTGTTTTACTACTTGGGATCTAGCTAGGTACTTGGGATCTGGGTTGGCCACTTTTGGAAGAAGGATACTAGGCTTGATGGACCTTCAGTCTGTCCCAGCATGGCAATTCTTATGTACTTAAGGACTAATGGTCAATCTGCTAGTGCAGGCAACGCACATACAGTTTTAGTAATTTGCATAGGAATAAGTGGTTCAACCGGATGAACCAGTTTAACCTTTTCTGCTGTATTCTGCTAGGTCAGTGTCTCGCAAACATAGTGGCCACGGCTCAAGGCATTCAGAAGTGCGTGGACATCGATGCAATGACGTCACGTGCATGCGTGCGCTTTGAAATACCAAAGGTTATATTAAACACTGCAATGGGATCTTAGTTTCTTGCTATTATTACTTAACATATTGAATGTATAGCCATCATAAATGTCTTACCCCAGCATCCCTCGACTACAAGACTTTTAGAAAAGAAATAAAGACCATACTCTTCAATAAAACTCTGAAAAAGAAATAATACTGCAAGTCTCAAACTCCACCTTTCACTAAAGCCAACTACCCCAAACAAATAACCTTACCCATTTCTTACTCTTTTTGAAAATGACCAATTTTTTTTTTTTTTTGTAATTCTTGTTGTAATACATCTTGGATAATTCTTTTGTAATCCGCCTTGAACTGCAAGGTAATGGCGAAATAGAAATCCCAAATGTAATGTAATGTAAGGGTACTGTGCTATTGTCTTAATCTTCTCATGTGTACCACCTTATCTCATTGTAGTCTAATAAGATTATTTAAAGTTTGCTAAACATTATTGGCACTGAAGCAAAACTGGGAAGAACGCCTTAGTATATCTGGCCCGTGGCTCTTGAATCTGGTTGACAAATGATTGCAGAGGATTTATTTATGATAATCCACTTCAAATCATCTCAGTAAATATGACTATCATTCAGTCCTACTGGATTTTTGCTGTGGCAGCTGATCATGATGAGATTGCAGAGCCCTGTAGTCATCTGGAAAGGCTTATGGATACAGTGCCAAAACACAATGTTCTACTAATCATGTTAGAGTGTATAAATCTCATTATCTGATGTTCGGGACCAATTTGTGTTTCACTAGTAGGTTGGATGTTTTTTTATCATTGGTTTTTTGCCTTTGGGCAAATACCAACTGATGAGCCTTAAAAAACTGTTATGCCACAGTTGAAACCTTAGAAAACTGGGCTTACTTCTGCAGCATCTCACAGGACAAAATTTACTTTGTTTTTGCCCCCTGCTGCTGCTCTGACGGGGAGAAGTTGGAATAGCAGTGGGAGGCAGAGATTAAAGTAGTTTGTTTTTGAGTGAGACATCTGGCTACTAAACACTAAATTCCAAAATTATAACAGTGTCCTACAGTACTTTTGTTTTTCAAAATGATTCTTCAATTTGTGCCTGCTTTTGCCTTTTGCCAATGACTTTCTCCATCCTTTGTAAAAATGAAAAAGCATGTATATACACTTGGGTAATTGAAAATTCCAACTTACATTCAACCATGGGTCAGACATAAAACTATGTAAGGCGTGTATAGATTATGCGAGTTTGTATAATCTGCTAGTCCTTGCCAACGTATTCTCTCAAGAAAAACTGCTAATAATATTTGGATCTTTCATCATTAAACTGTGGTCTTTTTACTTTGACATGCCTTATCATGCATTGGTCTTACCCTGTGCTTGTTCTTATCCTAACAAGTCACATAATCAGAACTTTAAAGGATTATAATATTCAAAGCCTCACCGGAGCTAGGCCATTGTCAATCCTTTCATTATAAAGTGGAAACAATCCTAGAATTTCATGCGTTACCAGTATACTAATATTAGAGAAGGGTAGTTTTTGGGGGTTTTAAATATAATTTTAATTGAGCATCTGAGACCTTGAGGGACTTATCTAAGTAGACACACTGAAAGCTGTGCCTAGAGATGCTATTTTTAGTATTTAAATAAATATTTTCTAATGCTAATAGCAGGGTGGGAGTAGGGACCTACTCCTTTGTGACCCTGTACAGTGCTGTGTACATCTGGTAGTGCTATATAAATAATTAGTAGTAGTACTGTAGTAGGATTTGATTTAAATCATGATTTAAATTACTAATCAGAAAGACTTGATTTAAATCATGCATATAACATGAATGGATTACTTTAATTCATTTACCAAAAAAAAATTTAAACTTAGAGAGTGTAGTGTAGTGGTTAGAGCTACAGCCTCAGCATCCTGAGGATATAGGTTCAAACACTGTGCTGCTACTTGTAACCCTAGGCAAGTCACTTAGGGCTAGATTCACTAAGGACACTGATCATGTCCCGATTTTCCTCCGACCCGATTCACTAACCTTGTGGCCGATCATCCTCTGATCCGATCCAATCCACGCATGCAAATGAGGGGAAACTGCATGCAAAGTAGGAAGGATGAGATTCACTAAACAAATGCAGGCACACCGACTGGGATGGTCGATCCAAAAACAAGCTACTGGTGAGGACCAGTCGCTTGTGTAAAAACCCTGCTCTCTACCGCAATTCTCCTGCTCTGGCCTCCCTGCTCTCTGCCCCGATCTCCTGCTCTTTGCCCTGATCTCCTTCTGCTCTCTGCCCCGACTCTCTTGCCCTTCCCCGCAACTTACCCCATACCTCCCTTTTATCAGATTGCGCTAGAGGATTTTTTTTTTCTGGCAAGGTAAGTACGCTGACATTCATAGGAATTCTATGAGTGTCATAGCATTTACTGTGTCAGCCCGCGCTAAAAAACTGTAGTGCGTCTTGATAAAAGGGGACATTAGAGAATTATCATTTTGAAATTGTAACATATAAACAGACTTTTCTTCATGTATGTCAGCATGAAGTTCTTATTTTATGAACTGTTAACTTTCTTTTGTTTTAGGGTCACTTTAACCATATTATGAGCTTCCAGAAGATGGGATAAATGCTTTAGAGAGACCCAGAGCTGCAAACATGTTTTATGATTATACTACTGGATTTAAGTGCAAGCCTATTAAGTGACTTCAGGGAAGTTTATTTTCTCATCTGCATCATAATTTTATAGTACATGTATAATATCACAGTGCTCACTTGACCAGAAGCTCTTGGATACCATGTCACATTTCTTTCTTCATTGTTGCTCTAAAAGTGGACAGAATAAGAATTGGAAAGCAAATTTGGGTAAAAGTTGAAAATTGAAATACGCTAATTATATATGGGGTAATATTCAAAGCCCACATATAAATTGCAGGAGTGACAGGGGCCCTTTTGCTAAAGCTTAACGCACGCTAACAGACATTAGCATGCACTAAGACACGGATTCTAGTAACGGTGTCCAGAAGTTAGGCGGTGGTCTACTGCCTTCTAACTAACTACTCGGGATGCATGATTTTTACATTGAAGGTGCACCTACAGAAATGTCTAGGCATGCCTAAGGATGCCTGAGGCCGACATGGGCTTGGTTTACGTCAGAAATGGTCTTAGGCTTCCTTAGGTGCTTCCGTAGGTGCAAGTAAGGTGCCTTAAATGTAGGCCTGTAAAATACTGGCCTACATATAAGGCTTCTGTTTTTAAAACAGCTGCAATTCTATAAAAAGCGCTGATGTGTAATTGGCACGCGATCGGCGGACATTTTTAGGCTGCCATCATTACCAGTGCTGTTTATAGAATCAGGGCCTAAGGCCCTCTTTTACTAAAGTGTGCTAACCCATTAGCATGCGCTAATTTGATTAGCACGCGCTAAACGCTAACACGTGCATGTTGGTCTATGGACGCGTTAGCATTTAGCGTGCGCTAATCGGTTAGCGCACCTTAGTAAAAGAGGGGGGTAAGTGTCTTATAGGTATAACATAGGATGGACAGCATTTACAATGCTCTAAGGTCCATTAACACGTGATAAACTTTAGTAAAAGGGTCCCATAATGTTTTAAGCAGTGGGCTGAGGACCCTAAAAACCAGTTGTCCAGTCCTACTGACACACTTTGTGGCCTTGGTTGAATCATTTTACCTCACTAAGGGGGCAGTTCTGTAATAAGGCACTTGGTACATATAAGCCTATTTTATGAAGGAATGTGGTGCCTTCTTTCTTTTAGAGAATACTAGCCTAACCTAGTATATATGAGGTAAGTGTAATTGTGAGCCCTGATATCATCCATGCACACATATGTCCCTCTTACAATGCATGCTATGGAAGTTAAGCAGGTATTTTCAGAAATGGAGGAGTAGCCTAATGGTTACTGCAATGAGCTATGATCCTGAGGAGCTGGATTTGTTTCTTGCTGCAGCTTCTTCTGTTCTTGGGCAAGTCGCTTAACTATCCATTGCTCTGCGTACAAAAAAAACACCTTAGATCACTGTTTCCCAAACCTAGTCCTAGAGGCACTCCGGCCAGACAGGTTTTCAGGACATCCACAATGAATATTCATGAGGGAGATGTGGAGGCAGTGCATGCAAATCTCTCTCATGAATATTCATTGTGGATATCCTGAAAACCTGACTGGCTGGGGTGCCTCCAGAACCAGGCTTGGGAATCACTGGGTTAGTATAATTGACTAGAAAGCAGGAGACCAGAGTTCACATCCTGCTTCTACCAAAGAAACATTTTGGTTGGCATCTCCTTGTGAGCACGCTGATGCAGCAAAGGGAGTGCTTATTCTGTAGCAGTATCTAAACACCAAGATTCCATTATAGAATCCTATATAATAAAACGCTAGCCTCGCATGCGCACTCCTATTTGCGTGCTTCCGTGATCAGTCGGTCTGTGGCCACAGGAGTGCGCATGTGCGCTTATACGTTACCAGCCGCCGATCGCCTCCACAAGCCGGGGCCGCAGCCAGCCGCCGATCTCCGTTCCTTCAGCTGGGGGGGGGGGGGGGCGTGTCTCGGAGGAGAGGAATCGCGGCCGCTCAGCGCCCCCACCGAGGAGCCCAGCAACTTTCCGCCCCGGCTCTTAAACTGACCCCCCTGCCCGGGACCCGAGTCCTTTGCCGCCCCCCCCTTCCCTTCCCGCGGGCCCGACTACAAACCTGGCAATTCAAGCAGCGTGTGCAGCAGTCTTCACACGCTGCTTCGGGCCCTTCTACTGCCCTGATTTGCTCTGCCGCGTCTCTGATGATGTCATCAGGGATGTGCCAGAGTAAATCAGGGCAGTAGAAGGACCCGAAGCAGCGTGTGGAGACTGATGCAAGCGTTGCTGGAATCACCATGTTTGTAGTCCAGATCGTGGGAAGGGAAAGGGGGGGGTAGAGGAAACACTAATGCTGCTGCACAGGGAACTGGTGGGGGAGAGGGAAATGGAGGGGGAGGGAATGCTGCTTTGGACAGACAGACAGAGGGAGGAAGGGAGACAGAAAGAAAAGAAGAAAGACACAGTGGCAGGGAGATACACAGAAAGACAGACAGACAAAGGGGGCCAGGGACAGAGACAGACAGAAAGAAAGACAGCGGGAGTCGCGTCAGGAGGGGTGCGGGATGCGGCAGAGGGAACTTTTCCAATGGGTGCAACTGGGCGGCTGTCAGGAACCTCTGATCAGGGGCAGACCAAGGTAAATGTATCATAGGGATAAGAAGGAGGAGGGGGGAGAAAAAGTAAGGGATGCCTACTGCTGGACAGGGGGAGAAGGAAAGAGGTGCTGATGGACAGGGGGGGTGAAGAAAAAGGAACGGAGGCCTAATGTTGGACAGGGGGAGAAGGAAAGAGGTGCTGCTGCTGGGGAGGTAAAACAAAGGGAGAAGGGCTGCTGCTGCATAAGGAGAGCAGTGAAGGGGTAGTGGTGGACACAGGGGAGGTAAAAGGAAGGGAGAATGGACAGGGGGAGCAGGCAAAGGGTGGTGATGAACAGCCAAGGGAAAAGAAAGAAAGAAAGCGGCTAAGGAGAGAGAGAGAAAGAAATAAAGACAGACACACACACATATATTCTAGCACCCGTTAATGTAACGAGCTATAAGACTAGTACTAATATAATCTGACATTGACATGCCTTGCATTTAAGTGCTACGAGATAGCTTAACTGACCACACCTAAATGCAACAGTGGCATGTGCAGCTTCTGATATTCTGTCCTGCCCATGCCCCACCCATGTGTATAACCCTCTTGAATTTGCACACTCTAGCACTTACAAAATAGCACTTAGCGTGCTATTTTTTGGTGCACATACACACATAAAGGGATACCTAACTATTGGCACCTCATTATAGAATTGCCCTTTAAGATGTTATGAGCAAGTGACTATATCTCCTATTGACTTAGGTTGTAAACTGCTGTGGGAAAAGTATTTGTATGGAATTTGTCAAAGAACACACATTTCAGTAGTCTGTGTAAATGATAGAGTAATAATTATGCATTGCAACACTCCAAAGTATCCATATACTCCTTCATATCAATGAATATTAATATATGTTTAACAGTGCACCTTTTATTGCTCTTCAGCTCTATTCTAAACCTCAGGAAACTGTTCAGGAGGACTTAGCAGAGAGAGGGGAATAGGATGGAGAAAGGACCAGGGTGAGTGAGATCAAAATTTAATGGGGAGGAGAAAGAGAGGCTTGAAGGTGGATGAGAGGTTGAGGAATAGAAAGAGCGAAGACCAGAAATAGGAGACATGGAGTACAGTAGACTGAGTACAGGAGGCAGATAAGGAAAGCAAAATAATGTCCAGAGATGGGGAGGGGCAAAGAAAGATGGAGGGAAAGAGATGGGGACTGCTGGGAGAAGTGCAGAACCATGGTTGGGTGAATAAGAGAATGATGGGTTAAGAGTGAATAAGCAAAGGAGAAAGTAGGAGTGATGAGAGTTTGGGTGTTAAGGATGGGAACGAGAAGAAAAGAATGGCAGGGAGTGGAACTTGGAGATAGATGAGGAAGGAAGGTCTTCAAACCAGAGAGCAAACAAGAGTCTTGTAAGAATTTAAAAGAGACTAATAGAGGGATGGATAAAGTGCAGATAAGACTCATAAGAACATAAGAATAGCCTTACTGGGTCAGATCAGTTAGGTCTCATTTAATAAAATACTGCTAGAGTTTTTGCATAAATGTGTTTTTATCAATGTATCATTGCTCAGTGTGAAAACATAAAAGTTATAATTGTAATACCAAGAAATGTGCTCCATTAAGCAAAAATAATAGAAATTTTAAGAAAAACAGAGCTTTATGTAATCTGTGGCTTTCAGTGACCCCTGGATGTACTATAAAAAAAAATTTAAAAAATTATTTTCTGATCAAGCACAATCAAAAATCATGGGAAAAACTGCAATTTGCACAGTTCTTCCAACTTTAGGTTTTTCTGGACAACACTAAGGGCTCCTTTTACGAAGGTGCGCTAAGTGTTTTAGCGCACGCACCGGATTAGCGCGTGCTAGCTGAAAATCTACCACCTGCTCAAAAGGAGGCGGTATCGGCTAGCGCACGTGGCAATTTAGCACGTGCTATTCCGAGCATTAAGGCCCTAATGCGCCTTTGTAAAAGAAGCCCTAATATACAAGCAGAGACAGATTTAAAGCTCATGCACACCTTTCTCCTTCACCACCTGCAAAGGAGAAGCATAGGAGGGAACTGGCACTGGTAACTGTAGACATATACCTACTCTACTTAATAGGAAATCCAGCCCAATGCATGAGAGGTATTTGTATACATGAGCCTGGTTCCTATAGCATTAAGAATAATTTGAAAATCAGACCAGTGAAGGTGATCTCAAAGATTGAGCTGAGGACTCTAGCATACAGTTTAGTGTTCTGTCATCCTAAAATTCTGGGCCAGTGTACATACTTAAGCTTTCTATAAAATATATGCATATTTTCCTAAAGCTTGGATGACATATGTGATCCCCATAGAAGTAAATTATTTTTCTACCTCCCCTATGACTGTTGCCATTCTGAGCATTACACTGGTCTTTTACTTTTTGACTGTGAATGGATGCATTATTAGTCAAAATGCAAAAGTTCTTCCGTGTAGCAATTTATTTTATATTACAGACATAACAAAATAAATAGTCCTTGAAAGTGAACATGAGCTACTATAAATCTGTTCCTGGACCAGCAAAACTGAATATTGGAGCATATTTTTTTTTCATAACTGTATTTTATAACTCTTGACTTTTTGAGTTATTAATTTGTTGTTTTAGAATGTGTGAAATTTCTAACTTTATAAGATTGAAACAAGAACTGTTGTAATCAACATACTATAAGTAATAATTCTATATTTCTTCTTTTTTAAAGATTTGAATATTAACTGATGAAACTTGCAAAATTTAGCATAAAAATGTAAGTTCAACAATGGAAATTATAGTACAAAAGAGAGATTACCAGAGTTTAAGTTGGCCAGTCATCTGTTCCTCTGTTTTATTTGCTATACAGATGTATAGTCAACAGTTCTTTAATGCTGTATACTAATTTTTGATGAAGACATGTTAATTTTTATAAAACCAGCAGATACTTTTGTAAATTAAGCATATATTTGTAAAAGCATATAATATTTTTAATATACTTCAAAATTCTGCCTCTGTGTTTGTCAGTTTGCTATTGGCGCAAGAGCTGCTTGTGACCAATTAACTGTTAGCATGCACAAATTGTCACATTAAACCCCTAAAACAAGTGGCCATAAGGGGCATGGAAGGGAAGATTAGGTGCTTACCTTGATAATCTTCTTTCTAGTAAACAGGCACATCATTCCTGAACTCTTAGGTAGTCAATCCCTTCCTGTGAGATTCTGTGAAGAGAGACTCATTAGCATTTTCTTCACTCTACCTCCCATCACTCTGGGCTGTCCTGTAATTCTGCAGTTTATATCAAAGCAGATAGTCAGCCTTAGAGAGGAAACTTAAGAGGGAGGGGTATGGGGATGCTCCCCGAGAAACAAGTCTGTTCTGTTCATATCACATAAAACATAATACTTAGAACATAAACCATTGAAACACAAACATTTAAGCACATAACAAGGTGGAACGAACCAGCCACCTAACTGAGTACAGCAACCTGCACTAACAGTCATAGGGTTCAGAAGGATACCCACTGAATGTAATAATAGCCATGCTATCCTCTATCCTTGTCCTTACTAGATAAAGGAAAGAAACAATAAAACCATACTTCCCAGCTTATCTGAGGCAATAAGTAGGCTAATTATCATCTGACCGGGCAGGAATCATGGATTCAGGAATTATGTGCCTGTTTACTAGAAAGAAGATTATCAAAGTAAGTACATAATCTTCCCTTCTAGTGCAATAGGCACATCATTCCTGAACTCTTGGGACATATCAAAGCAGTCCTCAGAATCTAGGGTGCACTGCAAAGCAGTCTGCCCCTTGGCTACAGACTTCTTACCTCACAATCTGAACTGTCCCACAGCCAGTGATGTCCCAAAGCTCGGAGCCTCTGCAGCACCAAAAAGCCTCATGATTGGAAAAAAAAACAAACAAAAAAACAACCTTAACTAAAGGAAAAATAAATCAAGCAGAACAGACAGGCTTCTACCATCTCACATATAGAGACACAAACTGAGGAGTTACAGGACAACCCAGAGTGATGGGAGGTAGAGTGAAGAAAATGCTAATGAGTCTCTCTTCACAGAATCTCGCAGGAAGGGATTGACTAACCAAGAGTTCAGGAATGATGTGCCTATTGCACTAGAATGGGTGGGTACTGTACCTTACAATTAACATAAAAGTCATTTCTGTGTGTTAACTGCTAACACTAGATAACACAGTGTAATTAGCTACACCTCCAGAGGTATATCTGCATTATCTGCTGGAGAAGCGACCAAAATTTGATTTCAGTTTGGGTGCCTAAATCAGCCCAGAATTCACATTTGGCCTGATGGTGGTTTCGATTGATAATGCTGGTGTATTTTTGATTGAAACCAAGACTTTTTGTGCCTGTGGCTTTCCTCCTCCCAAACCCAAAGGATCTCCCATTTCCTTCCTCTCTCCTCGAACAGAAGAAGCATCTCTCCTGGACCCAACCTAAACTACTATGCTGGGAAATTACCTTCTTGGTGGTGGTTTGTCAGTAGCAGCTACAAAAATTTACAACACTAAAAGGACTTCTGTGTTCTGGTTTAAAAAGTTAATAGTAGTACATTTATCTTCATTTATTAGCAATTTTAGGGGCCTAGTTATTGTAAGTACACTAAAAACTATGCACTAAAATTGGTCCACACTTTACCATTAAGTTTACTACTGATGTATGAGTATTATGGTGTATGTAGTACATAAGCGGTCTGAAAAGAAGGCTATCAAAAGCACAGGGAGGGCACTTCTCAGAGGCATAAAGCTGAGCTTTCCTCATCACTCTACAATAGGTTGCCAAAATGTAAGTGCTTCTGCGCTTTTAAATTTATGGAATACTGCCGCCCATATGGATAAGGGTACACTTAAGTGCGTAAATGACAACGTGCCTAAGGTCTCTTCTATAATTACCCAGTAAAATAGCATGCAGGAGAATTCTATATAGGTTGCCCAAAGCTAGATGGTCAATTTTGCAAAGTAATTGGTATAACAATCAACAGCTAAAATTAACAAGCACTTAATTGGTAGTTAATAGGAGTTACACACAGATCAACCCTACGCTCTGTTCTATTACATATGTACCTAATTGTCATTATACACATGGCCATGGGAAGAGCATGGGTGGGTCAGGGGCATTCACAGAATTTAGGTGTGTTATAGAATACCTGCTTTTATGCACCTAACTGTCATTAGTTGGGTGCAAGCATTATACCATCTAATCCAGGGATCTCAAAGTCCCTCCTTGAGGGCCACAATCCAGTCGGGTTTTCAGGATTTTTTCAATGAATGTGCATTGAAAGCAGTGCATGCACATAGATCTCATGCATATTCATTGGGGAAATCCTGAAAACCCGACTGGATTGCGGCCCTCAACGAGGGACTTTGAGACCCCTGATCTAATCTAATATAGTATTTCCTAATCGTGTTATGCCTAAACAGGTTCAAGGCACTTTACAATGTAAGGAATTGCAGAGTCTATATAATATATTATAGCAATCTGAGGAGGGCTGATTTATGAATAGAATAATGGGGATGGAGAGTGGTGGTTCTATGACTGCACTAGTATAACATTTTGAATGATTATGAGATTTAGTTGTCTACGGTGTGTATGCTTTCAAAGAAGAGAGTTTTTAATTTTTTTTCCAGAATCTTGTAGAATGTTTCCATCCTGATGTCAGTCAGTAGGTTGATCTAGGTCTTGGTGTCCAGGTAAGTGAAGAGCGAGTTGATTGTGTTTTTCTATTTAACCCCTTTGGGAGATGGAAGGAGTAGTTGAAGCAATTCTTGTTTTCTGGTTGATGCTGACCAGGAATTGATGAATAAGTTTATGAGTGGTTCAGGGTTTTTTGCATATAGAATTTGGAATATTATACATGATAGTTTGAAGGTGATATGAGTTTTGACAGGTAGCCAGTATAAGTACTTATAGTAAAGTGAGACAGAGTCAATTTTTTTTTTTTAATTAGTCTTATCGCCGTGTTTTGAATCATCTGTAATTTTTTCAGGAGAGTAGAGAGAGTTGCAGTAATCCAGCTGTGGCAGTATAAGCATTTGCATTAATATGGCAAAGTGGTGCTCTTGAAAGAAGAGTCTAAGTCTCATATTGTAGAAGGTTTTCTTCCTTAAGTTGGATACTTGAGATTAAAATGATAGGGTTGAGTTGAATATGGCTCTGAGGAACTTGAATGCCTTGTTGATATCCAGTGTGGATCCCGAGGTTAGAGTTACAGTGGCAGGGACCATATGTGCAGTGTTATGAAGCCATAGAACTTTGTTTTTGTCCACATTTAGTTTGAGTTTGTTGAATGCAGCCCAGGTCTGAATTTGGTCTATTCCATTTGATATTAACTGCATTGTTTCATTAGAGTTATGATTAATTGGGATGAGTAGAAGAATGTCATCTGCATATGAAAATACACTTTCATTGTTGTCGAATTTGATATGGCATGGTGAGCTCATGAAGAAGTTATAGAGGTTCAGTGTTAATGGTGATCCTTGCGGTACACCATGGAACACTTGCCTTGTTTTTTTTAATACTTCGTCTTTGTAGATAAGATATTGTCTGTTTTGTAGGAAGAATTTGAACCAGTTCAGGACAGTTCCTACAATGCCTATTTCATTGAGTTTAACTAGTAAAAGTTGGTGGTAGACTGAGTCGAAAGCGGCAGATATGTCATATTGAAGGAGAATCACCTAGCAACCAATGCTCAAGTATTGCTTGATTTTGGTGGTTATTGTCAATAAAAGGACCTATGTGCTATGATGGAGGCAAGAGTGTTCTTCAACATAGGCAGAGAGTTGTTTGCAGATATGTGTTTCAAGAAGTTTGGTTACTATTGGGATTCCAGCTATGGGTCTGAAATTAGAGGGGCTCAAGAGGTCTACATTTGGGGGATCAGCGTGAGGGCAATTTGCTCCATTTGAGATGATAGTTTTATCAGCCATTCTATGATGTGGTCAGAGGCTTCAGCAAGTAGATTGGGACATCAGTCAAGTATACTGCTGCAAGTGGACAATTTTTTTTAGAGAATACTAGTAGTTTTTTGAGATAAAGGCTGGAAGGTGCTCTAGATTTGGTTTGTTGGATTCAAGTCCGGAAAAGTATGATTTGATTGGAAAGATATAGAAGCAGTGATGGTAGCTTTTTAGACTCCTGACTGTACTTTTTTGATCTTATTTTGGAAGAAGTCTGCTAAGATCTGCACATTAGGTTGAGAGTCAATGTCTGATTGACCTAATGCTGGGGGTGAAGTCATGGTGTGCATTAGGTAGAATAGTTTGGGGTTTTTTAAAAGTCAAAATTATTGCTCTCAATTTTGAGAGCATAATGGAGGGGGAGTTCCTCAGCAATATGGAATTTGTATTTGTTGATAGCCAATCTCCACACTGATTTTTGTTCTGGGAGATTGCTCTTTTGCCATTGTCTTTCCAGTTGTCTACAAGACTACTTTTCTGCTTTTAGGGCATCTGTGAATCAAGGCAAGGACTTGGCTGATTTTTGTTTTTTTGTAACATAATGGTGCAACGGAGTTGAGGGTTTGCTCTAATGTGTTCTTCCAGTTGTTGAGTGAAGTTATTAGGCTGGTTGAAGTGTCATTTAGCATTTCAGAGGCTTTAGTTCCAGATTTCATTGGCATTAATCTTGCCTCTTCTTAGAGGTTTCCCACTAGTAGTCTTGATGGTAGGTTTTTCCTTGTGGAGGTTGACGTTGAAGGATAATAAGTGGTGGTCCAACCAAGGGACTGTAGTCCAGTTAGTTTTTGCTATAAGTGTGGGTCCTGAAGATTTCAAGTTTAGCTGGCTGTCCAGTAAGAACCTGTAGAAGTTTGTGGTGATTGTGTTGTCCTGAGACTCAAGTAGAATGTTTATATCTCCTAGGACAATCAGTGTGGTACATTGACAGGTTAGATTTGAAATCATTTCCTATATTTTTGTGGTAATGTTGGAACAGAGTCTTGGGGGGGTCAGTAAATCAGTAAAAATCCAATGCTGTTTGAGTGTATTTTGATTTATCTTCTAATATGCAGATTGTATATTCTAGTTCCAGTTGTATTGCACAGCTGGATAGCGAGATATGGAAGGAACTTTGTAGCTCAAAGCAAGGCCATCACCCTCTTTCTTTGGTCTGGGTCTGTGGATTATGCTGTAGCCTGGCGGGCATAAGTAGAGAAGTACTGAACTTGTAGACCCTTTGTGAAGAAGACGAGGCCAGCGTTGTTGGAAATCAAATCATTTATTAGTGGGAGTTTGTTGGCTACTGACCTGGCATTAATATAAATGCGTGGGACTGGAATGATTGTTTTTTTTCTATAGGGAACGGTAGATCTAATGGGATTTTAAGTAAGTTGTAGTGGTTTTGTAGGGAGGGGTTTGGTGTTTCATTTTATTAGCTGGGTGGTTGCCGGTGATTGTTTTATGAATTGACTTGGGATTGTTCATGGTGTACTGGTTGATAAATGGAGAGGGTCTGTATGTATGATGGTTGTGATATGTAGGGTGCCATATTGGATGAGAGGTGTTAATTGGTAGGTCAGTAGTTAGGTTGAATAGTCCAAGAAGGAAAATGAGTAATATATGGGACCATTTCATTTATTTCTTATATACCGCCAAAGCCATGGTAATTCGAGGTGGTTTACAAGGTTTCAGGTTTAGGTTTCAGGTTTATTTAAAACGTTGATATACCGCCTTATCAAAATTCAGAGCGGTTTTACATAATATGAGAACAAAGAATAAAAAGGACAAGTTAAAAACAAATTACAATTAATATTACAAACAATCAAAACGCACTGACAAACATTAACATACCGATACAAGATGGAAAAGGGTAGAAATACATTTTAAATAAAGACAAAGAGAGGGAGAAGGATCAAAACAAAAGGGAGGGTAATGGAAAAATAAATAGTCAGGTACTTGTAAAATAGGTTAAAATGACTAAAAGATGGCAAAGGAACAGTTTTCCATTACCATCCTTAGAAGGACTATTGTACTCCGAATGCGTCTTTAAAAAGAAAGGCCTTCAAGTTACTTTTAAATTTATCAAGTGGTGAAATTTCTCTTATATAATACAATGTGCTGGACAATCAGCGACATAGTTACAATATAGAATCAATGAATACAAGTACAATAAGGAGAGCTGGACAGTCCAGATCACAAGTACCTGCAGAAACCTACATAGTAGCAACTTTCCATATTATCAATTCCAGGGTAAGCAGTGGATTCCCCATTCTGTCTCAATAGCAAACTATGGAGTTTTCTCCAGGAACTTCTCCAAACTTTTTTTAAACCCAGGTACGCTAAATCCTGTGACCACGTCCTCCGGCAATGAGTTCCAGAGCTTAATTTCATTGAGTGCAAAAAATATATATTTCCTCCTATTTGTTTTAAAGGTACTTCATTTGTACTTTTTGAAAGAGTAAAAAGTCAATACACTTTTATGCATTCTACACCACTCAGGATTTTGTAGACCTCAATCACATCCTCCCTCAGCCATCACTTTTCCAAGCCGAAGAGCCCTAACCTCTTCCATGTCCTGATCCTTCCTCTCAATCATCTGATAAAATAAATCTCCCTATCCCATCAGGTGAGATGTAGGGGGACCAAGGGTGTGGGCCACAGGTTTATTTTTGCATGTCAAGGGACATATGGGAGATCCACGGCTGGGAGATCTTCATTGTCCTTGGGTAGATAAGAAGGAAAATTGGGGGTGAGGGAGAATGAAAACTTTTGTGTTTTGCATTAGGTGAGGCGGAGGGCGTAGGAAAGTAGGTTGGGAAATGGAAGACTCAGGTTCAAATCTTATAGCAGTTCCCTGTGGTCTTGGGCAAGTCGCTTAACCCTCTATACCTCAGGAGAGTCAATAGTAAAGCCATTCCTGTATCAAGCCAAGAAAATTGCAAGATGAGGTCTTCCATTGCATGCACTAGGAGTCAATTCCATTGCATGCAGTAGGAATCAATTCAACTCAAGGGCAGATCTTCAGGGAAAATGGGGTATGTAGTTTTCTCATTGAGGGAAGGCTACAGATATTCCTCTCCCAACATACTGTTAGTGAACCAGATGGGTACACTAGCAAAGAAAAGTTAAATGAGAGTGCCTTAATATAATTTCTGCTTGGAGAGTCTTACAGTATAGTGAACTTATAACTAAAGAGGTCATTAGAATCTTGTGTTTTGCATACATTTAGCACAGCAACATATTAGCTAAGCACTGTGCTTTTTGAGGAAGTGGAAAACCTTTGAACATAGAGCATTAATTGACATGTATACTCATTTTAATGTATATTTAGTACATCAGGCCCTTAATGAGGAGGAAGTGATGAAACAAAACCACACATTATAGTAGCCAGATGAATTTTCAGTGCCTGCATTTCTTGTACAGTGTATTTTCTGCCCCCATGTTATGTGGGCATTTGCTCAGTTTCTTACATAGGAACTAGTTAAATGTTTGTAATGAATGTGTAAGTTATAGGTGCTCTGTGGATTTGGATTCCCGGAGGGCTTTGCTTTCCTGAGGGCTGAGCTGCTTCCACAGAGCATGGGCCCGCCTCCTTCTCCAGTCTGGGAAGAACAGTGGCCATACTGCTGAGCGCATGCCTGGATGAGAACCCGAGTATGGTGTTGTTCTCCCACCAGGTTTTTTCACCCTTTAGTTCTAATGATCTAACACAGCTTAAATTTATTTCTAAGTCTGGAGAACGTTGTCGTTTTCACAAGGTGGACACTCCCAGCATAACCCTGATATAATAGGCTTGAACTGCATTGATCTACCTGACTGTAAGTGTGCTTCATTTATTAAAGAAACTCTTCAATCAATTCAGATTCTGGCTGGTGACACCAAGATTACAGAATTAGGGGTTGGCTGAATAAGGAACCTCTTACTAAAACCTGAGATAGAGACTATGCAGTGAGCTGTAGCTGTATAGTATGATTTGGTCAGCATTGCGTATATACATCATACTGGAAATGCAGGCACCATTGCATCCTATTGATACAGCCCACTGTACCAGTATTTGAAGGAATGCATTTCCACATCTTTTGTTGAACCTCCGTGAGAAATTATGAATGAGCATTCCTTCAAATGCAGTGCATTAATTTGTGCCACTACATGACCCGGATATACTGCACTTTGGATATCGAATAATTTTTTAAAATATCAAAATTTTCTCCTAGGGGACTTTTCTATTTGAATTCTCTTTGTCATTTGTGTCGGTTGCTGCAAATATCCTCTTTACTTGTCACTAAGGGCCCCTTTTACAAAGCTGTGGTAGCGATTCTCCTGCGACAAATGCACCAAAGCCTATAGGAGTTGAATGAGCTTTGGTGCATTTGCCATGGGAGAACCTGCTTTGTAAAGGGGTCCTAATAGATTTGACATAGACAAAAAAGCAAAACTGGATTTAAAGTATGGCATTTATGTCTTGGGCATCGCAGTGCCAAATAACCATACTATGTACCATAGTAAAAATATATCCTGTATTCGTTCTAATTTTTTTAAAATCTTATTTTGTATTACATACTGCATGGGATAAATTAGATTTTCTTTTCACTGGTATTTTTTCATTATTTAGTGAAACTTCTTTGTAGATTTCTCTCTGTGTTATGTTGCACCTTCACATTGTCAGTAAAACAAGATAAAAAATGCAATGATATTTGTCTGCAGCGCCTAGTGTCATTCATGAGTTATACATAAATGGCAGCACTCCATATTTAAAAAGAACACGGACCGCCTTGTATCTAAAGTATGTTTCCCAGGAGATGGCTTCACCATTTGATCTATTTTTGATTAAAATGTAAAAATTAAAAATTAAATCAAATGGTAGTATAACTCCTTAGGGAAGACACACTTCAGTTATGAAGTATTCCCTACAGTAACCTGAAAATCTTACAGCTGTATTGTCTCATCTGTAGGTGGTCTTTTTATGTCACACATAATTAAAATGAATTGCTATTAGAGAAGCCATACCACTGCATACAGATTTATGAACCTTCTGGCACATGCATTCAGATGCAAACAATGGTATGGGAAACAATCTGTTAGAGAGTAAGCAGCAGGAAGAGAAATGTTTTTTTTTCTATGGACAGGTAAGCTTTCTGGTAACAACTTTTGAGTTAGAAAATGTGATCAGGTACCAGTGTGCATTGTAACATTCTGAAAGTCTGATTAAATACTTCCCCATTTAAAATGACTAAAAAACCCAAATAAAATAACTACCGCTACTTTCTCAAAATTGTGACTCAGTTATGAGTATTCCATTTGAAAATGTCATATAATGTGGAGAAAAAAAAGACCTCGGGGGGAAAAAAAAAACCCCAAAAGCTAACTCCCTCAACAAACAGAGTAAGTCTAATATAATCATAGGTCAAAAAACTCCACACTGTAAGGAAGCGGAGTGAGTGAGGATCACTCCCACCCCGACCTCACTGCTAGACCACCAGGGCTTCAAAGGGAGGGGGCTACCTTCGTCCAGTGGGCAAGAAGGCACTGGACGAATGTTACAATGCAAAAGTTTGACTTTTAAAAAACCCCAAACTATTCTACCTAATGCACACCATGACTTCACCCCCAGCATTAGGATCTGGGAGTGGGGAAGTGTCTGCCACTCAGGAGGGTGGGCAGGAAGGCTGTGCTGAGTGCGGCTAGCAAGCAGAAGAGGGTTGAAGAGAGATGCAGTGTGAGTCTCTGTGTTATCAAACAACCTGTCAGTCCCAATTACGCCATATAGACTCTTCCGTATTTAATACCTTACGTTAGGGTTTTTACTTCTTGGCCACTCATCCTCAACAATTCTAGTTTAAAGCTCTCTTCAGTAAGTTAGCCAGTCTGCTGCAGAAGACTCTTCTTCCCCTCTTGGATAGATGGGCACAGGCTTTGCTTAATAGTCCTTGAAAAATCAGCCTGTGGTCCAGGGAGCTGAAACATTCTTGATGATACCATCTGTACACACAAGTATTCATCTCCAGGATACATAAGGTTGGGGAGGCCTCACCGGGGGGGGTTCCTGTCTACCCCTCCCCCGCCCCTCCCCTGCCTGGCCTCATGTCCTATCCTGCCTCAGTACCCCCCCCAGGAGCCCCCCCACCTTACACCGGCCCCCCGCTAATCGCTCCTGGGGGCTTCTAGCTTCTCTGCTTTGGCCTTTACTCTCACAAAGCTGCAGAGAGCAAAAAGGAATGGGCCCGATATTCATAAAATAATGAAGAGTAGATATTCACCAAAATTTAAATGGCCAGAACTGTTTGTAAAGGGGATAGACCTAAAGATCTCAATATGTATACTGTAGAAGAAAGGCGGGAGAATGGAGACAAGACAGTGGTGTAATGAGGGTGAGAGGCGCATAGTGCAGTGGTGCCCTCCCCGCCCTCATCTCCACCCCCTTCCCGCTCATTCCCTAATCCTCCCTGCCACATGTTCACCCCCTTCCCTTTCCCGTACCTCTAATTCACCACCATGAGCAACAAGAACTTGGAAGTGCTCCTCATGACCCTGTCGTCTCTCCCGCTGATGTCACTTCCTATGCGTGGCACCCGGAAGTGACATCAGCGGGAGAGATGACGCGTTTGTGAGGAGCACGTTAAAGTTGTTGCTCATGGCGGTGAACAACTAGAGGTAAGGGGAAGGGAAGGAGGACATGCGGGTGGTGAATGGAGGAGGGGTGCCAGCGCCCTCCCCCAACATGGTGCCCGGGTCGGACTGCCGACCCCCTCTTCCTTCCATTACTATGCCACTGAATGGAGATATGATAGAGATATTTAAATACCTCAGTGTTATAAATGCTAAGGAGGTAGGGGAGGAGCTTAAACAAAATGGCAGCCTGAGCTGTGTTGTCCAGAACACCATCGTTTATTTTTTCCTCTTTTTGATAGTCAAAAGGAAATCTAAGACCCAGATTTTTTCATCTGAACCCAGGTCTGTACCTCAATTAACTGGACTGTTGGATATTTTTGTGGAGTGCAGACTTAAGACTAATCTGGAGGATCAGATCTCGACTGGAGGCGGGAGCAGGGAAAGGTTTCTTCTGTTTCCCTCGAGGCAGTCTTTCCCTGGAACTGTGAAGACCGCTGAAACAACCGTAGGCCTAAGCCATGTTAGGTGACTCGGCGGGGGAACGGAGTGAGGCAGTCCTGCCTGCTGAGTGCGTGACGGAAGTGGAGTTCCCCGTGGAATAGCATCAGGAAGGATCAACGCCAGCACCTGCAGTAGGTGGTACACGGTTGGAAGAAGGAGTCCAGAGGAAAGATGCCGCGATCACATCATTAACAGATACTGAGAAAATTTCAAACTTGGAATCTCAGCCAGCATTGTTCCCTTTAAAAAGGCCATTGGCTTTTAATTTGGAGACTATCTGGGAAGCGATTTCTGCCTTGCAAATTTCTTTGGGTTCCAGACGCTTTCATCTCAATGTTGCAAAATACTCTCTGAAACTACAATTTTGAAAAGAAAAGTCAGAGACCTCGAGATTAAAACTACAGAATATAGAAAATGATTGGATAATTTCAAGTCTCAAGGATGAAGGACAGTGGGATATTCACTTTAAATTGGAGACTTTAGTGAATGCAGTCAGAAAACCTCAGATTAATTAATTTCCTAAAGTATTCTCAATACCTGCTGTAGATATGTTTAAAAAGTATTTATCTGAGCTTTTAAGAGTTCCAGAAGCTTGCTATCCTCCAATCTTAAAAATTTACTATCTACCCTTTAGGAAGAAAAACCAGTTACTAACCAATAAGGCCTTTCTGTTGGTAGTTTGGACTTGACAACCATTTTAGAAAGAAAGATATGGAAGCAGTAGCTTTGGCAACTTTGCTTGTTCAATTGGCATTGGACTCTAACCAAGACTGTTTGCCGAAAATGTATTTTAAGCACCAAGGTAATTTGTTTATGAGTCATAAAATTCAAATGTATCCTGATGTATCTAGGGCTACCCAAAAGAAGAGGAAATAATTTCTACTTTTGTGACCACAGGTTCTACAAATGGGAGCAACATTTGTGCTTAGACACCCTTGCAAATGTGTGGTTACCCTTAAGGGAATTAGATATGTGTTTTTTGAATCATCACAATTAACTTTGTTTATTGTTGGCAAAGCATCTTCCTCTGGTACTCCTCAAAATCTGCCGTTCTTTTTGTGCTCCTCCCTCACAAATTGTGGACTAAGGGCTCCTTTTACTAAGCCGCGTTAAGGCTTTAACGCGTAGAATAGTGTGTGCTACATTGCCCCGCGCGTTAGACCTTAACGCCAGCATTGAGCTGGTGTTAGTTCTAGGAGCGTAGCGGGCGGGTGTAGCATGCGGTAATTTCCTGCATGCGCTAAAAACGCTAGCGCACCTTAGTAAAAGGATCCCTAAATGACAGTGCATAAAAAAATATTTTCTATCAATATTTTTTCTTAATTTTTCCCTTCTTAGAAAATATATGTTATTGTTTATTTCTGCTTGACCACTTATGTCATGTATAATTGAAATTTCAATAAAAAAATTTTTATTTTTCCTCTAACTCTACTTTTCACTTCTCTATTACCCTCCAGGTACTTTAGTTAGATTGTGAGCCTTCGGGACAGTAAGGGAATTTTTCAAGTACCTTTCTTATTTCTAATCTTAATGTATATTTTCTGTAAACCGCTTAGAACCTAACGGATGTAGCGGTATATAAGAAATAAATTACATTACATTACATTACATTACATAAATAATGAAAAAAATGCAAAGGAGGCAAGTGTCTTTCAGTTGAAAGGAAGCTCTAGAATAAGAGGGCCTAGGATGAAAGTAAAAGGTGATAGACCCACGAGTAATCTAGGGAAATACTTCTTTATGGAAAGAGTGGTAGAAATATGAAACATCCTCTCAGTGGAGGTGGTAGAGATGAAGACTGTATATTAATTCAAAAAAAGCATGGGACAAGCATGTGGGATTTCTAGGGGAGAGGAAATGAGATGGCCTGGATGGGCAGACTAGATGGACTGCATAAACTTTATCTGTCATCATTTTCTATGTTTAATTTTTCTCCATTCCCCAGTACAGCAATGCTGATGCGATTAAACAGAACAGTTCTGGACTTTGGGCTCCTTTTTTTTGAGCCGCAATAGAGGTTTCTAACGTAGCCCGGAACGCTAAATTTCCAATGCTCACAGGAATTCCTTGAACGTCGGAGTCTGTGGTAGAAACCTCTACCATGGCTTAATAATACCCAGTGTTTAGTAGTAAAGAAATCTCCCCCCCCCCCCTCCCTTTTACAAAACCGCATAAGAGGTTTTTAGTGCCAGCCAGTGCACTGAATGCTCTGCGCTGCTACGATGCTCATAGAAATTCTATGACCATCGGTACAATGCAGAGCATTCAGTATGCTATAAAAAGCCTCTTGCGTGG
This sequence comes from Geotrypetes seraphini, assembly GCF_902459505.1. Classification (NCBI taxonomy): domain Eukaryota; kingdom Metazoa; phylum Chordata; class Amphibia; order Gymnophiona; family Dermophiidae; genus Geotrypetes; species Geotrypetes seraphini. The sequence goes on from NC_047087.1 coordinate 271,204,265, forward strand.
TTTGGTAAAAAGGGGAGGGGGGTTAGTTACAGCTAGGAAAAATAAAAGAAAGATGATTTGCTTGAAGATTTTTAAATAATGTGGCAAAACTATTCATCATGACAGCATAATTATGTCTGTTGTGAAGAAAGTTCAGTTGATTATATTTTTTATTTTATATTCTTTCCATAACATACTCAAACAAAAAGTACAGGTGCTACAGAAATATGAGTCTTAATTAGCACCACTTCTTATTGTAATACCTGCATTATGTGGAGAAATTATTATCTTTTCAAGCAGTGGGGAGGGTGTGGTGCAGTGGTTAAAGCTACAGCCTCAGCACCCTGCAGCTGTGGGTTCAAACCCACACTGCTCCTTGTGATCCTGGCAAGTCACTTAATCCCTCCCCCCCCCCCCCATTGCCCTAGGTACATTAGATAGATTGTGAGCCCTCAAGGATAGATAGGGAAAAAACTCATAAAACATTCTGAGCTCTCCTGGGAGAGCAATATAGAAAAACATTAGAAAATGAAATATCTGTATTGCTTTTACATTCATAGTCTTTAGAGTATTTAGATGTCGCATTAAGACGTATCTTTTTCATACATTTGTTTTAAATCAAGCTTTCTGATTGCCTCTTGTGATTTTTATTGTTGTAGGTCCCCTTTTCCTTAGCCCTGCAGCCGAGTGCCATGAGGCAAATGCTGCGACACCTATTCAATTCCTATGGGTATCGGAGCATTTACCATGCCATCCCATGCTGTCAGGCTTATTAAAAGGGGGGGGGAGTATATTTTTGGATATGTTGTTCCTGGTTTATCCAATTTCTTTTACAAGAGGCTGCTGAAAAGTTCTCAGCCCAACCAACAAAGCTGGGGCAGTCCACATCGAAGGCTATACGCATGGTCCAGTGATTTTCCTTTTTTTTTTTTCTCGTTCCATTGGGAAAATGCAGAACGAAAAAAAAAAGTGGAAAATCAATGGATTAAGTGTATAGCCCTCGATGGAGACTGCCCAACTTTGTTGGTTGGGCTGAGAACTTTCCATATATCGTAGTCCACATTGTACTGCTAGGATAATGCATAATATAAATAAAATGTTATGCTAATACATAGAAGTAAAATAGATTTCTTATTTTTTAAATAAGGAAATGGGGTCCTAATGAACATGGTATACACAGCTTCCTCTCATCAACTTGACTGCCAGCAGGAAAGAAGTTATTAAACAGCTATGCAAATAGAAAACTTCAGAAGAGTGATGATACAGCCAATAGCGGATTAAAGCTGTGAAGCTTCATTTAGTTCCAAGTGAAGCTTTAGTTATTTCATTAACTCCTGGTGGCACACATGTAATGGCAGCTTGCAGATTTAATTTCCTTATTCGTATAGTATTGTCACAAAAGCATGCCTAGTATTAACATTATATGAAGTGTCCTTATCTTTTCTTTTTTAGCAAATGTGTGAACACATTAAGATATCTTTCTTAGCCCTTCTTTTCATACTCCTCAAACCTCCCAACAGAAAAACAAGTGGAAATTTAATACATCTGTTTTGTACAATCATCACATAGAAGAGTGTGTGTGTGTGTGTCTAGGTGTTGGGGGGAGGTTGCCCTAGAAAATCAAATAGATATGTAGAAATTCAATTATCTTTTAAATGAAAGCAAACTTACATTTGCAACCGCAATGTGACACTATTACTTTAAAAGGGGAAGGGGTAAAACGCGGACCTCACGGACCTGATGGACCTCGCGGATCTAAACCCGTACGGCCTTAAAAATCTGAGGTCCGTGTCGGTCCGTGTCCGTGGCGCTTGTAGTTTCTGTCGCTGACAGACCTTGAGATTTTAGCACTGACGGATCCGTCTCAGCATAGGGAGGGAAAAGTGTTAGGATCTGTCAGCGCTAAAAATCTCTTCGAGGTCTGTCAGAGCCAGAGACTAGTGCTGGAGTTTGGAGACTTCTTTTCCATAACGCACGTCCAAAACCTATGTCCCCGCTCTCTTGGCTTCTGCTCTGCCGCTCCAGCACTAGTCTCTGGCTCTGACAGACCTGGAAGAGATTTTAGCGCTAACGGATCCTAACACTTTTCCCTCCCTTTGCTGAGACGGATCCGTCAGCGCTAAAATCTCATCCAGGTCTGTCAGTGACAGAAACTACAAGCGCCATGGACACGGACCGACACAGACCTCAGATTTTTAAGGCCGTATGGGTTTAGATCCGCCAGGTCCGTGAGGTCCGCGTTTTACCCCTTCCCCTTTAAAAGTGCCCACTTAGGGTTTCATTCACCCCTGGAGGTATGAGCCTTTACTTGGCAAATAGCAGTCAAATATGTAGATTCCCAAATATCTACCGCCATAAAAGGGAACACTTGGTGTGTTAGGGCCTTAACGCGCAGAATAGCGCGCACTAAAATGCCGCGCGCGTTAGCCGCTACCGCCTCCTCTTGAGCAGGTGATAGTTTTTCAGGTAGCGCGCACTAATCCGGTGTGTGCGCTAAAAACGCTAGCGCACCTTTGTAAAAGGAGCCCTTGGTAACTTTCTCCTCTGCTTTGAAACACTCTGAAACCTATTTGTAAGGAAAAATATGTTAGTTTGTTTTTAGCTTTTTTGGCTTTTTGGCCTATTTGGACATTTTTTGTTTATTTAAGGCATTTTTCTTAAAGTATAAATTGTTAATATGCATTACCACGTCACACATAAGAACATAACCGCTGCAATACCAGGACAGACATAGGTCCATCAAGCCCAGTATCCTGTTTACAACAGTGGCCAATCTAGGTCACAAGTACCTGGCAAAATCCCCAAAGAATAAAACAGATTGTATGATGCTTAGCCTAGAAATAAGCAGTGCATTTTCCCAAGCTAAAAATAGCTTATGGATTTTTCTTTTAGATAATTATCCAAACTTTATTTGAAACCCTGTAAGACTGTTTTTTACCACATTTTCTTCAACAAATTCCAGTTTCATTACACATTGAGTGAAGAAATATTTTCACTGATTTGTTTTAAATGTACTACTTAGTAGCTTTATTGCATGTCCACTAGTCCTAGTATTTATGGAAAGGGTAAACATAAGAACATAGAAATTGCCTTACTGGGACAGCCTGAAGATCCATCAAGCCCGGTATTCTGTTTCCAACAGTGAGCAACCTGGGTCCCAAGTACCTGGCAAGATCCGAAGGAGTAAAACAGATTTTATGCTGCTTATCCTAGTAATAAGCAGTGGATTTCCGCAAGCCATCTCAGTAATGGACTTCTTTTTTAGGAAATTAGCCAAGCCTTTTTAAAACCCCGCTAAGCTAACAGATTTCACCACATTCTCCAGCAACAAATTCCAGAGTTTAATTAAACATCGTGTGAAGAAATATTTTCTCCGGTTCATTTTAAATCCACTACATAGTAGCTTTATCACATACCCCCTTGTCCTAGTATTTTTGGAAAAAGTGAACAAGCGATTCACATCTAGCCTTTCCACTCCACTCAGTATTTTATAGACCTCTATAATATCACTTCTAAGCCTTCTCTTCTTCAAGCTGAAGAGCCCTAGCCGCTTTAGCCTTTCCTGATAGGGATGTTGTCCCAAACCTTTTATCATTTTTGTCGCCTTTCTCTGTATCTTTTTGTATTCTGCTATATCTTTTTTGAGATATGGCGACCAGAACTGCACACAGTATTCAAGTTGCAGTCGTACCATAGAACAATACAAGGGCATTATAACATTTTCATTTTGTTTTCCATTCCTTTCCTGATGATTCCTAACATTCTATTTGCTATATTAGCCGCCAACGCACATTGAGCGTATCCTCAACGATGACACCTAGATCCTTTTCCTGGGCAGTTACTCCTAACATAGAACCCAGCATCATGTAGCTAGTTTGGGTTCCTCTTTCCCACATGCATCCCTTTGCACTTGTTCACATTAAACGTCATCTGCCATGTTGATGCCCTGTCTTCCAGTCTCACAAGGTCCTCTTGTGATTTAACAACTTTATGTCATCAGCAAATTTAATTATCTCACTAGTTATTCCTATCTCTAGAATCATTGATAAATATGTTAAATAGCAGCGGACCCAACACAGACCCCTGGGGAACCCCACCATGTAGCAATATATTATGCTAATTATTTGAGAGGAAAAATCAATACGTTCACAACTATATCTCTCATTCAAATATGATCTCAATACATTGTTTACTTTCCACTATTGCCCATGCCTTAAAACTGTGCACATTGAGCTGAACGCTCTATATGAGGAAAAAGCCTCAGATCCCCCACATGCCGCCAGAGCTTATCTTGCAGGCTGTGCTAAAAAGGGAAAATACTTCATAGGCTTTTAAAAAAAAAATTTCTGCTATTTGTGTTCTCCCCACTCACTTTAGGTTAAATTGTGTTATTTCAAATCAAAATCAAATACAGTGGAACCTTGGTTTATGAGTATAATTCGTTCCAGAAGCATGCTAATAAACCAAATTACTCGTATATCAAAGCGAGTTTCCCCAAAGATTCTCGGAGAGCATGAGAGCCAGAAGGCCTTGAGCATGTGCAGATGCTCAAGGCCCAGTCCAACAAACAGCACGATCTTCCGGCATCGACACCTCCTGTGGGTTGGTGCTGCATGCCGATGTCAGATGGGGGTAAGGCTTCAGTTTGGGCAGGCGGGCGTTCGCAAGGGGAGGGCGATGCCGGTTAGCGGGGGGGGCGGCGTTCGCAGGTGGGGGCCGATGCCGGTTCACGGGCGGGGGGGACTCACAAATTGAGTCAATGCTCATTTTGCGAGTCATGATTTGCGAAAATGTTTTGCTAATCTTGCAAACTACTTGCAAACCGCGTTACTCGCAAACCGAGGTTTGACTGTACTTGATACTTGTTTAACAAGGTTTAAAAGGAGGTGTGAGGGGACAGCTGAACCTATATCTTTTGGACGCCGTAATATCCGTCTCATAAGTCTCTAATGCAAAAGTGTTTTCTGAAGTTTTCCTGCCGACGAAGGCAAGCCAGCGTTTCACTACAATGCTGCATCAGGGCAAGGAATTTCAAAATATCTTCCTCAATAAAAAGAAAATGAAAGCAGCAATTTTTTTCAGATTCTTGCTCCAGTTCCCTCTAGCTCTGGACACAAGTACTACTCGGCACCTAAAATCCGTGCTCAAACTGCGGCAAAAATGGCCGCGAGACAGAGCTGCTCAATTTGAATCAGCGTTTAAAAGTCATAAATGGCGTCAATGAATTCATTTGACTGATCCCTTTCTTAAGGCAGAAGTACTTGATTAAAATTCAGGCTCAATGACTGGTGCTGAAAAATTTGAAAGAACTTCTTAATAGAGAATGACACGGGGAGCGATCCCCGCAGCGAACCGCTGCGTGGCTGCGGTTTGGCTGCGGGTTATGGTGACCTCATTAGCAAATCGCCGCAGACGCGGGGACAAATCCTTTCACCGCCCGCAAAAACGGTGAATAGATTTGTCCCCGCAGGCCAATGTCCCCCCTTCTAGGAACCGCTATTTACCTGTGTTTCACCTGCACGTTGCCGCATTGACTCCGCCCCCCAATATACTGGCTCCTCATTTGTCAGATCAACCCTTCCTGCCAAACGATCGCGGCAGGAGGGTACCCATCCCCTCCTGCCTACCCCAACCCCCCCCCAACGGCCCTCCCGACGATCGCAGCAGGAGGATATCCAACCCCTCCTGCCAGCTCCCCAACAGCCCCCCTATGATCACTGGTAGGAGGGTGCCCAACCCCTCCTGCTGGCCCCCCCAACGGCCCCCTATATCGCCAATAGGAGGGTGCCCAACCCCTCCTTCCGGACCCTCCCCCAACAAACCCTGCCATCCCGAAACACCACCCTTAGTCTTTACTTTCCAAGTTGGACCGGACAGCTCCTCGCTCGTCTGGCCAGCAGGCCTGCCTCCGTCCAAATGAGGCGGGCCCGCCCCTCCCCTCCCCTGCCTAACCCACAGGATCCTAGGGCCTGATTGGCCCAAGCACCTAAGGCCCCTCCTATAGCGGGAGTGGCTTTAGGTGCCTAGACCAATCAGGCCCTAGGATCCTGTGGGTTGGGCAGGGTAGGGGCGGGCCCGCCTCATTTGGACGGAGGCAAGCCTGCTGGCCATACGTGTGAGGAGCCGTCCGGTCCAACTTGGAAAGTAAGACTAAGGGGGTTCCGGGGTGGGAGGGTTCGTTGGGGGGGGGTCCAGCAGGAGGGGTTGGGTACCCTCCTGCCGGCGATCTTAGGGGAGGCCATTGGGAGGACCGGCAGGAGGGGTTGGGTACCCTTCTGCTGCGATTGTCGGGAGGGCCGTTGGGGGGGGTCTACAGGAGGGGTTGGGTGCCCTCCTGCCGTGATCGCTGGGGGGAGGGGAGACTTGCAGCCGTAGCCGCGGTCACTATGCTAATCACGATTAGCATAGTGACCGCGATTAGGTACACGATTTGGTACACGATTAGGCACACGATTTGCCGCGATTAGGTACAGCGGCCGCGTCTACTTAACATGTAGGCTAACATTGTAAGCATTAAAAGTACATGTCGTGTTTGTTTTTGTATAGTTATTAACTAATATTTAACTAAGTTTTAAAGTTTTAAAGAATGTTTCCTTTATACGTAAATAAAGAAAAGTATTTAAAATCGTACCCGTTTGAGGCTTTTATATATGCAGCGGTGACGGTGACGGGGCGGTGAATGGGGTTGCAGTGGCGGTGACGGGGCGGTGAATGGGGTGGCAGTGGCGGTGACGGGGCGGTGAAGGGAATGGCGGTGACGGGGCGGTGCAGAGGATGGTGAGACGGGGACGGGGCGGTGACGGGGACCAATTTTTTCACCGTGTCATTCTCTACTTCTTAAGAAATTCTTTATGTGAAAACACTCACTAATCCATATAATCCTCTCCAAGCGTACCAAACTTTGGAGATGATAAAAAAGAAAGAAGTTCTTTGTGGGCATTATTGTTAGTCCCTATGGTGCCTTCTATCCATATCAGACCTACAGGGTGCTTCACTGTTTTATCAAATTCCCCCATATATTTATAGCCATCCATATTCTTTAGATTTTTGAGGTTTTTTTAAAAAAAAAAATAAAGGGTATATTGAGATCATATATGAATGAGAGGCGTAGTTGTAAATGAACTCCACTATTTACCCTTCTCCATTGAGAATATTGACCATTTAAACCTGCTCTCTGTTTTCTGTCTTTCAACCAGTTCTTAATCCACTATAATAAAACCCTTACCGTACATGGGCAATTCAAACACCGTGATTTCTGCATCCATGATGTGTGCCTCCGTGTCAGCCATGCGCAGTAGAAGGAGCCAGTGGTGGTTTCCCCATCGCCCTGCCTCGGCAACGCTGCCTCCTTCTACTGCGCATGCGGAGGCACCTTAACCACGGACGCACGGAGGCGGCAACCACGGTGGTGACTCTCCCCCTCCCATCCTCACTCTGTCTAACAGAGCAGTCTGAAACTCACAGACCCCCGGTACTAATCTGCGGCCCGCAGTCTGGCCTGCTCCCTTACTGAAGTTATTCTTCAGTCCGTTGCTGAAGTTATTTTTGAGTTCAAAGCCGCCGCTGCCGCGGCTCCTCTCACGAGCTGCACCTGCGTCAGAAGCCTTTCTGATGTCACGTCAGAGAGAAGGCTTACGACACAGACAAAGATCATGAGAGAAGCTGCCGCTGTGGCTTTGAACTCAATAATAACTTCGGCAAGGGAGTCATCCAGAAACGACGAAGAGAAATGCTGCTACCCTGCTGTACAAGGAAGGGAGGATGGAATGATGCTGCTGCACAGGGAAGGGGGGGCATGCTGCTGCTGCTGCACAGGGAAGTGGGGTGTGGGAATGCTACTGCTGCTGCACAGGGAAGTGGGGGGAATGCTGCTGCTGCTGCACAGAGAAGTGGGGGGAATGCTGCTGCTGCTGCTGCACAGGGAAGTGGAGGGGGAGGGAAATGCTGCTGCTGCAGAGGGAAGTGGGGGAAGGGAAATGGTACTACTGCACAGGGAAGTGAGGGGAAGGGAAATGTGGCTGCTGCACGGAAGGGTGAGAGGGAAATGCTGTTGCTGCACAGGGAAGTGGGGGGGAGGTTGAAAGGGGGCCAGGGAGCAATCTTGGTTTGCTTGGGGGGGGAGACAAAAGGGGGCCATGGAGAGAGGCAAAGACAGGCAGGCAGCGCACAAGTACGAAAGACAGACACAAAGAAAGACAGCGGACAGGGAGAGAGACAGAAAGAAAGAAAGACAGAGAAAGGAGGACAGGGAGAGAGGCAGACAGAAAGAAAGACAGATAGCAGGTGGGAGAGAAATAGAAAGGAAGAAAGAGACAGTGGCAGGGAGAGACACAGAAAGAAAGACAGACAGACATATATTCTAGCACCCATTAATGTAACAGGCTTAAACACTAGTCCATAATAAGACAATACATCCCATTTCATTACTTTCTAATTTCCTCATAACATTAGCATTCACATTCCCGTCACCTGCAACTGAAAGCTAATCACCATCAATCAATAATCACACAACTCAATTTTATTGGAATAAATATTTGGCCGCAGCTTTATTATCTATCTGAATATTATCTCCATTTACAATATAATCCGTGTCCAAAACCAACAAACCCCCCGATGCATATTTCACACACACCCAGGGAGCTATTTGGTGTCAAAACTAGCTCCAGTGTTGCAAAGAATTCTAAGAGAGTGTGCACATGGAAATTCTGAGAGAGTGTGCATGTGGGATTCGCAAGGGTTTTTCAGTGATTAGAATCAGGATTTGGATTTAAGAGTAATTAAAGCTAGTAAAATTGATAATTGAAGAGAATAAGAATATTTTAAGTAATTCAAGGAGGTTTTAAAGCAATTTCTGAGTTTTTAGAAAAACGTTTTGGTGAAGAGCCGACTTCTGCCTTAAAAACACCATCGGAGGAACCTGCCTCTTTCACCGGCCCTCTGCACAAGGAGAGGAGCGTGGGAGCCCTGCTCCGCCCCCCTCCCGACACAGAAAAGCCTTAAAAACACCATCGGAGGAACCTGCCTCTTTCACCGGCCCACTGCTCAAGGAGAGGAGCGTGGGAGCCCTGCTCCGCCCCCCTCCCGACACAGAAGAGCCGACTTCTGCCTTAAAAACACCATCGGAGGAACCTGCCTCTTTCACCGGCCCTCTGCACAAGGAGAGGAGCGTGGGAGCCCTGCTCCGCCCCCCTCCCGACACAGAAAAGCCTTAAAAACACCATCGGAGGAACCTGCCTCTTTCACCGGCCCTCTGCACAAGGAGAGGAGCGTGGGAGCCCTGCTCCGCCCCCCTCCCGACACAGAAAAGCCTTAAAAACACCATCGGAGGAACCTGCCTCTTTCACCGGCCCACTGCACAAGGAGAGGAGCGTGGGAGCCCTGCTCCGCCCCCCTCCCGACACAGAAAAGCCTTAAAAACACCATCGGAGGAACCTGCCTCTTTCACCGGCCCTCTGCACAAGGAGAGGAGCGTGGGAGCCCTGCTCCGCCCCCCTCCCGACACAGAAGAGCCGACTTCTGCCTTAAAAACACCATCGGAGGAACCTGCCTCTTTCACCGGCCCTCTGCACAAGGAGAGGAGCGTGGGAGCCCTGCTCCGCCCCCCTCCCGACACAGAAAAGCCTTAAAAACACCATCGGAGGAACCTGCCTCTTTCACCGGCCCTCTGCACAAGGAGAGGAGCGTGGGAGCCCTGCTCCGCCCTCCTCCCGACACAGAAGAGCCGACTTCTGCCTTAAAAACACCATCGGAGGAACCTGCCTTTTTCACCGGCCCTCTGCACAAGGAGAGGAGCGTGGGAGCCCTGCTCCGCCCCCCTCCCGACACAGAAAAGCCTTAAAAACACCATCGGAGGAACCTGCCTCTTTCACCGGCCCTCTGCACAAGGAGAGGAGCGTGGGAGCCCTGCTCCGCCCCCCTCCCGACACAGAAAAGCCTTAAAAACACCATCGGAGGAACCTGCCTCTTTCACCGGCCCTCTGCACAAGGAGAGGAGCGTGGGAGCCCTGCTCCGCCCCCCCTCCCGACACAGAAAAGCTTTAAAAACACCATTGGAGGAACCTGCCTCTTTCACCGGCCCACTGCTCAAGGAGAGGAGCGTGGGAGCCCTGCTCCGCCCCCCTCCCGACACAGAAGAGCCGACTTCTGCCTTAAAAACACCATCGGAGGAACCTGCCTCTTTCACCGGCCCTCTGCACAAGGAGAGGAGCGTGGGAGCCCTGCTCCGCCCCCCTCCCGACACAGAAGAGCCGACTTCTGCCTTAAAAACACCATCGGAGGAACCTGCCTCTTTCACCGGCCCTCTGCACAAGGAGAGGAGCATGGGAGCCCTGCTCCGCCCCCCTCCCGACACAGAAAAGCCTTAAAAACACCATCGGAGGAACCTGCCTCTTTCACTGGCCCTCTGCACAAGGAGAGGAGCGTGGGAGCCCTGCTCCGCCCCCCTCCCGACACAGAAAAGCCTTAAAAACACCATCGGAGGAACCTGCCTCTTTCACCGGCCCTCTGCACAAGGAGAGGAGCGTGGGAGCCCTGCTCCGCCCCCCTCCCGACACAGAAAAGCCTTAAAAACACCATCGGAGGAACCTGCCTCTTTCACCGGCCCACTGCTCAAGGAGAGGAGCGTGGGAGCCCTGCTCCGCCCCCCTCCCGACACAGAAGAGCCGACTTCTGCCTTAAAAACACCATCGGAGGAACCTGCCTCTTTCACCGGCCCTCTGCACAAGGAGAGGAGCGTGGGAGCCCTGCTCCGCCCCCCTCCCGACACAGAAGAGCCGACTTCTGCCTTAAAAACACCATCGGAGGAACCTGCCTCTTTCACCGGCCCTCTGCACAAGGAGAGGAGCGTGGGAGCCCTGCTCCGCCCCCCTCCCGACACAGAAGAGCCGACTTCTGCCTTAAAAACACCATCGGAGGAACCTGCCTCTTTCACCGGCCCTCTGCACAAGGAGAGGAGCGTGGGAGCCCTGCTCCGCCCCCCTCCCGACACAGAAGAGCCGACTTCTACCTTAAAAACACCATCGGAGGAACCTGCCTCTTTCACCGGCCCTCTGCACAAGGAGAGGAACGTGGGAGCCCTGATCCGCCCCCCTCCCGACACAGAAGAGCCGACTTCTGCCTTAAAAACACCATCGGAGCCCTCAGCACCTGAGGGCTACCGAACAGACTCCCCCCCCTCTACGAAACAGAGGAAAGGGGAAGCTTTCCTCCACCTTGTTCCTCCTCCCCCCTTCATTGTTCCAAGTTCCTCCCACCCCCGCCAAATCTTTATCTCATTTACTTCACTGTATTTCATTGGACTCTGTTAGCCGCTAAACTGTACACCTTCCGAGGTCAGTACATATGGTTCAGCCGTTAAATTGTATGTTACTGTATTTCATTGTAATTCTTGGAATCTGTTAGACGCTAAACTAAAAGGTACATAGACTCAGATATCAACCCATTCCCATTGCTGGGATTCGGGTTTAACGCTCACCCCCTCCTGTGCTGTCCTCTAACCGCTCAGTCCCACTCCCGACAAACGTAAAAAAAAAAAAAAAAAAAAAAAAAAACCAGACACCCTCTTACACCTTGCCCCTGCACACTGCCTCTACCGACTCCGTGCTGCTGCTAAGTCTCTCCCCACCTAGCAAACCGTTTCACACACGATCCAAACAAGCCCTGTCTTTCAGCTTAAAAGACTCCCCAAGTTCCACCATGAAGCCTCCCTTCTGGCTCCTTTTCCTCCTTCTCTGCTCTTCTCTTAAGATCACCTTCTGTCTGATACCCCCCTCCCCCAATCTACCAGACTCCCCAAATGTCACTACTACCTGCCCCGACCTCAAAATTCCCACGCTGATGCGCACCAGAAGTCACTCTTACAAACAAAAACCCCGCAAAGCCAACCTCGCCTCTTTAAAGCCTGTGCCCCCGCCAACCTTCCCAACCACACCCCAGACTCTCTAACCCCAGTCCCGTTACTCTACTGCAACGCCAGATCCGTATGCAACAAGACCCAAATTGTGAAAGACCTTCTCGCGGATTCTGATCCTGGATTCTTCTGCATCATAGAGTCCTGGATCACCAAAGACGATCTCTTTACACAAAACGAGCTATGTCCCCAGGGTTACCAAGGCCTCTTTTCTCCTAGATTAAACCGAAAAGGAGGTGGCCTGGCACTCCTCTACAAATCTTTCTTTGATGTTCAGCTTCTCGAAAAAGGCAGCCATCGCTCACTTGAATACATGTTAGCCTCAGTCAACGATGAGCTCCATCTTCACCCATTGGGCATCTTATCATTATATCGCCCGCCCACCCCCTGGAGCAATTCCTCCGAGCTTGTTTACGAGACCATATCTAACGCGTTCCTTAAGTTCCAAAGACTCCTGATCATCGGAGATATCAACCTCCACCTCGATGACACCACCAGCAAGGATGCATCTGATTTCAATAATTTCCTCACTTCCCTTGGCTTCTCTCCCCCCCGCCTCCTCTCCAACCCACGATAGAGGCCACACACTAGACATTATCAGCTTCCTCGATCTCACGGATTACAAAACTTCGACCAATGACATCCGTTGGGACCACGTCCCCTGGTCCGACCACTTCTTAGGAACCTTCTCCCTCCCCATCTTCATGTCACACCTTGGAACCTCATCCCTTACCTCTAAGTCCATTACTTTCCGCAAGAAAATTTCAAGTAATCAGTTCTGGTCCAAATTTCTCGACAATCTCTCATCCAACCCTAAGCCTCCAGATACTGTAACCAATTGGCACAACTGGATTACTCTCTCAGAATCCACCTACCACTCTCTTGCCCCGCTCTCTACCAAAACCGTCACCTACTCCCGTAAGGCCCCCTGGTACCTCCCACACCACAGGGTACTAAAACAAAAATGTCGATCCCTGGAACGCATCTGGAAAAAATCTAAATCCCCCACAGACAAACAAATCTGGAGAGTCAACATTAAATTTTACAACAACGCACTCAAAAGCGCTAGGAAAAACTTTTATGGGGACAAGATCTCCAGATCAAACAATCAGAACAGCATGCTGTTCAATATCTGGCGCTCCCTAATCCCCAACACCAACCCTTCCTTACTCCCCTCCTCCCCATCAGCCGACCTACTAGCAAACTTCTTCAATGGAAAGGTCACCACCTTAAGAAGCTCCTTCCCTCCCGCAGTCTCCTACAATTCTCTAGTGTTCGCCACCCCCAATCCTACTCCAAATGTCATCACCCCTGTCCCAGTCAACAGATCCTAGACTGCCTTTGAGCAAGTATCCGAATTGCAGGTCCTCAAGCTCTGCCAGAAATTGAAATCCTGTAACTGCACCTTAGATCCATTTCCATCCTATCTATTCGAGAAAATACCCACACAGGCCATCTCATCACTCACCAAACTCATAAATTCTGCTCTACTATCGGGCCTCTTCTCACCTGAAATGGGACACATTGCATTGACCCCCCTACTGAAGAAAGCTGACCTAGATCCCTCCATCCCATCCAATTATCGCCCTATAGCGAACATCCCGCTCCTAACCAAACTGCTTGAGTCCATTGTCTCCTCCCAACTCTCAGCCTACCTGGAAAGATTCTCTATCCTCCTACCCTATCAATACGGCTTCAGACCTAACTTCAGTACTGAAACCCTCCTGGCCTCCCTAATCTCTAAGATCCAACAACTCCATTCTCACAAAAAATTTGCCGTTCTACTCCAATTCGACCTCTCTGCAGCCTTCGACGTTGTCCATCATGACATTCTAATCTTCCTACTCTCCGAGATAGGCATCAGCTCCACGGTCCTCGACTGGTTCTCGAATTTCTTACGTTCTCGCTCTTATAACGTTACCAAGAATGGTACCTCATCCTCCCCGTGGAAACCGACATGTGGAGTTCCTCAAGGCTCCCCCCTATCTCCTATCCTCTTCAACATTTATATGTCCTCCCTGAACCTCCTCCACCTCTCCCCCCTAGAAATACTCTACACTTACGCTGACGACATCCTGGTCCTCCTCGAGACCGACGCAAACCTCACCAATCTCGCAGCAAACATCTCTTCATGCATAACCAAACTTCAATCCTGGGCTCTCGCTGTACAAATGAAACTGAATGAGTCCAAAACCAAACTACTTTGGCTTGGCCCTAAACTTGATCATTTACCCACTTCCATCCCACTGCCCACAGGCTCCTCTCTACAACTAGAGTTCTCTAGCAAAGTTCTGGGCATCACCATAGATTCCTCGCTATCCTTCAACGACTACCTCAACTCCCTGTTAAAAACATGCTTTCACAGCCTTCACATGCTGAGGAAAGTGAGGTCCTGCTTCCACCAAAAACACTTTGCCGTGCTCGTACAGTCCATCATCCTCTCCAGATTGGATTATTGCAATTCCATTTACCTTAGCTTAACAAAGAAAAGCCTCCACAAACTCCAACTAATCCAGAACACCGCGGCCAAACTTATCTTCTCAAAAAGCAAATATGACCATGTCTCTCCGCTCCTGTCCAAGCTGCACTGGCTTCCTGTCATCTCCAGGGTCCACTTTAAATGTGCCTGCTTAACCTTCAAGATACTCCACGGCATCCTTCCACCTCTTATTCCTCTATCCTGGAATTCCTCAAATCCATTCTCCACTAGATCCACGCAAAAATTAAAATTATCCTTCCCCTCCTCAAAAGGTATCTCCCTCGTCGGTAAACTCGGGTCCTCCCTCCACTTCAGAATCGCTCAGCTCTGGAACAGTCTCCCTTCCCCTCTCCGCAACTTGAGCCTCCTTCTACCATTCCGTAAGCTTCTGAAGACTTGGCTCTTCTCCAAAACGTAACCCGTCCCCTCCCTAGTATTTTCTCTCTCTTACTTACTTCTATAAATCCACTGGAGTTCCGTTCCTTCCCTAACCATGTAAACCGTGTCGAGCTCCACCTGTGGAGATGATGCGGTATATAAACCCAAGATTTAGTTTAGTTTTAGTTAGTTTGAGAAAACTATAAAGAAGGATTAATCATAGAGCTGTCAGAAAGACTTTCTGCTGATCCTGGTTCCAGTGTATTCTGACTGCATGGTGGCTTCCAGAGTTAAGACTACAGTCCAGTGTCAACTGCTTCTGGTGCCATCTGCTTCAAGAGTCCAGTTTCCTGATGGAGTTCCTCCTCAACTAATGCTAGCCACTGCAAGAAAGCTTGCAAGCAGATGATCCAAGATGGCCGCGACTGTTTGACTGCGGAAGAGACGCTCTCAAAGTTTTCCCCCAGTCTTAGATTGTATTCACAAAATGCAGAAGAGGAGAGGTAAGAGCGCTGCTGGAGCCTTACGGCGCCCGGGGACCTCTCCTCTGGTAACTATAGATGAGATTTTGAGGTGTCTGCAGCAGGATCGAACAACGCCAGGGAATTGCCCACTGGAGGTCCCGGCAGTGAGTGAAGCCGTAGTGAACCTTCCTGGGCTAGAAGTGAGTCCCAACGCCAGGACCCCGCCTCCACTGCCGCAGGGAGCCAGCTCACCTAAGGAAGACAGTCTATCCAAAGAGGTAGACTCGTTCTCCTGGGAGGTTTCATTGAGCCAGGCTTCAGAAGACACAGTGCCTGCAGCGGAAACAGCACTGGAGCAGATAGAAGGACAAGATGGAAGAGAGAGAGACCCTGTGACTGGGGAAATTCAGTCAGTACAATCAGGTACTTTTCCTTTCTCAAAACCCAACAATGTTACCCTGGATTCCCTTTGGGACCTAGTCATAAGCTTGGGGCAGTCACTATCTCCACAAATAAAAGAATTAGAAAAAAAGGGTGTTGGAGTGAAAAGAAGAATTTAAAAACTTTAAACAGGACACTTCCATAATGAAAACTAAGGTGGAAAAAATTGAAAAAGAGTTGTTAGAAGTGAAACAAGTGCAGACTACCCTAATTAGGGATAACACTAATTTGAGAAGAAAAGTTGAAAATCTTGAAAATAATTCTCGCTCGAAAAATCTGAGATTATTGAACTTTCCAAAAACCTCAACAATCTCTGCGAAAAAAAATATTAAAAAATATCTTATTGAAACATTGAACATCTCTGAAGATTTGAAGTTCTTCTTTAAAAACAGACATAAAGAATTTTTGGGACTAAAGATACAGATGTTCCCAGATATAACTAAGGACACCCAAAAGTATTCTTGCTCCTCAAACCAGGGGTAACAATGATGGGAGGTGTTTTTCTCTTGCAATATCCTTGCAAATGTATTTCAAATATAGATCTAATATATATGTATTATTTGATCCATCACAGCTAACAGGGTTCCTCACCATGAAACTCCTTGAAGGGGTAAATGTAATAACAACAATGATTTAAAGTAATTAGAAACACTCCGACTACCGCAGTTAGATATTTGTTTTTCTTCTTAAATATGATGATTTAATTTTCATGCATTAGAATTCTTGGATCAATTATATATGGGATTAATAGTATTGATTGAGAATAGTATCCTAGACTATTGCAACATCCTCTACCTCCCCTGCCCTGCAATAATGATTAAACAACTACAGACAATTCAGAATACAGATCTGAGAATCGTCTATTCATTGAAAAAACATGATCACATTACTGAGGCATTCATCAATTCTCATTGGCTTCCAATCCAGGAAAGAATACAATTTAAATTCTACTGTATACTATTTAAAACTATAAATGGAGACAGCCCAACCTACCTAAACGACCGCCTCATCCAAACCACCTCTACCAGGCATAGAAAAACACACACCCCATTCACTTACCCCCCAATCAAAGAAGTAAAAAGGAAAAAACTATACAACGGACTACTGGCCACTCAGGCAGCGAAGATAGACAACCAAGTCTCCAACCTATTGACAACAACCCCAGACTACAAGATGTTCAGAAAGGAAATAAAAACTATACTCTTCAAGAAATCCCTTAATAAAGCTTAATACCACGATAAAGCTTAACCCCCCTCTTACCATCCCCTCCCTAACCCCAGATCCTACTTTTCCCTCTCTTGGAAACCTTCTCTGATCTAACGTTGTAACCCTTCTTCCATAACTCTTTTTGTAATCCGCTTTGAACCGAAAGGTAATGGCGGAATAGAAATATGTAATGTAATGTAATGTAATAGTATTTCTAATTTCATATTTTTATTTTGTTTACATTTATTATTCCTGAATTTCTTTTTCAATATTCTGTACAAAATGTCTTCTTGTTAAATTTTAAAAGCAATAAATAAATAAATAAAAGAAAGTCTGCAAGCAGAGGAAAGGTTTTCTTTTAACTTTATTTTGCTGGAGACTATACATACCCTGAAGTTCCTAAAACCTTGGTAGCAATTCAGTGGAAGTGAGCTTTGTCTTGGAGATTTCAACTCAGAACAAAAAAAACATTGTGACATATTTTCTATTTCTGTGTGATAAGGCAGGGCTGCGCTAAAACTAAGGGGTGCTACAGTTGGATAGGCTGGATTTAGAACCTAAGGACAGTACTAGGTGGACTCTACGATCTATGGCTCAGAAATATCAAAGAAAAAAAGACAATTTAATTTAATTTTTTTTAAAATTCTTTATTCATTTTTAAAATTTCAATAACTTTCAATATAACATAAAATCATTTTACACTTTAACATCACTTAATATTCTATCAAAGTCTAATTCACATCAAATATCCCTCCCCCCTTATACCCAACAATTTTTCTTAAATATTAAAAAAACCCATAAAGTATCCCCACCTCCACCCCCCACCTCCTACTTGGACGTGTATGTTCAAAGGGAAAAATAATATTCATTCTGTACAATATTTTGTTAATGGCTCCCAAACATCCCTAAATTTCTTAAAATTTAATTTAATTTAATCATTAATTTATAAGGTGTGTAACTAATGGACAGAGTGAATAGACCACTCAGGTCTTTATCTGCTGTCATTTATTATGTTAATCGTGTATTTATTAGCACATGATTTGCATGCATACAATTGGGCTTTTGCCGCAAGATCCCTCAGCGCATCCCAGGTAACCTTTTTCAGCTGTGGTAAGCACGCACTGTTTTTACCACAGCTTAGTTAAACAAGCCCTTAGTGATGTTTCAGTTCCTGTCTGGATGTCCTAATCAAAACGGGGCTTCATATATTTCAAACCCATTTTTACAAAAGGCCTATTTTCTGTACCTTGATTTTGTGTTTCCTTTTTTTTCGGTGGAACATTCTGTTGTTAAGTGTTATTCCCTAGTGTAAGTACAAGGTGTTTTAAAGCCTGAATGAATATTACATAAACTGGTAAAGTCAAGAACCCCCAACAGCTAGTATTAAGCATGAAAGCAGACTATAAAAAACAAAGACACATTTGCAAGTCATTCTCAACAGTATTTTTATGTGAGGTAATTACCAAAATAATCAGCCGACGTGGATCTGATTATTAGTGAAAATGATAGCCTGTGAGGTACTTTTTGAAGACAGGCTGGGAAAGAATAATCTAATGAATAGCCCTGGGGTCGCACAGTGGCAGGATTTGCATTTCAAAATCTGTTTCAGTTGATGAGCTCTAAAGGAAACACCTCTAGAACTAATTTGATTGTTCTTGGTACTATTGCTATTTCTTTCATATTTGATAGAAGGTAGGTTAGGAAAGAGCATTCGGTCCCCTTTTTACAAAGGCGATTATCGTGGCGGGCCACGGTAATTTTTTTTTTTTTTTTTTTTAATTCTTTATTGATTTTCAAATTTTGACAGTGCAATACAACTATATTAAACATGAGTATTATCCATAACGCACTTAAAATACACAAAATTAATATATTACCAATCCTTTTCTCCCTCCCTTCCTCATATAACTATTACACTGTATATGCATATATTATTGCAACATTATAGATAAATACTTTTAGCAATCCCAAATACCTTCCCATCCCCCCTAGAGATTCAATGGGTGCTGGAGCGTTTGCCGCACAGCAGCTGTTACCGTGCCTTTGTAAAAGGGTGTGGGGGGGGTTAATTTAGAAAAAAGTTATTAAATAATAAAATATCAAGTAGGCTGCATTAAAGGGAATCACACTTAATAATGTGATTTTAAAAAATTCTTAATAATGATTAGATCAATAAATTTGTAATTTATATGTTTTTTTTTATTTTATAAACTCTTGATATGGATGAACATTCACTCATTCCAATATTTCAATGCGCTTGCATTGATCCATGCTTACAATCTAAGGCTTTCTTTTATCAAGCTGCGGTAAAGCTTTTTAGCGCAGGCAAGTAAAGTAAATTCTCCTACGCTCATTCAATTCCTATGAATATTGGAGCATTTACCTTGCCAGCCCGCCACTGGTGTAGCGAGGTTGGGAGGTGCCTGAGACAGTCGCATCCACTTCTCTACCCCCCCCCCCCCCACTCCTTCTCTGCACGCTCCTTCTCTTCCCCCATACCTGTTTAGCTTCCCCGATGTGAGCAGCATCTCCAATTTGCTATCCGTGCTGGCATTGGCTCGCTCTCTCTGAGAGTCACAGGACCCAAAAGTAATATCAGAGGGGAGCGCAAAGGCAGGCGCTTAAGGTTGGAGATGCTGCTTATGCCAG
The DNA here is from genome assembly GCF_902459505.1 of Geotrypetes seraphini. Taxonomy (NCBI): domain Eukaryota; kingdom Metazoa; phylum Chordata; class Amphibia; order Gymnophiona; family Dermophiidae; genus Geotrypetes; species Geotrypetes seraphini. Next base: position 271,223,769 of record NC_047087.1, read on the forward strand.
CGAAGAGCAGGAGTTACGGGGGGGGAGTGAAGGCACATACGCAGAGGGGGAGGAGTGGAAAGGATCAGAGAGGAGGTAGGGTGCTGACACCCCCCACCAAGATGGCGCCTGGAGCAGTCTGCCCCGCACAACCCCTTACAATGCTCTACCACAGCTTGATAAAAGGGGGCCTAAAGGGCTAATTTACTAAGCAGAAAACAGAATATTCCTAATAGTATGTTTGTAACAAAAAAATCTTTTTTTTTTTTTTTTTTTTAGTTTTCTATGGGGTTCTTTACTAAGCTATGGTAAGCACTATGGCCCCGATTCTATAAAGGGCACCTAAATCCCGCCTAATGCTGAGCGGGACTTAGGTGTTTAAACAATGCTAAGCGTCGCTGAGTGCGATTCTACAAATGGCACCTATCTTGGACATTCAAACTGTGCCTAATTTTAGACAAGCTTTGCACAATCATGGCCTATGTGTGTGATTACTGCAACTTAAAATGGCTTACCACGGGCTGCGCTCAAGTGTTCTAAGGTAAGTTTGAAACTGTCCTGCACTAACCATATGCCAAAAAAAGCCCCAAATAATAATAATAATTTTTGCTTGGAGGGGTGTCTTGGAGCAGAGTGTGGGAATATCTGCACTGATCAATTAGCACAGCTACATTACCATGCACTAACTGAGTAGCATATGAGTCCTTACTGCTTACAAAATACATGTTGGTAATAATTTTGTTAATGGCCCTGCACTATTGGCAACAAAAGAAGACCCAAATTTCCACAGAAGAAAAAAGACAATCCAAATCCTTTATTCAGTAAAATCCTTTAAGATGCAATGTCCACATTTGTCATTGGAGGACCTAACATAGGCCATGTTTCGCCTTCCTTAGGGATTCTATGATATTAATTTTAAGAGGATATGAGTATTTCTATTTGTATTTAGGTGCTCTAAAGGAGAGCAAACAAATGATGCCCAGTGAATTTCTAGAAGAATATTTAAGGAAAAACTGTTGAGGAAAACACAGCATTTGTGCTAGTGATAAAGTGAAGAAATCAAAGATGTGAAAGTTTGTACATGTGTGCATGCCAAGTGAAAAGACCTAAGTGATCATATGAAAAAACACATGAAAAAAACATGAAAAGACACTATATGTGATCTTGCACAATGTGGGACAATATGGGACTCATAATCGAAAGAGAAAAACGTCCAAAAACCGGCCTAAGTCAGCACTTGGACGAACATTTCTCAAAAACGTCCAAGCGCTGATAATAAAACTGGGTTTTGGACGTATTTCTAAACGACCTAGGCCTTCATAGTGCCGCTCAAAATCCAAAGCTAAACGGGGCGTTTCGGGAGGCGTGTCGAGGGTGGAAGTTGGGCGGGACGTGGGCCGGCTTAGTCTTAGTCATACAGCATGTATAACCGAAAGTTTAACAACAGAGCCTAGACGGAACTTGGACATTGTGACTTAGACCATGTAAAACATGGTCTAAGTCACAAAAACCCACCTAAACTCACCAGATAAGCACTGCAAACAAGTAACACAGACCCCCACACACTACCCTAGTGATCACCAACCCCCCCGCATAAAAATTTTATTCACAACTTTTAATTTCAGCCTCCAGACCATCATCACCTGGCCGCCTGGCATAGGAAAACCTAGTCGTCCAGCCAAGAGGCAGCTTAAGTCATCTTGGGGGTGGGTTAGGGACCCATAGAGAGGAGGACCCATGCCCATAAGCCCCTGTAATCACTGCATTGATACTTAAAAATGTGCATTGCCCTATACACCCCCAAAACCCTTTTGTACTGGCATATAAGTGGCTCCTGCAGCCATAAGGGCTATTGGGGTGGTAGAAAGTGGGTCTAGGGGATTCTGGAGGTGGTTTGGGGGGCTCACCATCACCTATAAGGGAGCAGTAGTGAGGAGAAGCCATGGCACCCTTTTTGTGAAGTTCACAGCAGTGACCTGTAAGGTACCCCTTTTAGGTGGCATGTCTGGGTGTGCAGTCCATCACTTTGAAGACCCCTCCCACGTCCAACAGGGCTTGTTCTAGGCGTTTTGGACTTGGACGGAAAGTTGGACAGAAATGTGATATAAAGATGGATGATTTAACGGCTTGGACGATCAAATCGGCAGGACGTATAATTAGATGATTTTAGAAAGTAGAAAAAAGTTGGACGTATCTTTCGAAAATGTGTCTTAGGCTCTTTTTTAACTTTGGACGACTTGCGAGATGGATGTAAACTGACTTAGATGTCCCTTTTGATTATGCCCCTCCACGCGTGCGAATAGTGGCAGAACAGAGTGACTTACATAAATGACAAGTGTGTGAGAAAGGGGTAATATGTACCTACCAAGAAATTGTATAAACAACCTTATGCAAATGTGGGATAACATAAAGGGCTTGGCAAATCCTAAAAAAGCATTCAAATGTTAAAATGAAAGGAATAAGGGAATAAAATAGTAGTGCATATGCCAGATTTAAAAATGGAGTAAAAATAGTGTCTCTAAACAGTTTATATATTGATACATAGAATGAGCCAAACACTCTAAAGACGAAAGAAAAAGAAGCCTCAGTAATACGGTGAGGGAAACCCACTCTACCTACCACACATCACAGGCAAAACAAACTTTTGATGCAGAGACAATTGAACTACGAGGACTAGCAGCATGTTTAAACAGTTCTGACTTCCTGTTCTATGTGAGCTATTACAGCCCTGACGAAATAGCAATGTGGCTGTGAAGCGATCATCGGCCCTTAGTTGTTTGGCAAATTTTGAACTGCTATGCACTCTTGAAGTTTTTCATCACTTTATTTTGTAATTAGGCTTTTTCAATTGTCTCTGCAACGAAAGTTTTTTTTGCCTGTGATGTGTGGTAGGTAGAGTGGGTTTCCCTCACCGCATTACTGAGGCTTTTTCTTTCATTTGCTTTGACATGCATTGCTTATGAGCCTAGCGTTCTTTCTATGGGCTTTGTTGTGTTTTGGGGAATTTTGGGATTAGTAATTTTGAATTATCACCCCCCCTCCTCCTTTTGAATTTTTTCCTGCACTATTGGCAACATTAGCATATGACTGTTAAGAAGGAAAATGGAAAATCAATTATTTTCTGGCTGCGGTAGAAATGAGCTTAGCTCGCAGGAGCACATTCTGCTGCAGCTTGTTAAAAGGACCCCATGTCATGTGGGGGATTTAGTTTTTGTTTTGTTTTGTTTTTATTAATTCATGCTTGGTACCATAGGTGCATTATTCTTCAGTAAACATCTATACAGCACTTTAGTAAGTGCCTATAGAAGCTATTTTTTGAAAAAAAGTCACATCCCTAATAATGGGGCCTTTTTACTAAGCTGCAGTAGACAGTGGCCTTAGCATGCCCTTAAGCAGGTTCTTCCTGCACACTAAGGCCATTTTTAGTGCAGCAGTAAAATGGCCTATTTTTTCCTTTTTTGCAATAATGACCTTGCACTAATGTTACACAAGGTAATAGTGTAAGGAAAGAGTAGAAAAAAAAATCCAATAAATGTAATAAGAAGTCCACTCTCTTCTGGGGACTAAAAGGGAGAAACTCCAATAAATGACATTAAATAACCAAACAGGTGGAGAAAAAGGTCTCAGTTAAAGTCCAGCAGGACTAGGGAATGCTACAAATAAGCAAACCTATAACGGTCACTGGCCAGAAAAAACAACAGGAAGGAGAATCCCCTCAAAAGTCCCAGGAAAATGCAGAGTGGACTTCTTATTACATTTCTTGCACTAATGTTGCCATATACATGCAGCTATTAAATAAATGACCACAGGAGCACTTACTGACACTTACGCCCCCCTCTGCGCTGCTCCAATGGTCATAAAATTCCTTAGTTGATGTATGTATGTGCATTACTAAATAATAGACTTATCAGCACTGATTATTGGCAATTAACACCTCTTAATTGGTATTAATTAGTTTAAATGAGCATTAGGTGCACAACTTGGTAGGCATGCAGGGCTAGATTCACTAACCTGTCGATCGTGCCCGATCTGTGGCCAATCCACGGCAGGCCGACTGATCCACAACGAGTCAGTATTTAAATGGGGGCAATCGGAGGAACGATCCCCTCCGACCACTCAGATCAATAGTGAGCGATCCTGAAGCATACTCAGACCATCTTCTTTGCCTGTAGATGGTCTACGCATGCTTACAAAAGCAGCATTTTTATTTTTTCTCATTTAACTTCACTTTCGAGCCTGTGGTTTTAACCCACTATAAACCCATGGGTTACAACCACGGGCTTGCACTGTGGGGATGGGCAGGAGAGTCAGGGCAGAGAGCAGGAGATCGGGGCAGAGATCAGGAGACTGGGGCAGGGAGAAGAGAAGCAGGGCAGAGAGCAGGGCGGCGTCCCTCATTTTTTAGTAATCACTGCCTGCCTACATTTGAATGCCATTCCCCCTCATTTGCATGCGCGGATCGGAGGATGATCGGGACAGAGGTTAGTGAATTGGATAAGAGGAAAATCAGGTCGCAAAGGGGTTGCTAAGTGGTTGAGATTTGATCGGTGGGCTTAGTGAATCTAGCCCAAAGGGCTAGATTCAGTAACAATAGAGACTCAATTGCTGTTGACCGAATCTCTGGCCGATATTCCAACAGCGATTGATTCACTATTAAGTTTGCATGCAAATCATTTGCATGGAGGTGCAAATCATTTGCATGCAAACCCACCGACTCAATCACTCAATGAGAGATTGAGACATGCGCAGAGCTCTAACAGTAGTGACAGGGGAAGCAGCCTCCTGTCACTGCTGTGAGGGCTTCTGCCGGGTTGTTGTTTTTTTCATGGCACAGATATTTTGCATGTATTACACATGCAAAATATTTGTCCCATTAAGAAAAAAATAATCCCCATCATGGGCCCTCTTCCAACGACCCCCAACAAATGCGCCTCCCAACATGCAGCAGCCCACAAATGGCAGGAGGGATGCCCACTCCCTCCTGCCATGAAGAAACTACCCTCCCCCACCCCCAAAAAATGACAGGAGGAATGCCCACTCCCTCCTGCCACCAGATGCTCCCCCCGACGCTCCCCCCATGCAGAACTTAAGATATGGCAGGAGGGATGCCCACTCCCTCCTGCCACCAGAAGCTCCCCCCGATGCTCCCCCCGCACCGAACTTTTAAATATGGTAGGAGGGATGCCCACTCTCTCCTGCCATCGGCCCCCTGTGCCAAACTTTTAAATATCCAAAAAGAACTGACTTCTATTGAAAATACTGTCTAAAGAGAGTGGTCAAAAATTTATACAGAGCGCTTAAAGATATCATATGCCTCATCTGATGCATGGGAAAGGGCCTAAGGCCCTGATTGGCTCAGATGCCTCAAGCCCCTCCTCTAAGGTGGGGTCTTAGGCAACTGAGCCAATCAGGGACTCCCTTAGGCTCCCTCTGTATCCCAGATATAATGGGGAGGAGCCTAAGCCTAAAGCTGTGGAAATAGCTGTTTCGCAGGGGTTCCAGTTCTTAATGATTTCTCATTGTGTTGCCATTTCAAGGCAACACAAATAGCATTTACATGTAACAGTACCTGTTTCGATGATAGGCCCAAAATAGAAGAAACTTTGTGTTGAATCCAACCCTACATAGGTCTGTTTGTCCTGTGTCTTAACATCACCCACATAACTACAGAAACACAGAAGCTGTTCACAGGTACTTATTATAAGTATTCTGCTAACAGGCTTTTTTATCCTTTCCTTATACTCTTTTCACCTCCCAGCTTTCTGCAAAGGAAAATGGTTTGGTTCTGAATAGCTTGTCTAGATACAGATATTTGCTGCATAAGAGAACTTTAAATTAATAGCTTTTAAGAACATAAATTACAAATGAGAAAAGCTATATAAAGCAGATATGTTCACTGACCCTCACACCATTATAATTCATATCAGTCAGTCAGTTGTGTGCTATATACACCTGTTGGCTTACTGTGATTACTCTTGCTTCCTCTTACCATGAAAGAATTAAATACAAAATCTAGGAAGAAATTGTGAACTGTGGAAGTTTCTAGTCAGGCAAATAAATTGGATTTAAGTATATTACAGTCATAATCTTTTTCTGACTCTCTCTAGACAGCCTTTGTACATGGAGAAATGAGAATGTATTCTTAGACAAATCTTGACCTGAGGGAGAAGGCTGCAGGAATCTGGATTTTCAATAACATAAGACAATAAAGCTTAGACTTCTAACCTGCTGCAATATGGTAAAAGTATAAAGAGCTTAGCAACTAATAAAAGAAATGGGTCTTCCAAACTCATATTTGAAAATCTGGACCCCCAAAAGGACACTTCATAAAGATCATAATGGGTTAGTGATTACCTATCACATGCAATGTGCCAAGCTGACCAGCCATCTTGACAATTGTATCTGGATATTAATAAATGTTCCAAAGATTTCCTTGGACGTTTTTCTCATAATTATATATCTCTTTATTATGATATCACAATGTATTACCTATTTAATTAAATGTATATAGTTAAATGTAAATACATTATTGTTTACCTCAAATGATACATTTTCCCCCAAGGGGCATGGCCCTCGGGCAAAGAGATATTGCACATGGTTTCTACTTTATAGATGTTTTTTTTTTGGTATGCTATATTACTCCCTTTCATTACTTAAAAATGCTCAATTGTCATTCTCTTTTTTATTTGATATATTTGCAGTGGTAAAAAATCATCTAAATTGGTTAATAATTTCTCCAGCATGAAGAGTCAAAAATGAAAGCGCACATTGGCGCCTGTTTTCTGTGTTTAAATATAAGAATTCTGTAAAATTTTTTATTTTTTTTGTGAATGCTTATATTTAAAAGTACAGAGGAATGGCACTAGTGTATGCTTCACTTCTGGATTTGCCTGCTGCATGTGCACAAGAGCCATGTTACCGTGCAACTCTCATGCACACGTACCAGGCATGTTCTTCCCCTTTACTTTCAGACTCACACCACACACATTATTTGCATGCAGTTAGTGTTGAGCATCAGGGAACTATTTTTCTGTTCTGATTCTGTGCTATTCCTAGACACTGTTTGCTATAACACTGGAGTTATGAGATTTGGACCATGGGATTGCCAAGCTTTCGAGTTTGTCACATTATCTGGTCTCTGGGTTAGTGAGATAGAGCAAATCATTTTCTCTATGATTCCATTAGGTCCTGCTAGCCCTGCAAAGATCAGCTAAAATACTTTCCCAATCAGAGCTAACATGATAGTATGATAGATTACATGCATGTGAGGGGTAATTCTATAAATCAGGTACAAACATTTAGGTGTAAGTGACTAACTATCTAATCTGGGATATTGGAACTATGATAGCATCATGTTGAAACACCCGGGAAGAGCTCTGTCTATTGAGAAATATGAGTTCAGCGTTAACTCCTGTTTCTCCTCATTTTACAATGGGGACAAAAAGAAAAGAATCACCACGGGCCTTACACTCTGGACTCACAGGCCCCGATTCTGCAAAGTGCGCCTAATGACACCTAAGTGATGCCTGCCATTTAAGTGTCCGATTTAAGTGGTTAATAAGCGATTTAAGGGTCTTAACAAGCGTTACTTGGGATTTAGACAGAGGTAGGCACTAGCTAGGTGTCCTTAGAATGTAGACACGAGGTAGATGCAAGTTTTCAGATGCATCTCCATATTTGTAGGCGTTCTCAAGTAAAGTCGTGTCTAATTATGTAGATATGGGCATAACCTGGACGTGGTTAGGGCTAGGCTCCAGATAGATGCAAGAGATGCCTAAACCACACCTAAAGTTAGGCGCAGTTTGCAGAATCAGGGACACAGTTCCTGAAGCAATGCAACATACTACCTTTGATGAACTGCAGGCTTCTCCTTGGGTAATTCCAAGGACAGTTCCTGCTTTAGTCAAGGACCCGATGAAGATCGATTGGCTTGTTCCTGTTGACCACAGCTTCAGAAGAGCAATGCTGAGCCCTGAAGATGGTGTTGCTCCTCCACAACTCGGAAGTAAAGATATTTGTGGGTTGGTGTCATATCTGAGGAGCAGAGTGGTGTCTCTACTGCTCCTAATGCATAAGGAGTCTCCAGCAGTGTCTCTGAAATGTTGGTTAGATCCACAGTTTCTTTGGAATGCTATGCAGTCCTTGAATAACTCCTTTGTCACCGTGTCACACAAATTGGTAGGTGATATTTCATCTCTTTCAGCAACAGTTTCTTCCCATGTTCAAACACTGGACCAACAGGCCACCAAAATTCAAATAGTTGAAAGAAGTACATCTGAGATGCAAGAACAACAAACTATTCTTACATTTTTTGAATTTTCCAAGGTCTACAATTATTTCCCTATTAGATATGGTCTGGAGATATAAGACAGAAATTTTAGTGCTGATGGGAGACACTTTACTACCTATAACTAAGACCCAATATATTAACATTGGCAGAAGCCTTTCAGGTCAACAGGGCTATTTGGGGACTGATATGAATTTGACTGAATTCTTGGAAAATTCATTTTCACTGAAATTCAGACCACGGGAGATTGCTGGAGATCTCATGTAGTCAGCAGTGATACCGGAAAGTCAATTCTGGTGCCCGGCATTGAATTTCCGGTCTATTTTTGGCCAACCAAGACACTTGCTAGGCCAATATTGAGCAGCTATCTAGCTAAGTCTCAATGGCCAAAGTTAGACTACCATTTTAGGTGGCTGTGTTTGGCAACCAAATTTAACTGCTGCTGAATATGTATGGTGATGGGCTGTGTCACATGACATAGCTGGTCACTGGTCAACCTACTAAGCTGGATATTCAATAGAAGATAGCTGCCTATTTGTTGATGAATATCACCAGATAGCAGGCTATGTGCTATTTAGTTCACCAATAAACATTCCTGAACCAGTTAATAGTGCTGAAATAGTGGCTACCTTTGTGATTGAACCAGATAAGAAAACCATTCTTAAATTATACTACAGGCATATGATATTTGTTTTTGGATCAGCTATTCACATGTTTCCTGATATATCTCATGCTACCTAGAAGAGGTGTCAGGAATTCATTTAAACCAAGGCCCTTTTTTACGCTAAGCGCTAAGCGTTTTAGCATGGATTTAACGCGCACTAAATCAATGTGTGCGCTAACCGCTAACACGTCCATAGGATAACAGCATTTAGTGCGTGTTTAGCGTGCGCTAAATAACTTAGTGCACCTTTGCAAAAGAGGAGGCAAGAGTCCTGGCACTGGGAGCAAATTATTCTAGTGTGTTTTCCTTGTAACTGTGTAATAATCTATGAAGGTATAACTCTAAGGAATTTTTGACTTTAAAGGAGACTATGTAGGAATCAGGTATGGTGTCCTAGGACTGGCTGCAGGATTCTATTTGGAAGGTTCTCATTAAGTTTAATTAATTTTCCTTTTAGATTGCCTTTGAATTGTAGGTGAAAGAAGTTTTGCTCATTTCTGTTAAACTTTAATTTTTTTTTTTCCTTTTGTGTTTTTTGATTTCAAATCACATATTCTGGTATGTGATATCATATAACTTACGAGGGGCCACTGAAAAGTTCTCAACCCAACCAAGGAGAGAATGATGTGGAGCCATGAAACTTACAAGTTATTCCACACTTTTCTTGACACTTTTTGTTTCATTTCATATCATTGAAATGAAAAGTGTGGAATAACTTGTAAGTTTCATGGCTCCACATCATTCTACTTGGTTGGGCTGAGAATTTGTCAGCAGCTCCTCATATATATAAAAATAAAATAATAAATAATCCAATCTAATCATATCTAGGATTTATATCTGCTGCGGTTCAAACAGTAATACAACTACATGAGCCAGCAAATTAGCTGAGAAGTGCAAAAAAATTGATTAATCAGTGTAAAATTACAAAAAAAAAATTCAAAATAACAGTTTTAAGAGCATGTCAAAGAGAAAAATAAGAATGTAAACATCTGAGATCCCTAGGTAGGGAATTCGGTCATTAAACAGCCTGACATATACATACATATGTGTGTACATATGTGCGTATATGTCAATATTTTGGTTATGTGCTCTTCTATATAAAAGCAGCTAGTTGTGATGGCATTCAGTTTGAAGATAGGTATATAAATGGGTAGGATTACCAGACATCTGGGAAAAACTGGACATGTCCTGCTTTCCTAAACCCAACATTTGTCAGGGTTTTGGAAAGCCCCGACAAACTCTGGCCGCATCTAGAGGGCCTCTGAGCATGGGTGGATGATGTCAAATACATCCGTGCATGCTCCAGGCCCTCCAGACATGGCTAGAGCTTGTCCAGAAAAAGAGAGGAGTCTTTGTGGGGGCGGGACTGGGGACAGAATGGGGCGGGACTGGAGGCAGGAATGGGTGGGGCTAGAGGCAGAACTGGGTGGGGGTCATGTGTCTGGGGTTTCCCGGAGAAGAATATGGTAACCCTATAAATGGGTACAGTGTGGGCACATCTATGTAGGGTTACCAGATTTTGTTCAGATAAAACCTGGATAGGTGGCCCTGCTTCCAGCCCCCAGCCACATCCCTTTCCACCCCATCCCTGCCTTGTTCCACTCAAGTCGCAGCCTGTTGTGTCCTAGCCCTGCCCTCCCAAACCTCTTCTCCCCTCCAGCTCAAGTCCACATATGGAGGGTCTCCTAGCATGCACAGATGTGAAGCGTCACAACCGCGCATGCTCAGAGGTCCTCTAAACGCGGCCCCAAGCTTGAGAATACGGACAAACTGCTGCTTTTCAAGAATCCATCCAGACACCCAGAGAGTCCTCTGAAAAGAGGACATGTCTGGGTAAATCCAGACGTCTGGTATCCCTACACCTAAGTGCGTCATGCAATGGGCACAACTGGTAGTATTGTATAAGTTGCATGTATTGCTTGATGGCTTGCTCAAGCTCCACCCATGTGTCTGCCTCTCTCTCAGGAAATGCCAGGGCTGGGATAGAAAGAATGGGAAGCTTTGGGGTTTTTTTTTTAGTAAAAGACAAAAATCAATGTGTTTCATATTGCCAGTTAATATTGGCTTGTACTGAATAACTCACAAGATGCTTCAATAATAAGATATAAACATAGAATATTCACATCTTCAGCCAATAAATATGTATAATTTTAATGTCAAATTCATGATAACCTAATAGACCTATATGATCTCAAGTGCAATTACCTGAAACCTTCGGTATAATATCCCCTGAAGAATACATGTTGTTCAATTTTTTTCTCGATATTTTCAGTCATCTCATAATAAAAAGACTCATTATTTCCGCTGAAATGGAGGAGAAACATCATTAAAGAACAAGCTTTAATGGTAGTGAAATTCACAAGGGATGATCTACAAGTTTTTGTAAGACCCATGTGTAAGACTTAAGCAGGATTTTACTACAAAAAAACTTTATATTAGAGCGTCATCCATAAAATGAAAATGAATGCATTTCCTGAGGCATCTCTAGTTTTGCTACCGATTTCTTTCTCATTGCAATATAAGTGGCCTGCAATAGTCACAAGGGATAAACCTATTAAATGCTATTCTCAGGAGCAAGAAATTGTTTTGAAAGATAGAACAAGCGACAGAAAGTGTGCACAAACAAATAATTTATCCTATAATAGTTCTGTGATTGAGGAGCTTAGTGTTAAATGCATTATGCTAATGAGCATGGCAGAAGCCAATTTTTATAAAGCGTCAATCATAGACATTTAAACTTAAAAGCTCTGCAAACATATATAGTAAATGTAAATGCAGTTCAGTGCGTATATGAATATATTCTGATAAAAGGCAAGGGAAAAGAAGTGAGTCTGGAGAAAGGATTTGAAGAGGAGAGAGGTCTGGTGAAGCAAGGAGACACATTTAATAACCTTTAATACAGTGTTAATTATCACCAGACAGCATGATTTTTGTTTCCATATTAACACTAGATGTTTATTATAGATTTTTGGATGCCAATCATAAAAATGGCATTAAAATTGTTCTATAATATATGTTTTTTCAGAAATGAATTGAAAATTGTTACAACACCCTGGTTTTATATTTGCGGTATATCAAATAACTTGAACTTGATTACCATTTTATTTATTTATTTGGATTTATATCCTATCCTCCCAGAAGAGCTCAGAATGGTTAAAAGTGTACATACATAATAAAACATAACAAGGTATACATAAGAAAGTAGAACATGATAGTACATTTCAGGTCATGACATGATAGGACAATACATAGGGGAGCTTGACTATAGTCAAAAGAATGGCAATACTTAACAGGCTATGACAGGACAAGACCTCATACAGTGGTGGGGATGTTATGAATTTGGTTTGACATTGCGGTAACTAATAGAGCTTGACAGTACATTACGAGCCTGACAGTACGAAGCATGGTAAGGCAGTTTAAATATATTTTGACATCATTTAACCCTATTATAATGGATTGCTTCTAGGAGAAGTTGATGAACAGCTATTGTATGACCTAGAAACATAGAAAACATAGAAACATGACGGCAGATAAAGGCCAAATGGTCCATCTATTCTACCCATCCATGCCAACTACTATCCCTTCTTTACTCTTAGAGATCCTATGCACTTGTCTGAAGCTTTCATGAATTCAGGTACAGTTTTCATCTCCACCACATTCACTGGGATATGGGTCTGAGTCGTCATGTCTTTGGTTTGACTACACCACCCACTAGGTTACTCCAGGAAACTGCTGTTCTACTAGGACTGGCCATAACATCTGAAGTTATCATACAGGCAGGTATATACTGTTTCATTCACATCCTTGGGGAGGTGGGAGGAGGCCCATGACCACTGGAGGAGTTTTATGAGGGGGTCATGCCTTCATCCCTACAGTAGTCATCTGGTCAGGCTGGACACCCTTTTCACACTTATTTGTAGTTAAAACAGGTCTAACCTTCAAAAGTCAAGTTCAATTTATTTGATATACTGCAAATATAAAACTAGGGTTAAAATCTAAGCGGTTTCAATATCGTAAAACAAAAAAGGGGGAGGGGAATACAGACCACACAAAAATACAGACGTTTTCTAAAATTATTGCAGAAAAACATCCAAATTATAAGCCCGCCCTTTTCACGTCCAAACTACACCTCTACCACACCCCCTTGAGATTTAGAGGCACTTCATACAAGCGCTATAGAAATCCTGCAACGCAACATAATCAAGCTCAAGGAATGGGCATCAATATGGAGGATGAGGTTCAACATGGATAAGTGTAAATTGATGCATATAGGTAACAAAAATCTCATGCACGAATACAGGATGTCCGGGGCGGTACTTGGAGAGACCTCCCAGGAAAGAGACTTGGGAGTTCTGATCGACAAGTCGATGAAGCCATCCACGCAATGTGTAGCAGCGGCAAAAAGGGCGAACAGAATGCTAGGAATGATAAAGAAGGGGATCACGAACAGATTGGAGAGGGTTATCATGCTGCTGTACCGGGCGATGGTGCACCCTCATCTGGAGTACTGCATCCAGCACTGGTTGTCGTACATGAAGAAGGACACAGTACTACTCAAAAGGGTCCATAGAAGAGCAACTAGGATTGTTAAGGAGCTGTAGGAGTTGCCGTACAGCAAAAGATTAGAGAAACTGGGCCTCTTCTCCCTCGAACAGAGGAGATTGTGAGGGGACATGATCAAAACATTCAAGGTACAGAAGGGAATAGACTTAGTAGATAAGGACAGGTTGTTCACCCTCTCCAAGGTAGGGAGAACAAGAGGGCACTCTCTTAAATTGAAAGGGGATAGATTCCGTACGAACATAAGGAAGTTCTTCTTCACCCAGAGTGTCTGTCATAGGGGAAAACACCCTCCAGGGATTCATGACAAAGTTAGACAAGTTCCTGCTGAACCAGAACATACGCAGGTAGGGCTACTCTCAGTTAAGGTGCTGGTCTTTGGCCAGAGGACCACCGCGTGAGCGGACTGCTGAGCATGATGGACCATAGGTCTGACCAGCAGCGGCAATTCTTATGTTCTATCTACAAAATACATTTTGAAAATGGCAAATTGGAAAGGTTTGGTGAGAAAAACGTCTGCCCCTTTATGCCACATGTCGGCCATTTTTTTTTTTTTTTTAAATGAACCCCTTAGGGTAGCAGTCTGAAGAATTCAATACTAAGGAGTATAACCTGAATACTCAATGCTTCTACTGTAGTCCACCAATAGAACAAAATCCTCTAACTAATCTCATATGTAAGCAGGCAGACTTGTGTCCGAGTGGATTTTCTAACTTCCTGACTCTCTGGAAAGAGGTAGAAGTTACATGAAGGCTATAGAAAAATAGGCATGAGTAGTATAATCAGAGGGAGGCTCTGGTGGTAGAAGCCTCCTCTGACTATAAGACAGAGACTCCTCCTTGAAACTATGTCTTAGGTTAATATTTCACACCTATTCTGGTTGGCCCAGGTGCCTTAGGCCCCACCTGTGGGCGGGGTTTCAACCGCCTGGGCCAATCCGGCCCCATTCTGAAGCCGGCTGGCCTGCCGGACGGGCAGGCTTGGCACCCATCCGTCTGTCCAACATTTACCAGGTATGGAATTGGGGGTGGGGGGGTCATGGGGTCGGCGGGGGGGGACGATCGGGGGTTTAGGGGGGCAGTCATTGGGGGGGTTGTGTCGAGGGCAGAAGGGCCTGGGATCCCTCCTGCCCATATTGTAGTAGGGGGTGGGAGATAGGGGGTACGCCTGGGCAGGAGGGGTTGGGCTCCCTCCTGCCCAATATTGTAGGGGGTGGGGGACAAGAGGCCAGAAGGGCTTGGGCTCCCTCCTGGCCCAAACGTAGTCGGGCAGTCAGGGATGCCACGGGGCAAGAGGGCTTGGACTCCCTCTTGCCCTGATGTCGTCGGGGAGGTTGGGGGTGCTGCGGGGCAAGAGGGCTTGGACTCCCTCTTGCCCCGATATTGTCGAGGGGGGTGATGTATCGCGGCAGGAGAGATTGGCCATCTCCCCTGCCGCGATGCGATCACTCCTCTACTCGAACTGCCACAACCCGCGGCAGGAGAGATTGGGAATCTCTCCTGCCGCCGGTCATGGCAGTTCTGGTAGAGGGGTGATCGCATCGTGGTTGGGGAGATGAGGCATCTCTCTTGCCACAATGGTTGCGGTGGGTGGGTGGGTAGATTGCAGTGCCGCTGAACTGATCGCACCAGCCGCCATCAGCTCAGCGTCCCCTTTTTCGGCACTTAGACCTGTTTTGACTTCGTCTAATGTAAACGTATAAGTGCCGACTAGGCAACCTGCCTAAGATTTTGGTTATACCTGCTGCACGCCTAGGTGTAGGTTGGCTCACCTCCCGCCCACTGCCCACCCTTTCCCCTCCTCTAAACACGCCTCTTTTCTCTCTGTTCGTTTAGTAGCAGGGGAAAGGCCTAAGCTGGTTTTAGATACGTCTAAAACCAGCTTTGATTATGGGTACTTGGATGATCAGGCTTTTTGATCGTCCAAGTAGCCATTTACTGCAAAAGCTAAACTTAAACTACTACATATATGCAGATTACATTTCAATTTTAATCCCAATAAACAACATTAAAAACGAAACCTCAGAATACATTTCTCATATTATGACTGAAATAGAACATTGGACAATCAACTTCAAACTGAAACTGAACACAGAAAAAACAAAAATCTTCCTTGCAAGCCCAACAGACAAAATTACCAAAACAATGCTACATATAAAAGATCACGACTATCTGATTACTAAAACAATAAAAATATTGGGAGCCACATTAGAAACACATTTGACAATGGTTGAACACATGAATGCAGTGGCAAAAAAGTGCTTCCTGGCATTATGGAAATTAAAGACCATTAAAAAATACTTTGACCCAATATCATTTAGATTACTAGTGCAATCACTAGTGCTTTCTACTCTGGACTATTGCAATATCATTTATATGGGTATACCCCAAAAAACAGTGAGGAAACTTAGAATTGTTCAGAACACGGCAGTCCGCTTGATATTTGGATTGAAAAATAGCGACCATGATAGCCCCCACTACAGACTGCTGCACTGGCTGCCAGTCGAGGCACGAATAATATTCAAGTTCTCTTGCATATGTTTCAAGCTGGTTTGGGGACTAGCTCCTACATATTTGCTATCTCACTTCATATTATACAGTCCCATAAGACAAACCAGAAACTGCAATCTATTTGCATATCCAAGCATTACCAGCATTAAATACAAAACCTTCCTGGATAGAACTTTTATGTACCAAGCAAACAAACAACACTGGCTAGACAACTACTACATCAATGGAGCTAGACTGACCTACGACGCTTTTAGAAAAGTCATAAAAACTGCCTTATTCGACAGATATATCACCTAAACAGTAACTACACCAAACACTAAATACAATTCTATTATTTCTAACATGTCCCCTCTGAAATTCTTAACTATTGTAATTTGGTTCTATTTCTAACATATCCCCTCTGAAATACTTAACAAACTGTTTGTTGTAATTCTTTGCATTCACTGTAATTTCACTGACTATCTGCATACTGTAATTCGCTGTTTGTCCAGCTCTCTTCAATGTGAACTGCCTAGAAGTCGCACAATTATTGATGGTATAGAAGAATAAAGTTATTATTATTATTAGACTTTTTTTTTATTATGCCCCTCCACGTGCCTAGGTTCCTGTATGAAATAGGCTCATACTGCGTGTCCTTAGGGCACCTAAATAGAGGCATTCAGTTATAGAAGTGTCTGCTAAGATGTCCTTATTTGAATTTTGCTATTGGAAAAAAAAAAACCCCGATCAAGCCCATGAAGATCACAAATTAATCGGCATCGGAGTTGTTTGAATAAAAATACAGCAAGAAGCTCCTTTAGTGTTGCTTTGTTTGGAATTTAATCATACTTATGACTTGCTAAGATACTTTGGCCTGGATTCTCAAAATAGCGCCATTAGTTAGGCGACAGTAGGTACCCTACTACTGCCCAACTTCATATGGCACAGTAATTGACTGTGACGATTGAAAACCAGTTAAAAAGCTCTTATGAAAAATGGACGCATCTAACGGCACCTTCAAAAACAGCGCTGTTGTTCCATCTAAGGAGGATGTCCAGAACTGTGGGGGGTATTCGATAAGATACGGCAGTAAGAGGGGACGTCCCTGTTAATCAATAGCTCTTAACTCTGTTTATTCCACTCAAGTTGTACCATCTTTTAATCATTGTAAACCGCATAGAACTTCACGGTCCTGGGGTATATGAACTGTTATTATTATTATTGTTTGGTGAAACATACTGTACACACTCGCCCTTGCCGATGGACAGAATGCTGTAAAGATAAGTTATTAAAGTCTCTATTTACTCATTAAGACATTAGAGTGATGGGGAAACAGAACTTAAAAGACTACAAATGATTCAAAATACGGCAATAAAAATCATTGCAAATTAAAAAAAAAAAAAAAAAAAAAAATCGACTATGTGACTCCCCTGTTGAAAAATGCTCATTGGCTTCTAATTTGTCATTTTCATTAAAAAAAAAATGTTTTTTAAATTGGAATTTTGACATATGAAATGTAACGTTAATTAAGGGCTCCTTTTACAAAGCTGCGCTAGCGGGGTGAACACGTGTGACTTTTCATCACGTGTTAACCCCCATGCTGGCCAAAAACTACCGCCTGCTCAAGAGGAAGCGATAGCGGCTAGCACATCTGGCGGTTTAGCGTATGTTAAACTGCTAGCGCGCCTCTGTAAAAGGAGCCCTAAATAAAAATACCAAAAGGAAATTTTATAGTACAAATGACACATACATGTTAACCACAGATGCATAAAGGACTAACAAGCATCCACGTAATCTACTTTAATATAAATTTGAAGCCATATGAAAGCAATTCCTATGGAGACCAAAAAATTAAGGTATACAGCACAAATTAATCTAAGCTAACACCCAGTTGAAATGTATCTAAAATTCAGGTCTAAGAAGAGGCATTTGTTATTGGTGCCCATATTTTATTAGTTTTATAGCTCTTATTAGTGAGTGAATTAGCTTTACATTCATAACTATGAATCATCACCAATTTCTTATAGAATTACATACAAAATAGCATTAATAATTTTCAAAATTCGACTTACAAATTCTCTGATATTTCTCGATCATCTTCTTATCCCATACACTCCATCCAGAACACTAAGGGCTCCTTTTACAAAGGTGCGCTAGCGTTTTTAGCGTGCGCTGCCCCCTGCGCTATGATTAAAAACTAATGCCAGCTCAATGGTGGCGTTAGCATCTAGCGTGCATGTCAATGCAGCATGAGCTAAGCGTGCACTAAAACCGCTAGCGCAGCTTACTAAAAGGAGCCCTAAGATCGACAGAACACCATCTGCTTCCCGTTCCTTCCTTGAAAATCATTGGTACAAGGTGGTCAGTAATTTTTTCAGTGACGGGTCCTCAGCTTTGGAACGCTCTACCAAGGTACTTGCGTAATGATAGATTCAAAGGCTCCCTAAAATGTTTTCTGTATAGGGATGCCTTTGAAACATAATTTCAAGAAATATGAACTCTCTTAGTTCATATTGCTATTATTTTACTCTTGGATTTTTTAGACTTGGAGATTAACCCCCTCTTCTACGAAACTGCGCTAGCAGTTTTTAGCATGGGGAGCCACGCTGAATGGCCCGTGCTGCTTCCGACGCTCATAGGAACTCAATGAGTGTCGGGAGCAGCGCGGGCAATTCAGCGTGGCTCTCTGTGCTCTCTCTGCGCAAAAAACGCTAGTGCGGTTTCATAGAAGAGGCGTTAAGCCTCTTTTTTGTAGATGCTCTCTGTTTTTTTCTATTTTACCCTCATCCTGCCTGGTTGTGTTTTCCCTATATGTTCTTTCTTTACTATATAATGCAATTTAGAAAACAAAATGACACTGAAGGTGATTATTTAACTTTTTTTCTTCTTTCTTTTATCCTATAAATGGGAACATGCCTCAGATTATGGAGTTTTACCCTTCAGGGTTCTTTCAAAGAGAAAGACAATTCTTTTCTCTTACTCCTATTGACATCACTGGCTTGAACCCATCCTCTCTACCTTAATCCTAACATATAAACTTAATCTTTTATTTCTTCAATCATAACTCTATAATCTTTAATTAATTTATGCTAAAACACCTAACTGAGTTACTACTACTTTCTGATAAACTCAATGTTTTAAATACTTAATTCCTAAAAAATTCATTGATATTTAGGACTATTTAAACCTCACAGTTCTTTTCAGAAACTCAGAACCGACAAAAGGTACACTAGTGCAAAAGTGTACTAGTGCTTTAAAGTGCTGTATCAAAGTGCATTTGTGCTGTAAACTTTTTTGGTTTCATTCAGACTTTTGAGACTTCTTAAAACTTAAAGTACTTAGCTTATGCTCTTTAAGCACCAGTGCCGTTGTTTGCTACTCTCAGTCCTGTCTTTACTATAACCATTGTAGTTCCTCTCCTCTTTCATTCTGTACCAGTCTTGTCATTTATAAATTTGTCTAATATGGTGTCTATGTACAGTAATGTTTGCCCCTTTTTAGATTTATAATACGCATTGAATTTATGACAATGTGTGTACATCAAATCTATATATATAAAATCGGAGGTATGTATGTGTGTATGTATGTGTGTATGTGCCGCGATCACGCAAAAACGGCTTGACCGATTTGAACGAAACTTGGTATGCAGATCCCTCACTACCTGGGGTGATATGTTCTGGGGGTCTCGCGGCCCACCTGCACACGTGGGCGGAGCTACAAACAGAAAATCAGATTTCACCCATTCATGTCAATGGAAAATATGTAAAAAGCTGCCATTCTCACAGTAATTCAAAAACAGCTTGACCGATTTGAACGAAACTTGGTATGCAGATCCCTCACTACCTGGGGTGATATGTTCTGGGGGTCTCGCAGCCCACAACTCTATGTTGCTTGCTCAAGGGTGGGTTCACCCAAGATTTTATATGTTCTTGCTCCTGGAGGTGAAACTAAAAATGTTGTTTATAATCAAGTTTTGCGTTAGTTGTATTGTATTCATTTTGTCAAATATTTCACATTATAATTTGAATATATGTGTGTGTGTGTATGTATGTATGTTCCAGCATAACTCTTCAATGCATGGACAGATTTCAACCAAACTTGACATACACATTACTTACTATCTGAGGACAAACACTGTGGGGGTGGGAAGGGGGGGATATGTAAAAATGATTGAAAATGACAGATTTTAGTATCTACCCCATAGTGTTTTCGGGCTCACAGATGAATACTCACCATAACTCTGAAACGCATGGAGAAATTTCAACCAAACTTGGTACACATATGACTTACTATCTGGGGAAAAATATTGTGCAGGTGGGATGGGGTAAAATACTGTGGGGGTGGGAAGGGGGTGATATGTAAAAATTATCAAAAGCGACAGATATTAATGTCCAGCCCATAGTTTTCGGGCTCGCAGAGATGCATACCGACACTCCCGATGCCGTTTAAGTCTAAGTTCAGCCCCATAGAGAGGGACATTCCTTTGGGACATGTGGAGGGTAGGGGGTTGGGACATGGGGGTGGGGCATATGGGACATGTGGGGGGGAGTAACGTGGGGGGTGGGACATGTGGGACATAGGGGGGTGGGACATGTAGGGGGTTGGACATTTTGGGATAAATAAATATCCGGGCAACGCCGGGTAATCAGCTAGTTTTAAATAAAACTTGAAGAAATAGAGATAAGAAATGAAAAAGGCTGATGAGGAGGTGGGTGTGTGAACCTCATTGCAATGAAATGTAGTTGAGCTTTGAGTGACACCCCTGAAGCCTTTATAAATTTAAGAATGAAAAAGTAAGATATTGTGGACAGTGTTTACTATAAAATTAAGGCATGCATTTTATATAAAAGTTGTAAAAGCTCCTTACTTTTATCAAGGTTAAGCCTAACAAAGGCCCCCTTTTTATCAAGCCGCGTTAGGGTTTTTTTTATTTTTTTAATTTCCGGCCGCTGCAATAAAAACTCTGACGCTCATAGGAATTCTGTGAGCGTCAGAGCTTTTACCATAGCGGACGGTGATTAAAAAAAGCCCTAACACAGCTAGATAAAAGGGGGCCAAAATCAAGTAATAAAGGGGGCCAAAATCAAGCAAGGTGTGGCTAGTATAATTGTGGAAATGGAAACTAATTTGCCTAGGGCAAGGGTGGGCAACCACAGTTCTCAAGGTCCACAAACCAGTCGGGTTTTCAAGATTTCCATAATGAATATGCACGAGATCTGCACATAAACTCAAATGAATGCCAGTTAATACCAATAACTGATTGTTAATGGCCCATTAACTAATAAGTTTACATGTAGATTTGGGATCCATTGTGGCACCCTATACAGAATATGGGGGTATAAGGACAATTATAAGCATTTTTGATAATTAATTTTTAATTCTAAAGGAAAACAAATTGGAGTAATGATTAGACTCCATATAATGATGATCCTTAATTTTTTTCCCCAAATAGTTTGACAGAGAGAATTTGAGTGTGGCATTATTTGGTTATTCATTTTGCATTTTAAACATGAATTTCAATCAAATCATTTACTTGATACAGATAGGATTTATGTATGAATCTCAATTGAGTTTTGCTAGAGCAGGAATCAGAAGTGAATTTGGACAGAGTGCAAAAACATGCCTTCTGAAAATATTTCTAATTGCATATCTGAAGAACACTTGAGCTAACCTGTCAAGATTGGGATGTTGCTTTGTTTCATTATTCATGATAAAATTATACCACTAGGAGATTTCATTTGCATTGGATAGATGTTTTTTGAATAAGGTGATCTATAATTCCGACAATCTTTTTTTTTATTCTTTGGCTCAGTCTTTACAGTGAAAATATAGAAAGGCGTAATCCAAGCTAAGGGCTCCTTTTACTAAGCTGTGATAGCGTTTTTAGCGTGCACAGAATTTTAGCACACGCTAAACCCACGCTACGCGGCTAGAACTAACGCCAGCTTAATGCTGGCATTAGCATCTGGCGCATGGCAATTCTGCACACGCTAAGCACGCGCTAAAACCGCTATTACAGCCTAGTAAAAGGAACCCCAAGTTTCTCCAATTTGGTTGTAAGGCACTAGTCGCCCAAAGTCGGCAGGGCACAAATATCCATTCTCGAAAAATACGTCTAAAGTATACTTTTTTTCAAAAATCATTCATCTATACGTCCAGGAGTTTGATCGTCCAGATCGCTACTATGTCTATCTTTATACCACATTCTTGTCCAAATATTCATCCCAAACACCCAGAACAAGACTTTGTGGATGAGGGAGGGGCCAGCAATGTGATGGACTGGCCACCCAGAAATGGCAACAGAGCAATGGGGCACTGTATTGGGCACTGCTGTGAACTTCACAAAAAGGGTACCACATAAACATCTCACCAGAATTCCCATATAAGTAATGTTGAGCCCCTCAAAACACCTCCCAAAACCACAATACTCACCTGACTACAACCCCAATAGCCCTTATGGCTGCAGGTGGCACCTATATGGCAGTACAGTAGGGTTTTGGTGGGCTCACATTTTCTACCATGAATGTAGTGCTTAGACTGGCTTATGGTCCTGCGTCTTTCTTTCTATGGTTCAGTGGCCCACCCCCCAGGCTACTTAAGGGACCTCTATATGGCTTTACTAGGCTTTCCTATAGCAGGTGCTGATGTTCTGGAGACAGGTATATATGTTTATAAGTCCAATTTTTTGGGTGGTGTGAGGGGGTCAGTGATCACTGGAGGAGTGTGTGGGGGTCTGTACTTTGTGTCTGCAGTGGTTATCTGGTAACTTTGGATACCTTTTGGGCACTTAGACCTAGTTTTAGATTGCCTAAGTCACAACGTATAAGTTCCATCCAGGCAGCCTCGTAAAACTTTTGATTATCCCTGCAGTACGACTAAGTCTAGGTCAACTCGTGTCCCGCCTACATCCCACCCTCACCACTCCTCCAAATATGCCCCTTTCAGCTCTGGGTGTACAGCGGCATTCAGAGGCCTAAAATTTCCCTGGATACGTCTAAAAGGCGGTTTTGATTATCGGCACTTGGATGACTTGTCTTTTAGAATGTACAAGTGCTTACTTGAGCGGGTTTTTAGACATATTTCCATTCTGATTATGAGCCACTTAGTGTCTCATTTGAAAGTAACCTAATAGATGGCTATTTAGGAATTTTTATTTTTCTTCAACTCATGAAAAGTTACTATGTTATCAAAGTCACTAGAGATAAGTTCCAGAACAGGGATTGTTCAATTTGTCTGTAGAAATTCATGTTTCCCACATTAAAGATAGGATAACAGTTGAGCACATCCCTAGGTAGTAATCAATTATTGTTCGAGGGGCCTCTGAAAAGTTCTCAGCCTAACCAACAAAGTTGAGGCAGTCTCCATCGAGAGCTATACACTTAGGCCCAGATTCGGTATAGGACGCCCAGTCTCAGAAGCTGCCTAAGTGGCTTTTGAGAATCACACACGGGTGTTCTATAGATCCTGCCGTGTCCTATAGATCCTTCCGTGATCATTGGTGGGGGTTTGCAGTGGGTGTTGGCAGGAGGGACTGGGCATCCCTCCTGCCGCAATTATTCAGGGGGGTTCCAGCAGGAGGGATTGGGCATCCCTCCTGCCGGCGATGTACAGTGGAGATGGGGGGCCGCTAAACTTATCTTGGCAGGGAGAGCCCTTGCTGCAATAAGCTCAGCGGCCACGTCTGTTTACAGTGTAGACCAGCAAAATGTGTCTACCGTGGTCGTACAGAGAAGTGTATGGCCACCTAGGTTCACCTGAGGCTTCTTCCATGCCAAGTCACACCCACGCATAGACTTAGGCGAGCTTAGGTGGGCTTGTGTGCCACCCTAGGCTCCAAGAGGCGCCTCCAATGTAGGCGGCCTGCCTCGGGAGGTTTTTGTTTTAGAAAATGTGCGTCCCGATTGGCTGGTTAAGCAGCAGTTGGCCGCCTACAATCAGGATGCTGTTTATAGAATCCGGGCCTTAGTCCAGTGATTTTGTACTTTTTTCTTTCCATCTGAAAAATACAGAATGAAAAAGTGGAAGATCACTGGACTAAGTGTATAGCCCTCAATGGAGACTGCCCCAACTTATTGACTGGGCTGAGAACTTTCAGCGGCCCCTCATAGGATCACTTATGTCACAGTATTGTTTTATTTTTTAAGGCCCCCTTTTATCATGCCACATTAGGGTTTTTTATTGCCAGCCGCTGTGATAAAAGCTACCTCGATCATATGAATTCTATGAGTGTCAGAGCTTTTACTGCAGCGACTGGTGATAAAAAAAAACCCTAACGCAGCTTGATAAAAGGGGGCATAAATGAGGAATGTGAAATTTCAATAAAAATGATTTCAAATTAAAAAAAAAAAGAAGAACATTGCACAATTTAGTTTTAAGATCAAGTTTTTGGGTGATGGGGAATTAAGTTACATTATTCCATTTGATAGACTTTTAAGCAGGTCTATCAATTTGATAAGCTCCATTACACCACCATCAGTTGATTCTGGAATAAGACTGTGTTACATTTCTTGCAGGCATGTTCTTTATTCTTTTTTTAAAATGACAATCAAGCTCATTTAAAAAAAAAAAATAGCCATCCAAAAGACAGCATAAACCAGCACTTGGATGTCTTACTAGTCAAAATGTCCAAGTGGGCATTCTCAAAACAGACTTTCTGGTTGTTTTGTCTCCACTGTGTCCAAATCTTAAGGGGGCATGTTAGAGGTGTGTTTTGGGCGGGCTTAGGGTGGACTTGGACTTGGATGCTCATCAGGCATAATCAAACCTTTAACAGAAGGTCCTGGGCTTTTTTTTTTAAGATGTTCGGAGCTAGACCTGTTTTAATAGTATCTAAATGCAAAAAGGTGCCCAGATGACCACTGGAGGGATTAAGATGGTTACCAAACCCCTCCCACCACTCAAAGATGTTAAATAAACCAGAGAAGAGCGACAAAATTGGTTAAGGGACTGGAGGAGTTGCCATACAATGAGAGGCTAGAGAAACTGGGCCTCTTCTCCCTTGAAAAGAGGAGACTGAGAGGGCACATGATCGAAACAATCAAAATATTGAAGGGAATTGACCTAGTAGAGAAAGAGAGATTGTTCACCCTCTCCGAGGTGAAGAGAACGAGAGGGCACTCATTAAAGTTAAAAGGGGATAGATTCCATACAAATGTAAGGAAGTTCTTCTTCACCCAGAGAGTGGTAGAAATCTGGAATGCTCGGCTAGAGGCTGTTTTAGGGGAAAGCACCCTTCAGGGATTCAAGAAAAGGTTAGATAGGTTCCTGCTGGACCAGAACATACTCAGGTAAGGCTAGACTCAAATAGGGAACTGGTCTTTGACCTAAGGGCCGCCGCTTGAGCGGACTGCTGGGCACGATGGACCGCTGGTCTGACCCAGCAGCGGCAATTCTTATGTTCTTATGTATTACCAGGGGGTGCTTTAGTGCGTTTTTCATATGGACGTCTTTATATTTCAGAATAGCCAAAAAAGATACATGTACTAAGGACCAAAACATAGGTCATAAAATTTTAAAAAAAAAAGATAGACATCTTGCTGTTTTGAGAATGGACATTTTCACTATTGGATTTCTGGACGTCTTTCCCAAAATGTCAAAACTTAGCCTTAGATGTCCTTTCAAAAAATGCCTCTCCACGCAGTGGTGTAGTGAGGGTGAGAGGCACCTGGGGTGATGGCGCCCTCCTGCTCCTTCCCCCCACCCCCCGCGCCGCTTGTGTGCACCCCTTCCCTACCCTGTACCTCTCCGGCATGAGAAGCATCAAAAACTCGCTGCTCGCTTCAGGTCTCCCTACGTCGTCACTTCCTAGGCATGGGACCCAGAAGTGACATCAGAGGGAGAGCCAACGCTGGTGTGAGAAACAGATTGGAGTTGCTATTCGTGCCAGCAAAGTAATAAAGGTATGATGGGGGAAGTGAAGGTGCACACACAGCAGGGGAGGAATGGGAGGGAGCAGAGGGTGGAGAGGAGGAGGGGTGCTGACACTCTCACCAAGACGGCGCCCAGGGTGGACCATCCCCCTACCCTCTTACTACACCACTGCCTCCACAGCCATTAGTTTAGAAGTTGTAGTAACAATATCCACATGAAAATGATGGCTTATACACATATAAGTAGCATCCATATGGAAAAAACAATTTTGGGATAGATGTGAACTACACATGGATGTGCTGGTGACATTGAGATATCCACTTTTAGAACTGAGATGTACTGGGCCAGGTGTAGCATGGGCAGTACTGAGTTATGCACGTCTATAATGTATTCCACAAGCCTGTGGAAGTAAAGGCCAGAAAATCTACATGTTGACATCTGCACTGGCTATAAACTTTACACAAATGACGATCCCACTGGTCTTTTGGATGTGGTGCTAGTACTGATGGTAACTGGAGCAGATGTGAGAGCATTTCCATTGTCTGATTGTTGTCTATGGTTCTGCATCACAGTTTCTGAGGGCCTATCTCACCCACACCTCTGACTATATACCTTCCCATATACTGTGCAGTTCACACACCAAACTATGACTAGTTTTATGAGATATCTATCTCCCATCTGTGCTGGAGAGGGTATAGATTGTACATTTGTGGCCATTTGGCCACCATGTTTGAGAGAAATAACCTATCACAATAGAAAGACTGTCACTTCCTCAAAATGCAAGTGGTCTGTAATTCCCAAGGGCATATCATAGATTCTTCCCAAGATTCTCAGACTTCTGCCAAGATGCATAGATCCTGACTAACTCTAGCATCCTGACAGGTTTGAGAGTAGCCAGATTTCATGTAAGTCTTGCACTACCCAATACACACAAACCATGGCTTCCTCCTCTCAATTCCCACTAGATATCCTGATTCACCAGCACAGTTCCTGCTCACCTCAGCTCCACAGTCAATTTATTAATGCATGACTGTCATCTTTTGTTTCTATTCCAACACAGGTGATAGAGGTTACTCCAAGAAATCTACTTTGCTTCTCTTAGTTGACACTGAAAAAGTGTTTGAGAAAATATTTGACCTTATACATTTCAAGTCATGAAGAAGTATGAATTGGGACCATATTGGATGGGATGAATTAAATAATTATATCAGGAACCTTTGGGGTGTATTTTGGTGAATGAAAGCTATTCCAATGTGTTTTGAGTTGATTTAAGGGTTTAAAAAAAAACAAAACGTATTAACCAAGTCTTTAGTGAAGAAGTATATTCACAACCATGGAGTAATACTTGTGGAGTCCCGCAGGGATCCCCATTATCCCCTTCTTTATTCAACCTTTAAATGGCTTCATTGGGTAGAGAATTATCTAAATTGAATCTACAAACATACATTTATGCTGTCATACCTATTATTTTGTTAGCCTCAGAGATAAAAACTTACGTAACATCTATATTCAATCTCATGAGAACATGGGCTAATGATTTTAAACTTATTGAACTTAGAAAAAACAAAAGTCTTTTTGGCAAGTCCATCAAATAAAATGATGGAGACTTCTTTTACGCTGAATGGGAGGAATTATATCATTAAACCTACAATAAAAATCTTAGGAGTTACTCTTGATCAATCCTTCTCTCCAGCCCTTCCTCTCACTATTGATCTGAATTGAGCTAGTTGGCTGTAAATCCTTTGGCTGCTGCAGTGGACTTGGGAGGGGGGGGGGGGCAATCCTGTGTAAAAAAAAATAGTAATAGCAGTGATATGAGTGCAGACTAACTCCCTGTTTACAAAACTGTGCAAGAGGTTTTTAGTGCTGGCCAGTGCACTGAATGCTCTGCGTTGCTCCAATGGTCATAGAGTTCCTATGATCATCAGAGTAGCACAGAACATTCAGTGCGCTGGCTGGTGCTAAAAACCTCTTGAGCGGTTTTGCAAAAGAGGGAGGGTAAGTTAGTGAACATAAGAAAAGCCGTACGGGGTCAGACCAATGGTCCATCAAGCCCAAAAGCCCGTTCTCACAGTGGCCAATCCAGGTCCTTAGTACCTGGCCAAAACCCAAAGAGTAGCAACATTCCATGCTACCGATCCAGGGCAAGAAATGGCTTCCCCCTTGTCTTTCTCTATTACAGACTCCAGGAAATTGTCCAAACCTTTCTTAAAACCAGCTACGCTATCCGCTCTTACTACAATCTTTGACAATGCATTCCAGAGCTTAACTATTCTCTGAGTGAAAAAAATATTTCCTTCTATTGGTTTTAAAAATATTTCCCTGTAACTTTGAGTGTCCCCTAGTCTTTGTCATTTTTGATGATGTGAAAAATCGATCCACTTGTTCCACTTTATACTCCATTGAGTGTCAAGTTGCATTGAGAAGGAGAAAGAAAGCTGGTAGTGTCTGATGATGGCAGTAGCTGTAGCACTTCAATCACAAGCAGAATACACATGGCAATCATTAGGTGGCCGGAAGTTACTGTATATATATTTTATAACTTCTAACTGTCAGCTGTTAAAGCTGGTATAGTAAGGTGGAGATTGGAAGGACTTCAAGGTTGCATGATTTCAGTGTACTAAGCAGGACTCAATATTTTTGTGGAGCCATAGTCCCTGTGGCTCCCTCCTTGTTCTGACACCTATGGTGCAAACAAAAAAGAATTTGATTGGTTCCTAATAAATAAAAAAAGTGATTCAGAATATTCCAGTTATCACCAACATCCTACAGCTTTCAATGGTCTTGCCAATGCCCACATCACAATAGCTTCTTTTGACTCATCACCATATAAACATTACACAAGCCAATCAAATTCTCAAAAATGATTTCTTAGGCAGTATTGAAAAATTCTATAAAACCTTTATACTGTATATTCCCTTTTTGTAAAAGTTTCAGATTCAGAATGGATCACAACAGTAAAAATTACAACACAATCACTTCTAATACAATGAAAGCTTGAGTAAAATTAAAAAATGTGAATAGCTAACAAATAATTGTTTCAAAATACAAAAGACATGCTAAAAAATGTAATTAAATCCCATTGAAACAGGCAATTATTTTTCTATTTCCTTCTTGATATTTTTGGCTAAAACCTTAGAGAAAGCCATGCTTAATCAGCTACAAGACTTTCTGGATACAAATAATCTGTTGGATCCAATTCAGTATGGCTTTTGCCGAAAACACTCGACCGAGACCCTAAAGGTTTCTCTGTTTGATTCCATTAAGGCTGGTTTTTGTCGTGGAGAGGAATACCTGATGGTAATGTTAGACATCACTGCAATATTTGATATACAGTAATTCATTATAATATGCATTCTGTTGGAAAGATTAAAGAATTTGGGTATTCAAAATTGAGTACTGAATTGGTTTAAATCTTTTTTTGTCCGACCACTGTTATCAGGTACATGTTGGTAATAGGTCATCTGGCTGGTATTTTGTTAACTAATAATTATTCCAATGTTACAAAATAGTTTAAATGGATCTTCAGACAGCCAATTTAAGTATATTACTCAGAAATTCCAGCTCAAATCCTCATTGATCCATTGTTCATTTTTTACCAGTTTTCTCAATATTTCTTTAGTGCAAATATATTCTACTGATTTAGTGCAGATTTATAAAGTATTTAACTCATATTCAAAGTTTATTTCTCAACTCAACTTTTGTTCAACTTATCTTTTAGTTGTGGAAATGTTGATCACCTCTCCCAACATGAATTCATGTTTCATTTCTTTCCGCAGGGCCAAGGGGCCTGTCATATCCACAAAACTTCATTCACATCCACATTCTTGAAAATTAATATTTCAATAAAATAAAAATAATAAAACACAAATACTTTTTCTTTCCAATAATCTCATACCTTCTGAAGTTCCATCATCTATAAAAAGAGACGGTACAGAAATTTTTATTTCACATTAGTTTTGATATTTAAGAACATAAGAAGTTGCCTCCACTGGGTCAGACCAGAGGTCCATCCTGCCCAGCGGTCCGCTCCCGCGGCGGCCCATCAGGTGTCACCATTGACGCCTTATTGCCATTTAAACCAGAGAATGACACGGGGACAAATTTCCCCCGTCTCCGTGGGAACTCATTTTCCTGTCCCATCCAGGCAAGTTCTTTTCCTGTCCCTGCCCCATCCCTGCAAGCTCTGTCCTCATCTGCACAAGCCTCAAACACTAAAATCATAAGTAGCAACATTCTAGAGCTCATATTGTAATGTCATAATACCTCATTCCACCAATGCCTAAGCTCCGTCCTCATCTGCACAAGCCTCAAACACTTTAAAATCATAAGTAGTAACATTCTAGAGCTCAGATTATGATATCATAATGCCTCATTCCACCAATGCCTAAGATCCGTCCTCATCTGCACAACCCTCAAACTCTTTAAAATCATAACTGTTTGAGGCTTGTGAAGTTAAGGCAGAGCTTACAGGAATAGGGAAGGGACAGCGACAGAACTCGTGTGGACGGGACGGGAAAATTGAGTTCCTGCGGGGACAGGGAAAAATGTGTCCCCATGTCATTCTCTAATTTAAACCTTAAGTAGGCAATATTATCCAGAAGATTTTTTTCAAAATGAGACAGGTTAGACACTTAAAAGGATTGCTGTCACCTAATTTTTGATCAGTGTTGCAAGTGCTGATCTTGCCAAACTCTAGTTATTATAATACTTTGTTGTGAGGTCTTTCAAACAATGCAATGCCTGCCCTGAAAAAAGCAAAAAAAAAAAAAATGCAGCTACCAGGGTTCTTATGGGTCTTCCTCGATCGTCTTAGGAATCCCTGAGGAAGACAGGGTCATTGAAACATGAACCATGTTGTGTCCATAGTTCCCATCTTATGGGTCCTAGATATTTTATTATGTGAATTTTATGACTGTATCTTCAATAAAGCCTGCATCTTGGACATCTTCTCCACAGCGTTTTTGTTTTTGGTTCTTCCTCGATCGTGTCATATTATAGCAGTACTGAAAAACTACACTGGCTGAGTATAAGATTTTGGGTCCTATTAAAAGTTCTTCTCATTTTAAATCATTGATTGAGGAAGTACCATTAGCCTTTGCTTCCACTCTCAAGATATATCGTTCTGTTCATGCTTTAAAGCAGATCAGATTAGAAACTTCTCCCCCCCTTATCAGCTGCTTAAGGGGTTTTTTTTAATCAAAGACTGCTGCGGTAAAAGCTCCAACACTCATAGGCTTTTAGAACTTCAATGGTTCAGGTTGAAGGATCCTGATTGTGGAATTCTTTGCCATAAGTTTTATAAAGTACATGCTCCATACTTTTATTCAGAAAATTACTGAAAGCACACGTCTTCGCTCAAGCCTATTGTATGAAATCCTGCTGTTTATTTGTGTTGAGTTAGTACTGATGTTTATGTTGATTCAATGTATAGAATGTATTGATTCATAATATGTGTGGATTTTATGTATGTTTTAACTTTGTATACTGTCTAGAATTATGAGAGTGCAGTTTATACATTTTTTTAAAATAAATAAATACATAAAAACACACAGATTAAAATAACTGGTGCCCCACAGATGTGCAGATCAAAAAGGCAAAGCTTGGATGACCCAGGGGGAATGCTGGAGTAGACCATGTTCTAATATGTTTTTGGTTTTGACATACTCAAACACAGAATCTCATGTATACATCAATGAGACCAAATATGAGAGAAAAAAATAAGTAATAAATAAAAAAAAATAAGTTCAATCCAAGTCCAAATTTAAACCAATCGGAACACATTTCAGTTTGAAAATCCACCACTGTTCCCTTCCAGTGGGGATACCTTCCCTCCATCTAGCTGTTGGAAAGTGTGTCTGTAGTGCACACAATGCCATACCAAAGGAATTTCAGTTTTACAGTGATGAATACAGCTTTCTCTTTTCCATCTTGGAACTCCAAGACTGAAGGAGGTTACAATATTTTCATTAGAGCTCCAAGGCTAAAGCAAGCTGGTGTTCAGGAGACAAAGAATCTGAATGTTGCACATGGGTAATGTAAACTAAGGGCTCCTTTTACTAAGCTGTGTTAGGGGACATGATAGAGACCTATAAGATCATGAAGGGCATAGAGAAAGTGGAGAGGGACAGATTCTTCACACCTTAAAAAACTACAAGAATGAGAGGGTATTCGGAAAAATTAAAAGGGGACAGATTCAGAACCAATGCTAGGAAGTTCTTCTTCACCCAAAGGGTGGTGGACACCTGGAATGCGCTTCCAGAGGGTGTGATAGGACAGAGTACAGTACTGGGGTTCAAGAAAGGATTAGATAATTTCCTGAAGGAAAAGGGGATAGAAGGGTATAGATAGAGGATTACTATACAGGTCCTGGACCTGATGGGTCGCCGCATGAGCGGACTTCTGGGCATGACGGACCTCTGGTCTGACCCAGCAGAGGCACTGTTTATGTTCTTATGTTCTTAACGCGTGGAATAGCACGCGCTACAATGCCGCGCATGCTAGACGCTAACGCCAGCATTGAGCTGGCGTTAGTTCTAGCCACGTAGTGTGGGGTTAGCGCGCGCTAATCTGCTGCATGCGCTAAAAGCGCTAGCGCACCTTAGTAAAAGGAACCCTAAATACAAGAAAGATAATGTCACTTACTTGAGTTCCATAAGATAGTGACTTGCTGCATATCTGAGCACAAAGTATTATGAGAGGGAGATAGGAATCAACCACAAAAAAGGAAAACATTGACATGGGGTGAGCATGCATGTCACAGGCTCAACAATCATGGCAGGGAGTCAGGCTTTCTTTTCTTCCTTGATGAAAAGTGTTTGGTCCATGCTTCGTATACTTCGTATATCTAGAGTTTTGTAGGTAATTCTGTGTTTGACTTAATTTTATTTTATTTTTTTAATAAATTTTTTATTAAGCTTCACATTAGTGAGGAAAAGACAATAAACAACACAAGCATAATGCCAACCGGCCTAACATCGGGAGCTAACGACACAGCATACTAGTACACAAAGCGTCCTCTACCAGAGGAGAATGGCATCTAAAAAGAGGGTGCAAAACAGAAGAACAAAGACCAAAAGATGCCCCCACCCCCACCAGAGACACTCCCATAATGCAAGGCACAGTACAGCCGCACTAATGGAGAAAGCAAGTTTTCTGATTACCCTCCCCCCAAGCCTACCAATCCCCCTCCCCCCTCTTGGTTATCACCAGGGGCCAAGGCATCTACCTGAAAACTTTATGTCACACGGGGTCTGCACTCACCAACGGGTGGGAAAGAAACTCATATCACAAGGCCCAATAATTCTTCTTCCAGGTTCTCTGATCTTTGCATTCTCCCCTCAATTCCCATCCCGCCATCTCTCTCATAGATTCCACCCAGGCCTTCAGAACAGTCGAGCTCTCATCCATCCAGACACGGAGGATATGGCACTTAGCCAACAAAAGGCCAATAGCAAGAATCCACTTTAACCCATGATAGAGTTCTAGGTGGATTATAACAATAAATAGGCCAATAAAAGAAAAACAAAGAAAATCAGGCTCCTTACAGAATTACAAAAATGTATATTGAAAAAAAAAATAGTAGCATCATGATCAAACATACAGTCTACTTAATAATGAATAAAATGCTAAAAAAAAAAATCAATCACTTGCATAAAAAGTTTTAAAATATGCTTCAAAACAAGAAAAGGCATGTTAAATTCCAGAGACAAAGTATTCCATACTCTGGCGGCTCCTATAAAAGAATTATTCCAAGTGGTTTTAAGGTGAAATTTTCTTGGAGGTAAGTTTAACAAAAATGTCGTGGCAGAGCATAGAGGGGCCATTGAAAAATTCTCAGCCCAGCCAAGAAGAGAATGATGTGCAGCCATGAAACTTACACATTATTCCACACTTTTCTTGACACTTTTTGTTTCAATTATATGAAATGAAACAAAAAAGTGTCAAGAAAAGTGTGCAATAACTTGTATGTTTCATGGCTCCACATCATTCTCTTCTTGGTTGGGCTCAGAACTTTTCAGCTTCTCCACGTAATCTGTTTTCAGGAACATGAAGTTCCATGAAATCTTTCATATAAAATCTTTTATTGACTAAATGCCTGTAAAGGCAGCCAATATACCTTAATCAGAAATGATTAAATGCTAAACTGTTCCTGCTTAGGAAGTGTAGAAGGTATATAGATCTGCTCGCTAGAAACAGCTGAACAGAGAGTGGGCAGGGCCTGGCACTCCACTCCAACGACCCCTGAAGTGTGTATGGAGAGGAGGGGAAACTTGTTTTCAAGACCCTTCTTCTGTGAACATCTTCTCTCCCACATCACTTTTCCTGTTGTTCTTTTCTCAGTCACCAAAAGAAATGCAATTCCCAGTCTCACCATCTGTTGAAAGTAAAAGGTAAGAAGATATGATGAAGACATTTAAATACCTCCATTGCAATTGTAAAAATGCACAGGAAGCATGCCTCTTGTAATTGAAATGAAGCTCTGAAAAGAGGGGACCTAGGATGAGGGTGAAAGAAGATAAACTTTGTAGTAATGTAAGGAAGGAGTAACTCTTCAGGCTTCCTTAAAATTTGAATTAGAGAATGACACGGTGACAAAATTCATCACCGTTCCCGTCCCCGCGGATAACTGCGGGAAATAATCCCATGTCATTTTCTAGTGTCTTATTTCAACCTCAATCCTTCTACACCAGCATTCTTCAAAGCAAAGCTTGTGGGTCAGTGGTTGTGGCCATTCATACTCTGATTCTTCCCTCTTTCCTTAAAGAATGACATGAAGATGGTTTCTTGCGGTTATCCGCGGGGACAGGAACGGTGATGAATTTTGTCACCGTGTCATTCTCTAATTTGAATCTCTCCCAATCAAAGTTGTACCCACTTTAAAACTGCTAGGAGTCACTTTTGACAGTACGGTTGTCCAGAAATGTTTTCATCGTCTTGGAATGATACGTTCTCTTGCTAAATTACTAGAACCAGCTTCATTGGATACATTGATCCATTCTCTAGTAATTTCTTGTATAGATTACTGTAATGCCCTATATAAAGGCATTACAAAAAAGGAAACTAGATGCCTTCAGATAGTGCAGAATACAGCTATCAAGATTATCTATGGCAGTGGTTCCCAACCCTGTCCTGGAGGACCCCTAGGCAGGTTGGGTTTTCAGGAGAGCCCTACTGAATATGCATGGAGCAGATTTGCATGCCTGGCACCTCCATTATATGTAGATCTCTCTCATACATATTCATTAGGGCTATCCTGAAAACCCGACTGGCCTGGTGGTCCTCCAGGACAGGGTTGGGAACCACTGCCATAGATAATCTTGATAGCTGTATTCTGCACTATCTGAAGGCATCTAGTTTCCTTTTTTGTAATGCCTTTATATAGGGCATTACAGTAATCTATACAAGAAATTACTAGAGAATGGATCAATGTATCCAATGAAGCTGGTTCTAGTAATTTAGCGAGAGAACTTATCATTCCAAGACGATGAAAACATTTCTGGACAACCGTACTGTCAAAAGTGACTCCTAGCAGTTTTAAAGTGGGTACAACTTTGATTGGGAGAGATTCAGTGTGCATTGGTTACCCGTTGAAAATAGAATTTGTTATAAAATCTTCTTTTAACTTTTACAATACGTTTAAATAGTCAACCAGAGTTTATTGATAGACTTTTAATTCCTTACAGTCCTTCAAAATCGCTTCGCTCAATGTCACAGAACCTTCTTGTCGCACCATCACTAAAATCTATCAATACGCTGTGATCCAACAATTTTGCTTTCACTTCTCCTTCTTTTTGGAACTTGCTGCCTAATCATTTGCACAGTGAATCCATAATAAATCAATTCAAATCAAAATTAAAAACATTCTTGTTCCAGGATGTTTTTGGACAATAACTGTCCTTTTAAGGACTAAAACAAGCTTCATCGCTTTTTCCCCTAACCTATTGTTTTTCCCTTTTATTGTGCTCTTTTTCTCACAATTGTAGTTCTCACCCTTCCTCCCTACTGTTTGGAGTTAGTCCATACATCTCATTATGCGTCTTACTAATCTATGTTGGTATCGTTTAGTATCCCTAACTTTTAAATTGTTTTAATGTGATTTTTAAATTGTACACCGCTTAGAAACCTGATTAAGCGGTTTAAAATTTTTTTTAATAAACTTAAAACTTATAGAAAAGGTGGTGAATATGGAGGTGGTAGAGATTAGGACTGTATCTGAATTTAAAAAAGCATGGAACAATTATCGAGGATCTCTAAGAGAGAAGTGGAAGTGTACACTGTAGAGTTTATTAGTTGAAATGGATGGGCAAGCTGGATAGGACTACCAGTGTTCTCCTCCTACTTCTCTGTACATTCACACAGTCATTCCCTCTGGTTCCTCAAGCCCTCTTGGAGATCTATCAGGAAACGCTCCAAACAAAAGGATCACCGTCTCTAAATACCAGACTCCATGAACCACCCTCTAAAGATGGTGGAAAAATAACAAAATTTCTGGCCTCAGAAAGGTATTATACCTTCCCCATCCCCAATATATGTAAGAGATAAGAAAATCCTAATTCCAGTACAGAATCAGGTTCACAATCTGGAGATTACAATTGACAGTACCACAAATTATGTAGAACCAGGTCCTGCTTCAATGCATCACTAATCCCTCCTACCAAAGCAGGAAAACTTGCATTAATATACCCACCCCCACATACTGCTAGTAAACACTGAGGGGCATTTTATAAATGGTGCCTAAATTAGGCACTGCTAAGCGCCCTAATTGGGGACACTTAGTGACACCCAGCCAAAATTCACACAAAACTTAAGTTTTCTTAATTCATTTAATTGGCATGGTAATTGACCACACCATTGGAAAACTAATTTTAAAATGTTATTAAAATGATTAAGAGTTCCGTGTGGAATTCGGAGCAGTGCCTAGTGATGTTTAAGTCGAGGTGCCTAGTGGCGCCAACGACACCTACTTGAAAAGTAGGCATGGTTAGGGGCAGAGAATAGGCATGGTATGACTTAGGCGTCAGTAAATTAGACCAGGAAAACCCTGGCCTAATGTACTGATGTCTATCATTAGGATACTTAGCAATGCCTAAGTCAAGTTAGACACTGCTAGTGCGTGATTCTGTAAATGGCGCCAAACGGTTGATTTGACCACTGCGCCAAGCAGCGCCTAGAAGTTAGGTGTTGTTTATAGAATCAGGCCCACTGGGCTCATTCTTTAAACCTTTACTGCATACTGACACAGAGCAAGTGATAACTCTGAGCTACAGTTTAAAGGATAATTCAGTATCCCTGACACAGAAAGAAAACCAGTTTTCAGAATAGGACAGATCAAATTCCAAACATTAGATTATATCAAAATAGATTTTAAAACGGTAAGACTATCCCTAGTGGGAAAAGCAGCACTACTACTTTTAAAAATCTTTTTCACATGGAAAACTGATTACAAAAATAGGTGATGATGGTTAAAATTTTTCTAAAGGGTATTATCTGACAGAGTGGAGGAAAAGGTTTGGTCCCACTTTATTTCCTATTTTTCTGCAAGCATATAAAACTAGTTAAAGTGTCAAAAATCTCTCCCATAGGAAGAAATTAGAGCTACATCTGTGCTCCATCCTGGACTTATGCCAGCCTTCGGCAGCAATAAATATATTCTGTCCTGGGGCTTCCTGAAGACGAATAAAAGTCACATATGTATTGGGGTGAATAGGTGTTTGCAGGCAGAATGGAGGGTGTAAATTGAACATCTATGGTAACTCCTGCAACTCTTGTAGCTATAAGAAATAGTTTCTGTTTTATCCAACTATCTCCAGAATGTCTGTTTTTACAACAGTAGTTAATTTGTATTTTTTCCACTGTACGTTGCACCCTCTAGAGACCAAAATGATAAAGGGGTTGGAACTCCTCTCATATGAGGAAAGACTAAAAAGGTTAGGACTCTTCAGCTTGGAAAAGAGACGGCTGAGGGGAGATATGACTGAAGTCTACAAAATCCTGAGTGGAGTAGAACAGGTACAAGTGGAATGATTTTTCACTCCGTGAGAAATTACAAAGGCTAGGGGACACTCGATGAAGTTACAGGGAAGTACTTTTAAAACCAATAGGAGAAAATATTTTTTCATTCAGAGAATAGTTAAGCTCTGGAATGCATTGGCAGCAGATAGTGTAGCTGGTTTTAAGAAGGGTGGTAAGAGCGGATAGCGTAGCTGGTTTTAAGAAGGGTTTGGACAATTTCCTGGAGGAAAAGTCCATAGTCTGTTATTGAGAAAGACATGGGGGAAGCTACTGCTTGCCCTGGATTGGTAGCATAGAATGTTGCTACTCTTTGGGTTTTGGTCAGGTACTAGTGATCTGGATTGGCTACCGTGAGAACGGGCAACTGGACTTGATGGACCTTTGGTCTGACCCAGTAAGGCTATTCTTATGTTTATAACCCCACAGAGAATGCTTACTTTGCAGGCCAAATTCTTTCACTGATACTCATATTTGAGCAGTCCATGAAGATGAAATCAAAATTCTTGTAAAGAGATGTTACAGAATCTTTTGTCTTGAGAAATTTATCATCACCATTAGCAGCTTAGCTTTCCAGTTCTGAGGAAAGAATTTCTTGTACTGAATCACTTACACTGTGTGCTTCTTTCAGATCATGATGCTTATTTGGCTTCTATTTAAATATCAGTCACATCATTCATTGATTAATTAGTATGTTTACATTAAAAGTCAGATTTGCTTGTCTTGTGAGATGAAGGTGCACATTACCTTTAAAATATTGTGCATAATGTTTCTTTATGTGCAAAATCCACTGAACAACTTATAAACCTTTTCACCAATTCCTGTCATCATCAACCAGAAACCTCAAGTCATTGCTTCTAATTCTCTCCTCCCTCAAAGGAGTCAAATTCAAGTGAATATTTAACTCTCTACTCATCTACCTTGGTACTAAGGGCTCCTTTTACAAAGGTGCATTAGCGTTTTTAGTGTGCGCACAAGATTAGCATGCGCTATAGCGCACGCTAGCCGAAAAACTACCGCCTGCTTAAAAGGCACTATTCCACGCGTTAAGATCCTAACGCACCTTTGTAAAAGGAGCCCTAAGATTTGAAACAATCTCGTAAGGCTAATCAAGACAGAACCAGATTATCTCAAATTTCTGAGGAAACTAAAGTCTTTGAAAGCATATATTCTGTTGACAACTAAGTACTAAGGGAAAGATTCTCAAATGTTTGCCCAAATGCCTAAGGCCCCTCCCATAACTTTAGAAGCTCTATCCTTGTTTTGGATATCTGAAAACTGGCATTTGAGAACATAAGCATTGCCATAATGGGACAGACCAATTAGATACTGAAACGTCATCTAGCTCCAGTGCGCATGTGTCAGCATTCTTGAGTTAAAGCGCCATCTTTGAATGTGTTTTTGTGTCACTATGATTGTTGCTTGAATGCTGAATATAAGTAGAGTTTCTATTTTTTATATCTATGAAAGGCATGTTTTGGGATTCTTATCATCTGTATTTTGTCTATCTCCAGTTGTAGCTCGACCTGTTTACCCTGAAGAAGTCACTAGTTTGTGGCGAAACGGGTCCCGTCGGACTTTCAATTTTGGGCTTGTTAGATACGATCCATGCAGCTTCAACAACATAGACAACTACATTAAGCATGAGATAAGTGCTTTTTTTGGTCTACAACCTTGAATGTTGGTTGAGATTCACACTATGCAGTATGGTGTTAAGTTAAAAATATTGAAAAGTTTAGAAATTATAAAAATAAAATAAAAATTTGAGTAGTATTAAAAAGAATAAGATTTGGTACACTATAAGTCATACAACTATGAAAGTTTTTGATCTATGAAAGATACCCTTGCCACAAAATATCCAAAGGAGAATATCACTATGATCCTTGGAGTGGTAATCTGAGATCTTTTCCTTCATTTAGGCATCTAACTATCTAGGTCAGGGGTCTGCAACCTTTAAGACATAAAGAGCCACTTGGACCCGTTTTCGAAAAGAAAAAAAAACTTGGAGCCGCAAAACTATTATAAAACAAATCTAACACTGCATATATTGTTTCTTATCTTAATGCTATATACAGGATCACTAAATTGAAAATAAAATCATTTTTCCTACCTTTGCTATTTGGTGATTTCATGAGTCTCTGGTTGCACTTTCTTCTTCTGACTGTGCATCCAATCTTTCTTCCTTTCTTTCAGCCTCCTGTATGTTTCCTCTCCTCCAGACCTCATTCTCTCCCCCAACTTTTTCTTTCTGTCTCCCTGTTCCCCCTTCTTTCTGTCTCCGTGCCGTCCCCCAAGCCACTCGGTTTGCTGCCACCGCAATCGGGGAACAGCCCCCAAGCCACCGCCGTCCCAAGCTTTCCCTGCAGAAGTGTTGCGCTGACCAGCATTCCGCTCCCTGACGTCAATTCTGACGTAGGAGAGGAAGTTCCGGGCCAACAAGGCATTTCTCCTCATTCCATCCAGCCTGAGCCCCATCTCTCCTTGATCCAGCATTTCCCTTCTGTGTCTGTCAGAATTACCATTCCACCTATTTTCCAGCATCACCCTTCTTTGTGTCCATCTCACCTATATCCCTATCTCACCACTTTTTCAGAATCTTCATTTGTCTCTGTCCTTATCTTTACGCCATGTTCACCATTTGCCCTTTCAATGTCTTTATCTCCCCCCGCACACACTTTTTCAGCATTACTTCTATGTCTCTATTTCACCTCCTCTTCATGTCCCCTCTGTATCTCTATCCTTATTCAGTAGGTCCTGCTTACCCTTTCTCTTCTTTGTGTCACTATCTCCATTTTCAGCTTTCCCCCCTTTTCCTTTGTTAACGCACCCTGTAGCCAGAATCTTTCCACCCTCCCTCCACTCCGGCCCAGCCCAGTATGAAATATTTCCTTTTGTTTCCCTCCCCTCTCTCTTTCTCTCTCTCTTCTCCTCCCTCACCCACGAGTCCTGCATCTGGCCCTCTCCCTTCTACCTGCACCTGGCAACACCCCCCTGCTCCGCGGCTCTCTTCAGCAACTCGTCAGCAGCAGTGATCAAGACAAGCTGCCGACATCGAGGCCTTCCCTCTACGAGTCCCGCCTTTGTGGAAAAAGGAAGTTGAAACAAGCGGGACTCGCAGAGGGTAGGCCCCGACGTCAGAAGCTTGTGTCGATCGCTGCTGCTGAGTTGCCGAAGAGAGCCGCGGAGCAGGAGGTGTGGCCGGAAGCAGGTAGAAGGGAGAGGGAGATAGGAAGGCTGTAGATCTTCGGAGCATGACACCGACCCCGGCCAGGATGATTTCTTTTTCAGGCGTGCACCTTACAAGTCCAGCGTCGTGGCGGGAAATAGCCATGCTGAGCAGTGAGCTCAGCACTACACAGATGAAAGCCTTGCTTGCTGATTGGTCCGGCGGCACGGGGGGCGGGGCCGCCGGACCAATCAGCAAGCAAGGCTTTCATCTGTGTATGTGCTGAGCTCACTGCTCAGCATGGCTATTTCCCACCGCGACGCTGGACTTGTAAGGTGCATGCCTGCGTGACACACTACCGGAGCCGCAGCAAAGGTGGAAAAGAGCCGCATGCGGCTCTGGAGCCGCAGGTTGCCGACCCCCGATCTAGGTGAACCTTGTGGGGATCTTGCTTGCAGCCAGTCCCGGCAAGACCTTTCCTCTGCCGTGTCGGAAGAAAGGAACTACGATTCTTTGTGGGTGTAGTTAGGAGTTGTTGGTGTAGAGAGCAGAGTTAGTGATGTAGTGAGAAGAGTTAGTGGAAAAAAAGAGTCTGAGAGAGTGAAAGCGACAGTGAGAGTGACAGCTAGAGACACTGTGAGAAAGATTGAGAGGGTGAGAGACATGCAATAAGAAAGGATGTGGTAGAGAGAGAATGACCGCCAGAGTGTGTGAGCGAGAGAGTGGGAGAGTATGTGAGTGAATGACTGTGCGAGTGAAAGACGGTGTTATGGCACTTCAGGGTCCACAGGGATCTAGAGTCATTGAGGCGCCGGTATAGGCAAGTGTGGAGGGAGAAACCAGACCTCATCTTGTCTCTGAGACTGCGCCTCAGAGCTCTATGTATGTTCTCCCCACACAGTAACCCTACAACCTCCCTGTTCCCCCATCATATCCTAGATACTATGCGATCACCTCTTCTCTATACCTGCTAGCCCCAGGACCTCAATGAGATGATGTGGGAAGGACTGGAGCAAGTGGGGAAGGAATATATTCATCAGTACCAATCAGTTCTAAATGATACATTGTCCCACATGCTCATATATTGTTCATTGCTGCATCCGGGGAAAAAAAAATAAACACATTTACCACAAACACCAACTGTGGGTTTCAAACCCTCAAACCTTGGCACTACAGTTTGAGAAAAATGGGAACGGGACTTGTACACTTGCCTTTTTGTACTTATACATTCAAAGTGGTTTAAATATATCCAGGTCCTTATTTGGTACCTGGGGCAATGGAGGATTAGGTGACTTGCCCAGGGTCACACGGATCAGCACTAGGATTAGTTTCCACAACTGCTGGATTCAGAGGCAGCAGCTCGACCACTAGGCCGCTCATCACTGAATATTGCCACGCTGAGAGAAATAAATTATTTAAAGGATCAGAAAGCAAATTCTTTGAACAGATTGGACACTGCTACACATAGTTGCTTTCATTGGACAGACCTGTGTTGCTCCACTTAGACTAATTTGATATCAAATTGCCTGTCAGAAGCAATTATTTCCAGGCCTATTCTTGTATTACTCTTTTTGTTAATAAGTATTCTTGTTCTGCCTCTGGAAGCCTCACACCAGTTTATGACATAGCTCTAAGATGTTTTTAATGCTATTCTCTCTTTTTAGAATTGTAGTTCTTCAGTCTTTTCCTGCCATGACATGAGAGCCATACAGTGTGTGTAATATAGTTTCACACATCACTCCTGCATACCTGTATAAGCTTTGTTTTTGGTGGTCTTTCTCCTGCAAAACCTCCCTTTTCCTCTCATCTAAGCTTAAATCCTTTGTCTCACTGCTGTACTTCCTGGTCACTTCTATAGCCTCTGCCCTGATGGATCAGCAAAGGTGTGACCTTTGGCTGCCACCTGTTGCCAAGCTTTGTTCTTATTGGTCTTTTCACCATTCTTAGCCTTATGGGTACTCCCTGAGAATCCTTTGTCTCAGGGTCAGTTATGCTTCTCCTTCAATCTGAAACACATGTGGCTCTATCCACTGAACAGAGGACCGGTATTTTTTTATTTTTTTTTAATCTTAAGCTATCCAAACAATCTCACGAATAGTTCAGCATTTTGTAATTTATATTTTATTGATTTTAAGATTTGACGATTTTCAAATTCCAAATCAGGAGAAAAAAATACAGTGTAACCACAAATAAACATAGGATTAACATTTACGAATATAAAGAAGATTATTACAAAGTATAGTTAGTCCACCATTAACTGGAGGAGGAGGAGCTGATAATTCGCTGAAATTTTTACCAAATAAACAAATAAAACAAGCGGAAAATAAAGATGCAGTCTAATTGCTCTTGAACTATTCTTTCTGAGCTATGTAAGAGCCAGGCTTACCCATAATTACTCAAGAATTACTCTTAGTGGAAATGAATTTGGAAAGCTGCTGTAGATCGTAGAAGACATACCTGTCCTCTTTATAAACCAATACACATTTACAGGGGAAACGTAGAACAAAAGTAGCCCCTAACTAACTAACTAACTAAATAACTGATAGTATTAGTCAAAAATGGAACATCTTTATGTTTAAAAAACAATTTTAACATCCATTCTCTATCAGAGTCAATAGCAAATTGTACCATCAGTGTGGCAGCAACCTGAACCT
This sequence comes from Geotrypetes seraphini, assembly GCF_902459505.1. Taxonomy (NCBI): domain Eukaryota; kingdom Metazoa; phylum Chordata; class Amphibia; order Gymnophiona; family Dermophiidae; genus Geotrypetes; species Geotrypetes seraphini. The sequence goes on from NC_047087.1 coordinate 271,267,450, forward strand.
CAAGGAAATTAACGTATTTTCACGCATATAACGCGCGCGTTATACACGATTTTACAAACCGTGCATAACCATGCGCGTTATACGCGTGAGCACGTTGTACAAATTTTTTTTTACATAGTTTCCACCCCGACGCCCGATTCACCACCCCGAAGGACCGCTCGCACCCCCACCCAAAGGACCGCTCGCACTCCCACAGCCTCCCCTCCTCCCCCTCCCGCATGGAGAAGCTGCCTACCGTTGTTTCCGGATGCCAGTGAGCCCAGCTGCTTCCTCTGCCGGCGGTCCTGCCCCTTCTCTGAGCCCTGCGCTGCGCTGCTTCCTCTTCCGGCGGTCCCGCCCTTTCTCTGACATCAGAGAAAGGGCGGGACCACCGGAAGAGGAAGCAGCGTAGCCAAGCTCCCCCCGCCGATTGCTGTGTTGGCATCTCTAACAGCTCTTCCTGCCTCAAACCAGAGCCGGATCCTCTGCTCTCCACAACCGGCAGGAGCACGTCCCTAGCTAATGGCTCTTCCACTGCGAATCGGCGGCGTGCACTCATCCGGGAACAGAGTAGGAAAACTCCCTCGAAGGAAAACTCCAGCGCCTCAGCCTGTGCTCGTTCTCCAGCTGAGGATGTTCCCGGTTGTGATATCCATGAGCCACGCTCGACGAAGGCATCCATCGGGCCAGACTGTTGCAGAGTTTCGTCCAGGAACACCCGGAGCTTCGACTTCCTCTTTACCATTGGGTAGGTAGCAAAAGTTCTAAAGTCCAACAGGACGGCGTCTCCTCGAGAACCTCAGACCGCCATCTTAGTCAAGCTCCTCCCCCAATAATTCAGCATTTCATCTATGGAATTTGGAATACCTCACTGTCAACCTATTTTCTCAGCTCTGCCAAAAAGTTTATGTTCCTCATATCTTTATCTTCAGCTGCAATATTCAGAAAATATTCAGCTGCAATATTCAGAAAAGCTACTTTATTCAATAAAGTATATTTCAGAAAATTAGAAGGACTTCCTGCATGGGCATTGGTGTGCTAAGGTTTAACTTTCTGGAGAGTATAGCATATGTCTGCTTCAAGTTTCAAGTTTTTATTAAAATTTGATAATGTCAATTATCCAACTTCTAAGCGAGATACAAATTAAAATATGGGGAAAACAGATAAAAATTAAAAAAGCCAGTAATAAAATTAAAAAAGAGCAAAAAACAATATTAATCAAATGGCATAACTAGACAAGAACATCAACTAAGACATTACAAGAAACAGAAGGGAAGTGGGGAAGAAATATAATTGAAAAAAGATAGGAAACAAACAAGGTAGGAACAATAGGTAAGGGGTGCTGGAACTTGCTTCTTTAAATGAGAAACTAAAATGAAATTTAGGTTTAAATGCTGAAAGCTCTTAAGTTGGCCTTTATAGTGGTTTAGATTATTTTCTTCTCTTACTGGGATTGGGAGAGTATTCCAAAGCTGGGGGTGACCACTGAAAAGATGTCATGCCTCTTAGTCCCAATTATGCTTAGAGAGGGAACTGTGAGATTCCTGCACTGGGGCAGCCCACTGAGTCCAGAATAATAAAAAGACTGTAATTAAAGGAGATATAAGAAATTTCATTCACCATAGAGTGCATCTTCAATTATTTCAATAGTAAAAGGGCTACCAAATAGTATAAACAGTGAGAAACTTTCAGACCAGGATCAAATGGATTTCTTAAGCAGTTGTTAATCCAGGAACTTTGAATCAGCGAAAGAGCTAAAAACAACCCAAGAAAAGCAGTACATTTACCAAGAAAGCAAATTTTGTGAAGGTTTAAAGCCAGCATTTGAAATACTGTGGAAAGCAGTTCTGCTGACCACATCCTAGAGGCAATTTAAGTTAAGTACCATATTGCTCTGCTGAGTACCTTTACCTGCTCGAGGGAGACCCCTCCCCTTCTTCCCTTCCAGCAGCAGCCCAGAACATTCAAAGAAGTTAGAAAATAAAGGTATTTCTTAACTTGGCTGAACTTGTGGACATTTGAACTGAGTATAAGAGATATTAAATAAGAATACCTGGTTTTAATTAACATTGAAGTATTGGAAAAGCAACTTTTAAGCAAGTAATATGAGAGTCATTCAGCCTATGTATTGCAAATTAACACTTAACTAGTAACTCAGGGAGTTTGCTTCCCCTCCCCTCTGCAGTTAGTTGCTAAGAGACAAACTACTAAGAACCCCCCTCTGCATGTGCTGAGAAAGGAAACCTGATCTCTACAGTCTCTCTCTACCTAGGAGGGTGAGAAGCTATCAGTTGCTAGGAGACAGAATCACTGGGAAGGTCCCTGACTCAGAACCTCCTCCTCCCTCCCACCTCCTCTGGCTTTGGTGAAATTTGATCCAGTACTACTTCTGGCAGAGTGAGAGTCAGAGTTGCCCTTTAAGCCAGGATAAGGAGAAGGGATAAATCATATGTAAAGCAAATTCCTTTGCACTGTCCTGCTTGACTTTAACCCCAGCTTCTTCTTACACAAGAGCTGTTTCCCCACACAATAAAGGAAAGCAAACAAGCACACAATGACAGAATTTAATACTGAAGATTTAACTAAACAATGAGCCTGTGATAGAAAATGGACAAGCTGAACAAATATATAATGGAGACATGGTGCCCACAGACCTTTCCAAGCTTCAACCTGACACCAAGGGTGATAGGTCAAAAGCGCGCGCCGACAAAGGCGTGCCGACAACCCAGCCATCCAGTATTTTAAAGGGCTCCGACGGAGGGTGTGTGTGTGGGGGAACTCCCCAAAGATCACGCCGGCGTTGTGGGGGGTTTGGGGGGTTGTAACCCCCCACATTATACTGAAAACTTCACTTTTTCCCTAAAAAAGAGGGAAAAAGTTAAATTTCCAGTAAATGAGGGGGTTACAACCCTCCAAACCCCCACAACGCTGGCGCAATCTCTATTAAGTAAAGTGGAGGAGTTCCCCACCAACACCCCCTGTCGGAGCCCCTTAAAATACTGTTTTTCTTCGGCACGCTTCCACCTTGCGCTCAGTTGTCTGTGCTGGGTTGTTGGCGCACCTTTGTCGTCGCACGCTTTTGACTATGAACTGATACCAAGCCCAAAAGGATTTGCAAGCTAAACCCATAGGCTTGGGAAATTTACCAAACAGAACAGGAAAAACACCTGGACAACCTAACCGGGCTGTGGGCAGAAGGTGGAAAAGGACATGCTCAATACTTCAGGCAGTGAAGTCCACTCCACATATCACAACTGCAATCCAGACAACCTAACCAGGCTGTGGCAGAAGGTGGAAAAGGACATACTCAATACTTCAGTCAGTGAAGTCCACTCCATATATCAAAACTGCAATCCAGTCATATGCACTTTCAGCAGAGGACAGAAGAGTGCATCCAGTTCTTAACAAAAATCAATACAGAGCAGAGCCTTTCAGAAAAAGAGCACCAGGAAGCTACAGATCAAAAACAGAGAGCTACAGTAACAAAGGCCATAAGGAAGGCAGAGATTGAAACTGTAGATCCTGAAGACAGCATATCCCAGTACTCTTAACTGTTCCAGGCACACATCTAAGTCATCTAGATCTTGTAGCTCACACAGGCCAAACTATTCTAATCAATCCTCCATGAGTGCCATCTCAATTAAATTGCAAATAAATACACAGTCCACTAGAACACAGGCTCTCTACTATGAGCAGGAAACAGTCCTGAAACTAAGGAGTCTTAGAACTGAAGAAGAAAGGCAGGTGACCGCTGCCCAGATGGAAGCCAATGCTGCCAGGAGAAAAGCCTGTGATGCCATGGCTGCTGTCCAAATGGAAGCCAATGCTACCACAGCTGCTGCAAAGATTGAAGCTGATGCTGCTGAGGCAGCTGCAAAGATGAAAGATGTGGCTGCATACAAAGAAGCTGACTTGGTTGTGACCTTGGAAATGCTCCAACAGCAGAATCAAACAGCCACCATTGAAGCCCAACTCCAGGTGCTCGAAGTAGCTAACAGGCAGGATGGCAGGGAGAGTCAGCCAATCCACCCTGCCTCTTAGAACCCTAGTCAGTGGACCAGAGTCTATGTATTGGGTCACATCCCAGCAGCTCCCTCCTAAGAAGGAGGTCAATATATTGCTACATTGTCTGTGCATGGATGGAGTCAGCTAAATGTGAGGACTGAGGAGTAATTTAAGCATTCACATCTTAATAATCCTGTAAAAGGATTGAAGGAATTGTGGAAAAAACTTGAACAGTACTATAGCAGCCCAGATGTTGTAGAAGATTTACTGTTTATTAAGCTGGACAAGTTTCCAGGGATAACCACAGGAGAAAACTGCAAGCTGCAAGAGCTGGAAGAGCTCCTTTATGAGTTAGAGGCAGCAAAGACTGAGCAGTGCTTCCCAGGCCTCAACCAGTTAGATACTGGCTGGGGCATGAAGCTCATCATAGCCAAGTTTCCATACGACATCAGGGAAAAGTGGTCAGCAGTTGGTAGAAGATATGAAAAAGAAAACATCCTCCTTTTCATGTCTTCATGAGGTTCATAAGAAGCAAAGCCAAAAGGAGAAACAATCTCCGTTACATGGGTGATTCACCTGAAGCAGCTGAATCGAGATAACTCCTGGAAGAGGAACCAGTCAAGCAGTATAAACCATACAAAACCATACAAAAAGGTGGCATCACCCTCAGTGTCTTCACCATACAACCTTTCTCCCACCACAAAAAGAATTGAAGACTCTAATCGACAACACCCCAAACACATGACACCTCATCCTCTCAAGAAATGTTGAGGATTCAAAGAAAAACCCCTGATGGGGCCAAGGAGCTGCTCAAGAGGTACAGAATCTGATACAAATGCTGAGCCTCCCCATTGCACCTTGACAAAGACTGTAAAACACCAATCAAGTGCACAGAGTGTGGCAGTGACTGACATAACATAAAAACATAAGAATTGCCACTGCTGGGTCAGACCAGTGGTCCATCGTGCCCAGCAGTCTGCTCATATGGCGGCCCTTAGGTCAAAGACCAGTGCCCTAACTGAGACTAGCCTTACCTGCGTACGTTCTGGTTCAGCAGGAACTTGTCCAACTTTGTCTTAAATCCCCAGAGGGTGTTTTCCACTATAACAGCCTCCGGAAGAACGTTCCAGTTTTCTACCACTCTCTGGGTGAAGAAGAATTTCCTTATGTTTGTACGAAATCTATCCCCTTTTAACTTTAGAGAGTGCCTTCTTATTCTCTCTACCTTTGAGAGGGTGAACAACCTGTCTTTATCTACTAAGTCTATTCCCTTCATTATCTTGAATGTTTCGATCGTGTCTCCTCTCAGTCTCCTCTTTTCAAGGGAGAAGAGGCCTATTTTCTCTAATCTCTCACTGTATGGTAACTCCTCCAGCCCCTTAACCATTTTAGTCACTCTTCTCTGGACCCTTTCAAGTAGTACTGTGTCCTTCTTAATGTACAGCGACCAGTGCTGGACGCAGTATTCCAGGTGAGGGCGTACCATGGCCCGGTACAGCGGCATGATAACCTTTTCCGATCTGTTAGTGATCCCTTTCTTAATCATTCCTAGCATTTTGTTTGCCATTTTCGCCACTGCTGCACATTGCGCGGACAGCTTCATTGACTTGTTAACCAGTACTCCCAAGTCTCTTTCCTGGGGGTCTCTCCAAGTACTGCACCGGACATCTTGTATAAGATTTTTGTTACTGACATGCATCACCTTACACTTAGGGGGTTTTCTTGCCTATGATAGAATACTGAAAGGGAGCTAATCAACAATTTAAGCTCTCCTTTCTAGTTTCAAAGCTACGTCAGCTTTGCAACTTCTGAGGTGTTTTCCCCGTTGTGCTGTACTGGCTTGAAGTTAGCTTGTAGCTATATGTTTAAGAGGGGTGAAGGTATTGAGCATGTTTCACCAGTGTGTATTTAAACTGGAAACTTTGTTTTGTTTTGTTCACCTTACACTTATCCACGTTAAACCTCATTTGCCATGTCGCAGCCCTTTTCTCGAGCATTTTTATGTCCCGTTGCAGGTCTAAGCAATCCTCCTGCATCTTCATTAAATTTCCATGTTTATTTACAATTTGATATACCGACCATCAAACAAATATCTGGACGGTTTACAATTCCTAAAATTAGAGTTTTAAAAAATGCAATAATAAAAAAATTTAAACAAAAATAAAAAATAAGGGAACATAAAAACCTGACAAAGATAAATATAAGGACAAAGTGGGTATGGAAGGCACTGAGGGAGGGGAAGATTTAAAATTACATCGAAGTCAAAATAAAAGTAAAAGGGAGGTAGGAAGGGAAGGGAGAGAACAAAAAGGAGAGAAAGGGAAGTCGCTTCATAAAAGTGATTGTTTTGAGCAATTAAAAGTTGAAATAACTTCGTATCTTTGGCAAATTTAATCACCTCACTTGTCGTACCAATTTCCAGGTCTTTTATAAATATGTTGACAAGCATGGGGCCAAGCACCAAACCTTGCGGCACTCCACTTGTGATGCTTTTCCAGTCTGAGTATTGTCCATTTACCCCCACTCTCTGTTTCCTATCCGCCAGCCAGTTTTTAATCCACGTGAGTATTTCACCCTCAATTTCATGGTTCGCAATTTTTTGAAGTAGTCGTTCATGCGGAACCCTGTCGAACGCCTTCTGAAAATCCAGATATACGATGTCGACCAGGTCACCCTTGTCTATCTACCTATTTACTCCCTCGAAGAAGTGCAGCAAGTTCGTCAAGCATGATCTTCCTTTGATAAAGACGTGCTGGCTGGTCCTCATCAGATTGTGTCCATCAAGGTGATCAATGATGCGGTCCTTTATCAGCACCTCTACCATCTTTCCCGGTACTGAGGTCAGACTCACCAGTCTGTAGTTTCCCGGATCTCCCCTCGAACCTTTCTTGAAGATCGGCATAACATTCACCACTTTCCAATCTTCCAGAATCCTTCCCGATTTGATCGACAGATTGGCTATTAGTTGAAGCAGTTCAGCTGTAGCCCTTTTCAATTCCATGATTACCCTCGGATGGATGCCATCCAGTCCCGGGGATTTATCGTTTTAAAGCCTATAAATCTGCCTGCATAACTCTTCTAGACTGACCATCAACCCAGTCAGTTTCCCATCTTCATTTCCTGTGTATAGCCCATCGGCTTCCGGTATGTTGTTTATATCCTCTTCGGTAAATACAGATGCAAAAAAATGTGTTCAGTTTGTCAGCGATGGCTTTGTCCTCCTTTAGCACTCCCTTTATTCCATGGTCATCCAATGGCCCCACCACTTCCTTCGCGGGTCGTTTCCCCTTAATATATCGAAAGAACGGCTTAAAGTTTTTGGCCTCCTTGGCTATTTTTTCCTCGTAGTCTCTTTTGGCCCCTCTTACCGCCTTATGGCACATGTCTAGGCCCTACATCCAGATGGTGGAAATCCAAACTTTCAAGAAACCCCTACCCCTGAGTCAAGACATGGAGGGGATATTAAGGAAGGGAAAACTCCAATACCCCAGGTCACTTCTAAATGCACAAGGGTATGTGGAGAAGACCAAGAAGGGAAATCCTGAATTAAGATATGCCTGGCCAGGGTGTTCCCTGAAGGACAGCTCGAAAAGGCAGCCAAAATGTACATTGTCATAGATGAATAAAGTAAGAAGTCTATTGCAAGGTCATTGTTCTTTGACCTGTTCATAGAAACTACTCCTCATACCACCTCTAGACTTGTGCAAAAATTCATACAGGTAACCGGAAGAATAACAAATGGCTACATGATAGATGCAATGGATGGCAGCAGTAAGTCACATCTACTCAAGCTAATCAAATGCAAACAGGTACCAGATGACTGGGATGAAATTATGCCAGACGCTGCTTGGTATCACCCTCATATGAAGCCCATAGCCAATTTACTCACACCATTGGATCCAGATGCTGAGCTCCTGCTCTTGCTGGAAAGAAATGCACCAGAACTGTTGGACATCTGTGAGTCACTCAAAGGTCCACTTGGCACCCCTTATACACAACTTAACTTTGACTGGATGATAGTGGATGACATCTGCCTCAACAGAACCAGAAATCCAAGTGCCAGCGCATTCTCTATCAGCATTCTGGATGGTGGACGCAGTGGCGTACCTAGGGTATGTGGCACCCGGGGCCCATCATTTTTTGACACCCCCCCATGTAAAAAAATATTTTTTGTAATGACCATGAAATGGAATAAATGGTCAGAATAGAAACAGGCAGTGAAAATTTTCTTATATTCCAAACATAACATAACATAAATTATGTCTGAATTGTCATGACATCAGAAGTACATATGGAGTAGTTGCAAGTGATGCTTGGGACAGTTCTGATTGTGTTAGTTCGGTTTTATGTGTTTTTTTGAATAGAAGGGTTTTTATTTCTTTTTGAAGGTTTTGCAGTATGTGGTCGATGTCAATTGGTTGTAGGGTTGGGGGTCGAGTGTTGCAGCTCGAATGGCTAGGAGGTTGTCGAACAGTTTTTTTCTTTTGACGTTTTTGGTTGGAGGGTGTGTGAATGGTGCGTGAGTTCTCCTATGTCTGTTTGAAGTGGATTGAATTATTTAGCTGAAGAAATTAGTTACCCCCTCATCCCACACACATTAATTCTCTTCCATTTTTGTTCCCATTATAAAAAACACTGATAAGTTCCCAGAAAAAAAATACATTAAAATAAGAAGTGAAAACAAAGGCTCCTACAGATGAGAACATAACATAAGAATAGCCTAACTGGGTCAGACCAATGGTCCATCATGCCCAGTAGCCCATTCTCATGGTAGCCAATCCAGGATACTAATACCTGGTCAAAACCCAAAGAGTAGCAACATTCCATGCTACCGATCCAGGGCAAGCAGACACTTCCCCCATGTCTTAATAACAGATTATGGACTTTTCCTCCAGGAATTTGTCCAAATCTTTCTTAAAACCAGCTACACTATCTGCTTTTACCATAACTTCTGGCCACTTCATTTTTAAGTTTAGATCTTTCCTTTCAAACAGAGACCTTGCTAGATGTCAAATACAGCACAAGGTAACTTCACATGGACTTAGCTGTGCAGGAAATGTGAATCTCCTCATATACCCACCATATAGTGCAAAAATGTGCAAAGGTCTGTTTTTTTCTTTTGATCACTACATAGCCTAATGCCACACAAGCAGCGCTGTTACAAACATATTCTGTAGGTCAATGCTAAGGATAACAAAGTTTCCTTCCTTGGACCAGAAGGAGATACTGATAAACCACTGGAAGAGATCCCAACATAACACCCAAAGACCCACTCAGTGTGTGAACCAATTGAGTGGAGTGGACTAACTGGGGGGTGGAAATGGGCCCGGAGTTTGCTCAGCAGAATTTCCCAGACCACCTCTTCCTCTCAACACATTGACACGCTGCCACCACCACCACTAGAAACACCTCACTGGGTAGGCCAGCTATGCTATAAACTTTATAAAACACATTATTATATTTACTTATAAAGCACATATTTTAACTGAACTCTCTGACATCCTCAGCCTTTCCATTCACAAAAATAGAAGGAAGAAAAGTTCCCATTTCCTGCTGTTTCATGTCCCCAGCCTATACAATATTTTTTTTCTGCAGACCCTTCAAAAGTCTGACCAAATCCTCGTTTCACTTCCATTATAAAGTACTGAGGATGCCATCTCTCCCCAATCCCAGGTCCTAAAGTCTAAGACAGTAGCGCAAACTAATGCTGCCAGATTCAGGAAAAAAAATTTTGATTCGATTCAGCCTATTGAATTGGTTTTTCAATTCGATTTTCCTGCCCAGTTGGGTGTTTTTTTCAAAACTCCTGGTGGGTTTTATAGCTTTTTCACCCCCTTTGGCTTCTCCTAACCACACTGGCGCTGTGGTGTAAATAAAATAAAGAAACAAAAAGGACTTTTCCTCTCTCTGTTAAATCCTAGCTCACGTTTGCAGTCCAACACCAGCTCTGTCAGGATACACATTTCAAATCTGACATATTATAATCACAAAACAGAAAATAAAATTAATTTTTCTACCTTTTGTTGTCTGGTTATATTTCAAATCTTGTTGGTCCAAGGCTCTGGTTTTCTTCTGATAACTTGCTTGCCAGGGTCTCGTTCTTTCTTCTTTCTGCGTGCTAACCATCCATCTGCCAACTCTGTCCTCCCTTTCCATTTCCCTTCCCTCCCCAGGAAGTCTGGTATCTTTCCTTTTTTTCATCTCCCTCCACAGATCCACTTTTTCTTAACTACCCTTTCATCCGGCATCTCTCCCTCCTTCCCCACCATCCCAGAGTCCACCATCTCTCCCTTTCTTTTCCCAATTACCCTCCTATCCAGTATCTCTATCCCTCCTCCACACCATCCCTTGTGTCCAATTTCTCTCCCTTTCAGTTCCTTCCCTTCCTAAATCCCATGGTCCATCATTTCTCTCCCTCTCCTCTATTTTCAGACCCATTATTTCTTCATCCCCCCCCAAAGTTTGGCATATGCACGTCTCTTTGAACACCCCCTTCCCTCCGTGTACTTCTAAACCAGGGTCCCCCCCAAAGGCCTGTCCCCCTTGAAGGCCTGCACCCCCCTTGAAGGCCTGTCTCTCCCCCTTGTAGGCCTGTCCCCCCACCTTGAAGACCTGCCTGCCTGTCCCCCCCTTGAAGGTCTGCACCCCCCTGAAGGCCTGTCCCACCCCCTTGTAGGCCTGCCCACCCCCTTGTAGACCTGTCCCCCCTTGTAGACCTGTCCCCCCTTGAAGGCCTGCCTGCCCCCCCTTGAAGGCCTGTCCCTCCCCCTTGAAGGTCTGCACACACCCCCGAAGGCCTGTCCCCCCCCCCCTTGAAGGCCTGCCTGCCTGTCACCCCCCTCCCCCTTGAATGCCTGCCTGCCTGCCCATCCGCCCCACCCTGAAGGACCGCTCGCCCCCCTGGCCTCCCCACACCACCTATGAAGCAGCACTACCTATGCTCCCGGCCTTGCCATTCAGTCCCCACCACCCCCGAAGGACCGCTCGCCCCACTGACCTTCCTGCACCACCTATGAAGCAGCCTCAGCAGGATCGCGACGTCAGCTATCCCTGCGCTGCTTAGGCGCTGCTTCCTGCGCCGCGTTCCCGCCCCTCCTCTGATGTCAGAGGAGGGGCGGGACCGCGGTGCAGGAAGCAGCGCCCAAGCAGCTCAGGGATAGCTGACCTCACGATCCTGCTGCTTGCTGCTTCACAGGTGGTGCAGGAAGGTCAGTGGGGCGAGCGGTCCTTCGGGGGTGTGGGGGGACTGAACGGCAAGGCCGGGAGCACCCCTTCAGGGCTGGCACCCGGGGCGGACCGCCCCTCCCGCCCCCCCCTTGGTACGCCACTGGGTGGACGCACCTCCTTATTCGAATCATGTCCCAACCACCTCATCATTCAAAATACTCATGGTCCAAATGAGCAGAGCTCTGGCATAACACTCTTCAAAATGAATCCCCAAGTGGACATGGCAGAATGCCTGGGGAGCTCAGTGTTTCAGACCACCAAAGATGACAAGTCTGCCTTCTCCTTTGAAGACAAAGAATTCCTTAATATCATGAACAAAGAGTTCCACAAAGATGAATCCAACAACTGGGTGGCACCCTCTAATTCCAAAAACCAAGACTATGTCTTCCAAGCAATAGAAGTCATGTCCTATCTTGTTTTGCCACACTGCAGAGAACCTTAATAAGGAAACTAGAAATGAGGCAGCACTTTGTGACCTTCATGAAAGACATGCTGGCCAGTGGTCATCCAGAGTTGCCCCTAATTTTAACTCTGTATCCTTCATGATTGCTCACCACAAGGAGATCTGTGTCTTCTCTGATGCCTTTGAGAAGGCTTTAGCCACAGTAGCCTACCTGAAGATGATAGATGCCTGCAACAATGCCCATGTGGGATTCATCTTTGGGAAGGCTAAATTAACACCACAGTGTGGTTATTTGCAGATCAGCCCTGAATCCTTGACAGACGGTAGGAAGCTTAAAGCCTACTGGAGCTCTATGTTTGTTTGTTTTGTGCCATGTGGTCTCTGTTTTAGCATATGGGGTACCACCAGGAAACATAAATTATCAGCCATTTCTAGATCTTTGCCACCCCCTTCACTAGTTTAAATTGTGCCATGTCCTTTTCCAAAAGGATTTTCTCACCCACAAGAAAGCTCTATAGAAAAGTCATGCTCACAATGATTTAAGATATAGCTCACACAGTCTAATTATAGTTCAGTTAGGGGTTGTGACCAAACAGGCTCTGTGCCTGCTTTGGTTCCCTTTAAGAACAAAAGAACAGTGTTGAGGTTAGAAAAACACACCAAAAGCACAGATTACATTATATGACTTATTTGGCTGCCTATCCTGAGGAAGCCCCTTCTGAGCATGAACCCTGTCAGGATGCCATGGATGATAGGGAGATGGAAATTATGCCCAGTCAGAAAGCAGCTGTCTGTAAACCTGTATCCAGAAAACAGAAACAATGCACTGTGTTTAGAAAATCCAGTAATGTGTAAAATGACCACAGGGAGAGCCCAATAGAGCCGAGTCCCAGGTCAGGTCATGCAGGATTGGGCGGGGTTCATACCCTGATAAGCAGGGAACTTTCATTCCTTATCAGAAGGCAGAGGAGGCAGGCAAGGCAGGCAGAGAAAGAACCTAGCTTTTGACAAAGTAATGACCAGAAAATGGTGGAGGCTAAAGAAGCTCCTCATTGCTCTGAGGTGGAAGCTTTAAACCTGGAGGAGCCCATGCAGTTTTCTGACCAGCTTGTTGCAGAAGAAGAGGGAATGGGAGCCATGAAAGTAAGTTAAAGTGGGACAACTTACTGTTTTGGCCTTGACAAGGATTCTACCTGAAAATCTTAAAGTGAACTTTTTTTTCTTTTTGTGCCTGAAATACCGTATTTGGACTGTTTTGTGGAAGATTTATATTTTTCCCTCACTGAAACCAGTGATTTTGAACTGTGAAAAGGAAAAACCACTTGTTGCAGTATTTGCTACACTTAGTGGAGGATGGGCACCACATTGTGCTGAAGAAGGAACTGTTTGTGTTGCTAGAGTACTGAGCTTTCTTTCTTTTTGCTATTTTATTTTGGCTAAGCAAAAGGCTGAGGATTATTTGAGAGGAATCTGATAATATTTATTGAGAAGGGATTTTTGGAAGCTTTATGAAGTCATAGAAATCAGACTCAGCAATCCTCTCTGCCCACCTCTTAGGAGCTGGAGGCTTCAGCTATTTTAAACCAGAGCCAGTTGAACAGACATTGTGAGACAAGGCCAATGAACTGTATTAGCAAAGATTGTTGTCCTTTGGAGGTTGGAAACAAGGACATTTTTGTTCGTGGAAAGACCTAGGCCCAAGAGTGAGCTTGGGTATGACTTTTTTTTGCCTAAGGAGAAGCTTATTTAAAGTGAACTGTGTTTTATGCCTATTTTTGCCTTTGATGAATGTTGCTCCTATTCTTTTCTTTGCCTAATTGCAGTGCTGCTTATACCTATTTGTTTTGAGGAATAAAGACACAGCATTATATGAACTGCAAGACTGTTTAATTTGAGAATAATTTTCTGAACTGGGTTTGACATTTGTACCTTGAAAAGTTATCTGTAGGGCTTTCCCCAATGGGAAGCACACCAGTCTATTTTTTGCAACTGACAGAGTTCCTGCCATGCAGTCTGCAACCCCCTGTGGTGCATATGTCAGGAGTGTGAGATACCCAGTAAGGAAAAAATAAAAAGGATTTTTATTGTTCCATTTGTTTGGACTCTTTTTGAAATTGGACTGAGAAGAAGGAGATCACTGACAGAACCTGGAAACAGAAGTTCCAAGGTTACTGAGCTAGTCCAGACATAGAGGCTTACCAGCACCCCATCCAGAGAGCAGATAGCAGTTTCCGGACCAGCGACAGCATGGGCTATGCACCTGAACAGCACACAGGTAGAGAATCACCAGTACTGCAGATAAGAGTACCTGGGCAGGGGGGGCTGATGAGGATAAGGTAGTAGAGACTGACCTTCTGGACAGGGAGGGTCATGCACTCTTGATACGACCACACTTGGGTTGTGTTTTGTTTTTGCTTGAGTTTTAGGTGCCTCGTCATGGAGCAGCAGCTGCTGTTTGCGGCAGTGGCTGGTGAGCACCAGAGACAATGCAAGGACCTGAATGAGATCCTGAAAGCAAGCCAAGCCCAATGGCATGCCAGTCAGGAGGCCTCAAGGCGCCAACAGGAGGAATTGCTGATTGATATGGAAAAGCAAACTAAAGCCTTCTCAAAGTTGTTACAGCAGCCTCCCATGATTCCGGTTGGACAATTGCTACAGAGCCCCTCTGTACTACCCATGGTACGACCTAATCCTTTGGCTACCTTGAACTTGTGTAAAATAGCACCAAATGGCTTTTAAAATTCTTTTGAGAGAATTGCTGAAGGGGCACATATATTCCTTGTATATATTCCTTGTAAGTTTTTCTATTCCTGAAACAAGAACTGTTGAAACAGTCTTCATTCTGCTGACAAGCTACAAGGTCATTTTCTCTTTGTGTTCTGAGCTCTGTGCCCTCATTTTGTTCTGTAAGCCAGCTTGTGTTTAGCTGAGCGATTCTGCTTCTCATTTAGATAAGAAACATTTGCTAAGAAAGAAACATTTGCTCAAACCTTAAACAAAAGGACAGTATTATATGCCAAACTTCCCAAACCCCCCTCCTTATGTTTGTCTACTTGTTTTATGTATCCTGTTACCAAATATGGTCTTTCCTACAGTGATATGCTGAAAAAACTGACCCATGTATAATGCTATATAAATGAATGAAGGACTCATAATAAATGGACATCTCCTTGAACATGACGCAGTCTGTTCTTTCTAAGGAGGTGCCCCCAGATGCATCTGTACCAGAGACGACAGAGTGTGTGTGTGTGTGAGGCAGTATTGGGACCAGAACCTTTTCAATTGCAATGGCCACAGGTTGGCTGCTGGAGCTGTGGGGTTTCAGGTTATTACCTTGCCTAGCTAGGGAAAGTTTACCTGCTTTTCAAACACTGAATGTGGAGCAAGCCAATAATTACCACCTGGTGAAAACACACATATTATACTATCTAGGATACATGCAGGAGCATTATAGGCAGCAGTTTAGAGCCACACAGATGCTAAATACAGAAATACCTAAGGCACTTCTACAGAGGCTGACTAAGCTGGCTAAAAGGTGGCTCCAACCTTGCCTGAATGATCCACGAGCACTTTTCACTGAGATAGTGAAGGAGCAGTTATTAAAGGCATGGATCAGGAGGCAAGGGTGCT
This sequence comes from Geotrypetes seraphini, assembly GCF_902459505.1. Taxonomy (NCBI): domain Eukaryota; kingdom Metazoa; phylum Chordata; class Amphibia; order Gymnophiona; family Dermophiidae; genus Geotrypetes; species Geotrypetes seraphini. Next base: position 271,282,694 of record NC_047087.1, read on the forward strand.
GCACCCTAGCATAGGTACTGGAGGTGGCAGAGGCGTACTTAGATGCCCAGGATTCCCCAGTGAAAAGTAACTCCACATCCAAACCAGAACCATCATGGCAGTATCCTCAGGTGTACCCCAGAAGGACCCCAATTCTCCTACTCCTAGGCCAAGCATATCTAAGAAAGGCATTCACTGCTATATATATGGGAAAAGTGGACATAACCAGTTGATTTTGTTGTGCTCTGGTCCCCCCCACAGTCATACCACAATGGAATGCCAGGTACAGGTCTCCGTGGCAGAGAAGAAAGTCTTGGGCTTAGTGGACATGGGGCCTCTCACCTTGGGTTTTGCATCCCCAGCCCTATATGTCATATCTGTCTGTATAAGTTAGATTGTATGCTCTTTCGAGCAGGGACCATCTATAAATGTCAAAATGTATAGCACTGAGTATGCCTTTCAGTGCTATATAACCGAGTCGAGCTCCGTTGGGAGATGACCCGGTATATAAATTGAAGACTAGATTAGATTAGATTAGATATAAGAGATAAGTAGTAGTAGTAGTAGTAGTAGAATAACAAACTGTGATGTCAAAACAATTCTGGCATCAGGTCCAGGGGTCAATGTCAGTGTGAGGTGCCATGGGAAGGGTTCCAGTAGTATGTGTCCATGGTAACACAAGGGAATATCCCCTTTCCCAGGTTGACCTTAAATTTGAAGGAAAGGAGCAGACCATGGAAGTAGCTGCTTTGATTCTATTCCCTATCCCCTAATTTTAGGGAGAGACTGACCCGACCTAAACCAAGCTGTAGCTCAAACCAGCTGCTTACCAATTAGGCAGCAGGATAAGCCCCAGGGTCCCAACAGGTGGGTGCTGGGAGCCCAGGTTAACAAAGGGAAAAATTCAGCAAGATCTCCATTACTGAGAAGATGACCATAGCGTAGAGCTGCCCAGAAGCAGTGGTTCCTTACTATTAGGTGGGTACCTGAAACTCCATGTCAAAGACTCTCTTTAACCTTATCAATTCATGGCAAAGACTAAGCCATTCAAGACTGAAAGAATAACCATTCACCTGAAACTTTCCAAACAAAGACCTTATCAAAATTCAATCAAACCCTGCCCAGCCAGAAAGTAAACCAGAAGACATCATCCAGCTAGAACAGAAACAAGTTTGAATAAAACTCCCGCACTGTGATTGACCACTATGCCTGAATTGTGCCTTGGTGATTGAACTAGACTTCAAGCTCTTATAGTCCATAAGGGAATTCACCTAAGCTTTTTCTTGGGATCATCGCTGGACATTCAATGCATTTTACTGTAATCTGTCCTCTACAATCAAGATGCCATGTGCTCTCATCTGTAACTGAAGAACTTTTCTTCCAGCAAGACCTGTATCAGAGTGAGTTATGTTCAATCCAGCTTATATTAATCATTCTGTTTCTCCAAAAATATTTTATCTTGTAGCACATTTAAATAACACTAAATTGTAATTAAAATTTATGCATTGTCTGCATAATCTTGTAATTAAACTTTGCTCTGTAAAAATAAAATTCTAGTCCTTTTCAAATGCTTTACATTTCATATCTTAAATTATACAGAGCTAAGTTTTAAATAGGTAGTGAATTCCCCAAATTAACATCTATTTATATTATAGATATTATCCTTCTCTTCAAGTGTTATCATTTTTATTAGTGGAGAATTATTGTAATATTCTCACCTTCCTTACGAAGGATTTGCATATTCATTAGGACTATCCTGAAAACCTGACTGGCCTGGTGGTCCTCCGGGACAGGGTTGGGAACCACTGCTCTAAGCCCTTGCCGGGCAACTCCAACTGGACCTCCACGTCTTCCATTGTATGCCCAATCTTTCTGACATCCCATTTAAGATCTTTGAAAGCCTCCTGCAACTCAGACCATATTGAGGTGAGGTCCAATTTAAATTCCTGAAACCATTGTCGTATTTCGCTGTGAAGGTGTGTAAGTTCAACCTCCAGAAGTGTCACGGAGTTCCCAGCTTCCATGGAGGTGGACACCATGTTAGCCATGTAGGGCTGCTTTCAGACCAGTTTTGTTGTCAGCTTGGTGCTTGCAAGTGGTTATAACAGATAGCTACCCAACTCCAAAGACAGCACTGCAAAATGTGCCAGAGAAACAGAATACAGAAAAATGCTAAATGCTAAATGCAGGTGGATGCCTTAGGAGCTCATCACTCGGGCTGTCGTTTGCTAGGATGATGTCACTCCCTCCCTCTCCCCCCCCCCCCCCCCCCCCACCACACAAAGATCTATTTTAGTATTTGGTTTCACTGGACAATCAATAAAGTCATATTCAAGTACCTTCAGTGGAAATCCTCAAACTTTATATTTTTCATCATAGTATCCTGACTAATTTTTTTGTGATTATCCTTGCTGGTTTTCTACATGATTTAGCATTAATACACATATAACTGTTACACTGAAAAACGGATTTAAAAAATATTGTCTTTTTCTTTGAGTTATGGCATGGGAGGGGCTTATTTACAAAATTCAGCACTACCCAAGCAGTTAAAATGATTAGGACTGTGCTGGAGCACAAACTTTAGCATATAATATGTTTGTAATATGTCTCAGGACCATAGTGGTGTAAACGTATTTCAACAGTAGCTAATCATTTCAAAAGGTTGACACCAGCTTGCTGAAAATACTGCAAAATCGACTTGGAAGTGTCTACTCAATGTCGTTTCGCATCAGTATTCAAACATTTGGGCACCCACTTGGCTGACAGCTTCTGCATACCCAGCTGCTCTTGGATTATACACTCAACATGTTCCCTGGATATCTGCATTTTCTTAGTGATTGTTTTAGCCAATATACGTTGATCTGCCAAAATCAGATCATGTCAGAACTACACAGGAGGAAAATAACTTTAAAAATCAAACAGCGTGAAAAAATTCAAGAAAATAAACAAAAAACACGCTACTGTAATTGCTGTAACTTCTTAAAAGTCCTCTTGGAACTCCATATTCCTTATACTTTAATCAGTGGATAGATTGTGCTCAGAGACATGGAGGAAAAAGGGGACAGAAAGTCCCCAAAATACCTCACCACCCAATCATTGCAAAACTTCCACCTTAACACACTTTTATATGTGCATGACTTGAAAGATTGTATTATTGAAAAAGCACTTATCTTTTGTGTATAGTTCTTTGGCCTCAATGGGCCACATTTCAAGGTGTCAGGTCAAAAGCGCCCCGGGACAAAGGCGCACCCAGACAATTGAGTGCAGCGCCGCTCTAAATTACTGTTTTTAGCTCTCCGACGGGGGGGGCGTGGGGGAGGAACCCCCCACTTTACTTAATAGACATCGCACCGCGTTATGGGGGCGTTGTGGGGGTGTGGGGGGTTGTAACCCACACATTTTACTGAAAACTTCACATTTTCCCTGTTTTTAGGGAAAAAGTTCAGTTTACAGTAAAATGTGGAGGGTTACAACCCCCCAAACACCCCATAACGCCGGCGCGATGTCTATTAAGCCCCTAAAAACTGTAATTTAGAGCGGCGCGGCGGTGCGCGCTGCGCTCAATTGTCGGCATGCACTTTTGTCTTTAGCGCCGTTGTCTATGAACCCATTTCAAAATTTCTTCAGGAAGCCAAATGGTAACAGCGAATGACTCTTAAGTCTTCCAGAATGGGTATCAGTCTCTGGTCTAGCTTGCAATTCAGCTTTCAGTGAACTTCCGATATCTTCCGATACCCAGTGCTTTTTCAATAATACAATCTTTCAAGTCATGCACATATAAAAGTGTGTTAAGGTGGAAGTTTTGCAATGATTAGGTGGTGAGGTATTTGGGGGACTTTCTGTCCCCTTTTTTCCTCCATGTCTCAGAGCACAACATAACCACTGATTAAAGTATAAGGAATATGGAGTTCCAAGAGGACTTTTAAGAAGTTACAGCAATTACACTAACGTGTTTTTTGTTTATTTTCTAAAATCAGATCATGAACATGGTCAACAATTTCAGGAATTGACACCTTTTGAGGCCTGCCAGACCTTGCTGCATCTGTGATCTTAAAATCTGCATGCTGAAAGTTTGCACACCACTTCTTCATTGTGGAGTATGATGGGCATTTGTCGTTCAATGTTTGCATCATACATCCATGGTTTTCCTTTGGCGTTTTCTTATGCAGGAATAGGAACTTCATGATGGTTTGGAGTTCCACACTTGAAAATTCCACACTTTTCATTGACAAGGTTTAATCAGTGATCTGAAACAATGTCAGAACATGGCATTACGATCATGCAAACTGGCAATTTGCAAAATAAAATATTCTTTTCAGCTACAACGGCAAAATAATACTCAGAATTTAGGAAGTTGATTGGGCTGAGAACTTTTCAGCACCCCTCATGGAAGCACCAAATTCAAAATGCAAATAGTTCTAGGCAGGTAGTAATTTACTTTTACAGATCCCAATGAACTTCGTGAGTATTTGCCCTCCTTAATCATCTTCATAACATGACTAACTATGGAGCTAAACAGCTATTTTCTCAAGTAAAAAGACTTGGCTTAAAATTGCCCTGATTGTCCTAGATTAGCTACCAGTATGCAAGGCTTCTAAACTATGCTGGGATGCAAAGAGGTGTTTCCAGAGCCATAGTTGAGTAAAGACATAGAAATAATGTGCAAAAAAGATACTTTCACATATAGGCATGATTTTATCCTGCCTGGTCAACCATACACAAGAAAATGTGCAAAATATGCTATCAGTTTTAATGCATGCACTCTGCACTTATCTTCAAAGAGAAACTACCCATATTTTCTCTTTAAAAATGAGCACATTTAAAGCACCCACATTCAGGCTATTAGAAAATGCTTATAAAACTTTTGCATGCTCTTGTTCAAATTGGAACTAAAGCATATGGAATTCAGGCAGTAAAACAGCACTACTATCCTTGACTCAAAATTACAGTCTGCTTGCAATGCAAAATGCACTGAGGTTGGTTTTGAAAATGCTTAGAAGTTCTGTTTTCGGAGTTAGGAACTGAAATCTGTTGTTTTCAAAAATAGCTCAGGATGAGCACATAATTTGAGCATATTTTCACTAGGCATGTAATTTTTGAGTTCAATATTTATATTGGTATATAACAACAGAACAATATAGCAAACAGATGGAACAGCAATGATAAGGTGTTCCAGCATTAAACCTGTGTCTGGAATGGACAAAAATTAAATCCATCAAGCAGGTAATATGCATATGCAGAGAATAGTAGGTATACAGCAAACATAAGAACAAAAAACCGGGTAAGGATGTCATGGTACAAAATATAGGAAGCACCAAATATTAGCAACAGTAGACAAAAACGATAAGGAAGCAATGTTAAGGGAACAGCTACCCCCTATGATGAAGAGACAATATCAGGAGTGAACAGTACTCAAGTGGCACATAGGTTGCAATAGTCCAAAACAGGAGACCAAATCTCATTAAACTTCCCCAGTGATCCCATTTTTTCTGTGAAAATGCGTTCATATTTTATTATGGTAGATACATTGACCCACCATGCAGAGTAGGTGGCTGATGACAAGTCCTTCCAATTAGAAAGGATTACTTTCAGTGCCAAAATCAATAAGCTTCGAAGTAGAAGTGATTCAGAATCAGATAGGGAGCGTGGTAACGCTCCAGCACCAAAAATGATTATGGCATAAAACAGTGGTTGTTTAAAGGAACGTAATGTTAAAAACATAGGTTAGAGAAGGAGAAAAAGTTAAAGAGTTTTAGCACAAATTGTTAGTACTAGACACATACAAGTAGGAAGTGTAGTCTTAACTTAGGTCAATTTTCAGTTGAAAATGTAGATCTCTAAATTCAGCTGAAAACTCACCTAAATTTAGGTATTCAGCATGTTTTGACAACTGAACCCATTGCTTTCTAAATTTGCTAGACCATTAGTCTTGGCACTTACAATTTATAAATGAGCACCCCTGGAGTTTCATTACTATCTGTTCAACTCTATTGGTTTAGTAAAACATTTAAACATACTGTATCTACAGTTCATTTTATTTGCAAAACTGGACAGTGATTCTCTATTTCTTTTAACGATAAAGAAATTAGTGAGAGAGAAAGTGTGGCACAGTGCTTAAAGCTACAGTCTCAACACCCTGGGGTTGTGGGTTGAAGCCTACACTGTTCTATGTGACCTTGGGCAAATCGCTTAATCCACCCCCCCCCCACACACACACACCCACACCCACACACATTGTCCCTGTACATGAAGAAGGACATGGTATTACTCAAAAGGGTCCATATAAGAGTGACTAAAATGGTTAGGGGGCTGGAGGAGTTGCCATACAGTGAGAGATTAGAGAAACTGGGCCTCTTCTCCCTTGAAAAGAGGAGACTGAGAGGGGACATGATCGAAACGTTCAAGATACTGAAGGGAATAGACTAAGTAGATAAAGACAGGCTGTTTACCCTCTCCACGGTAGAGAGAACAAGAGGGCAATCTCTGAAGTTCAAAGGGGATAGATTCCGTACAAACGTAAGGAAGTTCTTCTTCACCCAGAGAGTGGTGGGAAACTGGAACGCTCTTCTGGAGGCTGTTATAGGGGAAAACACCCTCCAGGGATTCAAGACAAAGTTAGACAAGTTCCTGCTGAACCGGAACGTACGCAGGTAAGGCTGGTCTCAGGGCACTGGTCTTTGACCTGGGGGCCACCGCGGGAGCAGACTGCTGAGCACGATTGACCACTGGTCTGACCCAGCAGTGGCACTTCTTATGTTCTTGTTTTATTTATTTATTTATTTATTTCAATTTCTATCCCGTCCTCCCAGTAGCTCAGAACAGGTTACAAGCCAACATTCACAATGGAAAACATTTTGGACAGTACAAAGACTATACAGCAATTTAAGTACAGGAGAGTGCAGAAAGGAAGGGGAATATAAGGGTCAAGGGGTAGTTTGCACTTAGAATTTCAGTTGAAGAAGAGGATCTTATGTTTTTATTGTGAGCCCACCAGGACAGGGAAAATGCTTGAGTACCTGAATAAACTCATGTAAATCATTCTGAGCTCCCCCGGGAGAACACTATAGAAAATAGAATGTAAAAAATACATATATTTTCAGAGATCAAATAACCTTTTGAACACAGTATTAATATATCTAAAAATCACTTTATTGGGGTCAATCATAGCTCCTGCTTCTCAGTGATTTTGGTAACATTAGTCTTTTGAAGAAAAAAAAAAATACACAATGGCAAAGACAATGTGTCATTCTCCTCTTGGTTGGGCTGAGAACTTTAAAGCACCCCCTTCATAAGGAAGAGAAAATATTTTTTGGATTTAGTTCAGGCCTTTTTCATCTGAAGCTCAAAACCAGTTTCATTGGGTGTAGTAGGTATTCTCTTGCCCCTGGAGGGCAAACTTAAAATAAACTTGAATTGTACTCAGGTAATAGAGGGCTGCCCAAGATCACAAGGAGTTTGAACCCTAATTTCCTTGGTTTTCCATCCCCTGCTCTAATCATTAGGCTACTTCTCTATATAAGGGTCACTATACAATATACTTCTATCCAGTAAAAGTATTGGATAGTGAATGAAAATTTATAGCTAATTTCATAAATTTATTTATCCATATAAGTGTGTATTCCTGTACTCATAAAATCTTGAAGCCCCGAAATATCAGGTTCTTGCACTTCCTTTTTAAAAGACTTTTCTTCTGCACTATGAAATGAAAACGGATAGTAATAAATAGACAAAGGTTCTCAAGTATTTTGACTAGGATGTTTGGGAGATAACGTTGGAAAAAAAAAAATAATCGTAAAATAAAACGTCCAGGGTTCAGGGTGACTGCAACAAGCGTTTCAAAAAAAATGTGAGACCTTTTTAAAAAAAAACAACAAAAAAAAATTATTTGCATTGATAAGTTTGTCCCCTCGCGAGCTGATTGTACTGGGAAAATTCAAGTACTCGGAAGAAAAGGAACACTTCAAGTAAGTAAAATTCTGAATACAAACTGACTTTAAACTTTCCACACACATTCCAAAAGCCTTGCCTTTTAATGTTCAATATACAGGAAGATAGTAATCTAATAAGCTGTCACAATTTCAGGTGTTCCTCTCCCAGGGGCCGCTGAAAAGTTCTCAACCCAACCAACAAAGTTGGGGCAGTCCCCGTCGAGTGTTGTGCGCTTCAGTCCAGCGATTTGCCACTTTTTTCGTTCCGTGGTTTTCTGACAGAACGAAAAAAAAGTGGAAAATCATTGGACTGAGTGTATAGCCCTCGATGGAGACTGCCACAACTTTGTTGGTTGCGCTGAGAAGTTTTCAGTGATTCTTGGTGAAGTGCATTTTGTTCATGTCTCGTCCTTAGGTATTTGGAAGACAGGGCCAGAGTTGGTCAGACATGAATGCCTTTCCGGAGGGGGGGGAGTGAAGCAAATCGGCTTCAAGGGTCCAAAAACGAAATACGCTGCTCAAGTATTAAAGGCACATTTTACTTGCAGTATGTTTTGACTGGAACATATTCTAAAATAGACGATATTTTTTCCGGGACTATTTTAATACTGCCAAAACTGTAATAAAATTCACCAGTGTCTCATTGCATTTTTTAATAAACTCCCTCCTAAAACAGATAATTATATTTAAAATAATATCTTCACTTGAATACAAACAACCATATCTCACCTCACTGTCCTACATATCTGTGAACATTTTTAGAGCAGTTAAAAACTACTCAAACTAAGAATCTTAATGATTTTTTTTGAACGGATTTTCTAAATTCGGGCTAATATGTAAAACTATTGATACTATGAACCACAAAGAACTTAGGGTCCTCAAATACTTTTAAGGACGGATAAAATGGGTCAAGAACATTGTGTTGTTGTTTTTTTTAAACATATGACTGTGACACTGGGAACACCCAGGAAACGTGGAACTCTTTTTCTTGAAAGCATATAAATATTTGTGTGTTTTTACAGATTTCCAATATGCGAGCCTGAAGACAAGGATGTTAATAGGAAATTGATATTGGGTTCTGGACAGTTTAGGTTCTAATCAGGAGCTCACGTCTAAATCCCACCTTCTTCCATTCACAATGCCTCCAGGTTGTCAGATCTGCCCTTCATTACGGGGGGGGAGGGGGTAGCATGCAAGGTGAACGCCTCTCCCCCTAATCACAAGACACTCAAATGCCAAAGAAGCACTGCCATAAACGGGACAGCTAAAGCTCTCCAGCTGCTGAGCAGCACAGAAAGAAGCTACAACAATCCCACACTGCCTCCTTGTGTTCAAAAAATAAATCTAGGCAAGTCTGGGCAGAGAGCATTTGTACTCTCCTTTGCTCAATAAAGCTTTACTGAGACTGCCACAAGGTAAGTAATGTATTGAACTACACAGATCATGCTGTCATCATCCCAACCCTTCCCCCCCAATAAAAAAAACAGGACACTTCTGAGCTTGACACGTTCAATAGGGAAACCTGCCTGTTGTCTAATTAGTCGTGGAAGGTAAGTTACTAGGTTTTAGTTTGCCATTAGGCGGAACTTATTACAGTGGTAATCTCACCAAAAGAGCTTCTCATCCTGTACATACCAGGAAAGTTCCACTTTTAATTGATTAAGACTGCAACTATAGGTAAAAAGGCTCCGGTGTTCATTAAAGTAATGGCTTACTTTTGTTCCACATTTTATCTGGAGCCAAATTAAGACTAAAATAGATTAATTAAGCAATGCTTAGCCGTTCTGCACCTTGTCATTTGGCTCTTCTGAATGAATCAGCAAAGGTATTTTGCTATGTAAACACACACACTTTTAAAATTATGTTTAATAAATATTTTTATTCAGCTATTTGCCTTTTTTTTCTGATCCTTGAAGTGTTATCTTTAGGTGGAGTTTATTGCACTGGTTTTAATGGTTCGTTACAATAATACACTGCAGTTCAATAATTAAAAAAAAAAAAAATTAGCTCTATGTTTGACTTTTTCTCGAATTATCCAAAAACCAAAGTCAAGTGCGGCACGATTGAAACGCCAAGGTGCCCGAACTAAAACGCAGGAAGCAATTAAAACTCCTCCTTTCGGATTAACAACCAAAAATTGATCGATCTGTCAGGAATACTGATGATTTATGAAAGGTGCTTATTTCCTTGGTATGGAAAATTTTATGTTCTGTAGGTGAAACTGAGTTCACCCAGCTCCAAAGTAGATTGATGTTTTAATAAAAATAAATAAAGGAGAAAAAGCTAGCCTAGCCTTTGGGGACATCAACTCTAAAATTGTAGAGTTAGACTAACAAATCAAATTGCATTATCTTTACACTTCATATCTTTTAATATAATGGTTAAATAATGATGAAGGCAACAGAAGCCTTTATTTTGGAAAGTTTTCATATGGTATTTAAAAAAAGTTCAAACAACAGGTTAATCAATGTCTTCATAACTACAATGGCACAGCGAACATTTATGGGGTTTTGTAAATAAGCGATTTAAATATCAATCAGAATATAAGAGGATACTGTTAACTGAAAGCCTTTGACTTATCCAGCCGGAGGGAGCGGTAAATCATGTCAGTCCTGTAGATGGCGCCCCATATCCACTCTAAAAGAGCTTATCCAGCTTCCTCCATTCGTGTTAGGGCGAAAATCCTTACGGGGACGTCAGTATCAGCAATAAGCACTTGTTGTTTATGTTGGCTAAAACTGAACACCTTTACTTTCTCAGATGTACAAAATATATTTTGTAAAAGCTTCTATTTTTCTAAGTAAAAATTGGTTTAGCCGCTTCTGCTTGGCATTCCTAAATAGCGCACAGAACTCCTAAAAATCAAAATTGCGCTTTGGGATTCGTTATTTTACCGCAGCGCGAGAGCGTAATTACTAGCGCGCGCCGGCAATAAGCAAATTCGGCACGGCGCAATAAGCCTGTGCAAGAGTGCTTTGCGATATATATATATTTCAGTGGGACAAAATTGCTTATTAAGAGTCTGGAGAAGGAGGCAGTTTCTTCCTTTCTTCTTTCCCTTCTCTGTTTTTTTATTTCTGCATGGCCCCCAGCTATGCTCTGGGCAGCCTAACCGCTCGGCAGTTCTCTCTTCATTTCAATATCCCAAAGAAAATGCAAAGCATCGGCGCTGTGGCCTTTAAATTAATAATAATAATAAAAAAGTTAAACTAGCGACAGCTTTAAGTCGCTCTATGAACGATGGATATATCACACAGACGTTTAATGTGACAACAGCCTTTCTCGAATCGAGGAGACTTCAGATCTATACGTTTAACATGCAACATGCTCTAGTCTAGAATTTAGCTATTTGGGTTATGCAAGGTAACACTTTCACCCCTGAAAATGACCCAAAGTAGCCAATGTCTTTTAACTGCTGATGCTGAACGTATTTCAAGTATAATTGGTGCGGGGGGGGGGGGGGGAACCCACCTATTATTTAAAGAGAAACTTTATTTTCTGAAATTTGCTTTACAAGAGCTTATCTGTAGCAGTTTATATGACCTGCAATGCTCAGTCTATTAGCGAAATGACCACCTGAAAACTTCCTTCAGTGAGATAAATACAGTCTTTATTCATTTTAATAACATACAAAGTGCATTCAAAAAAATACAACAATTGGCACCAAATTACAGCACTTATTACTACCAATAATAATATTAACATTCCCCCCCCCCCCCATCCCTCATGTGTGTAAAACTCAATAAAATGGAAGGCTTGAACTATTAATTGGTGGATACAAAATTTGCTAAAGGGCCCCCAAATCTTATTAAAATGAGTGAGATAAATATAAATATTATTGGGATGTTCCATAAATGTACCCCAGATCGCATCAATTATATACCGTAATGCAGTGGCTTAAAACATGGAGCAGCCCAACATTATTTGTCATGTAACCGGGTATTTAAAAACTTTCATTTTAACTTACAGCTAATGATCAATATAAAAGGGAAGCCTTGAAGAAACACATCATTTTCTATAGATTTCATCGTCGGTGTTTTCTGAAATCACCCGATAAATATGTCCTATATTTGAGGCTGTTATTACACTGTTTCTACGCAGTGCTCCAGATCTTGCCGCCAAGCATTTTTGCATGAAAGGGTTAAGATTTATATTATTCAGGAGAGGTCTTGTTAAAATGTAATCTGCATTTTTTTTTTTAACTACTGTGTAATAAAAAGTGAGAAGTTTTGAGACACCTTTCTTGATTACACCTTTGGCGATACTTTGGGTTTTACATTCCATTTGCATTTTGTTCTTAGTGAATATTGAAATCTTGAGCGGAGGATTGAATTTTATTAGGACATCTGGACTGACAATATCAAATCAGACACCAGCGTCCCAAAGCAGGCTAAAATTTCTGAGTTAATTAGAACGGAGTGTGTTTAATTAAAGCCAATTATAATATCTGAAATGATTTGATCGATCCTTGTTTGTGCCGCTTCAAGTCTGGTGTCTTTAATGTGGCTGAAAAGATGCGTTCAATTTATGAACTTCTTTCAGAAAAAAAACTTTTAACAAACAAAATACAAGGTTATATGTTGCACAATCGGGCAATGGGAACTTACACACACACATCTATATGTACATTGTCTGTGATGCTTCTTGCAAGACGCAGCTGATGCAAAGGTGCTCCATTTCCTAGAATCTGCCGGTTCAGTTTAGAAATGTAAAATATTTTGCTCTGAACCTATTCTTTCGCCTTTTCCACTGGGGAGCTGGAGCTGGAGCTGGAGCTGGAGGCTCAGCCCTCCCTTCTCCGTTCCACAGCTTCTTTCTTGTCTTCATGGGCAGTTTTCGAATCTGGACTAGAGACCGCCATTCAGTATTTACATCCAGGCAAACTATTAATCGTTCTTAAGGTCCTTCACCCCCCCCCCCCATACTAATACTTTAGCTGAGACTAAGCCACGCGCACGCACACCCACCCACGCACCACCCCATCCACCCCAAGTTTGAAGATTTCAACAAATATAGATTTGAAATATTTTACCAAAAGTGGCAATAGCAAGAACCTTTACTTGCATATATATATATATTTGGGGTTTTTTTTTTTTTGGGGGGGGAGTATTATTTATTTTCCCGGATAAATAGCTAGCACTTATATATCTATATATAGATATATACTGTCATCCTAAACCTACTTGTCGCTAAATGCTTGCAAGGCACAATGTGTTAAATTAAAATAATAAAAACAATAGTTTCATGTTGCAATTCTACTTCAATAACAGTGAAGGCAAGGACTTCCTAAAAATAATAATAATAATAATAATAATTTTATTAAATACTTTGTTTGAGGGGCTGTCTGCAATCTAGTTTGATAACTACTTGAAGCTCGGGAAGCTAGAGATGGGGGGATAATTGAAATAATTGCTGGAAACGCTAGAATCACCCTTTCTTATCTGAACACACTGTAGAGGATGGAGGTAATCGAGGATTTGGTTTTGGGTTGTTTTTTGTTTGTTTCTTCCCCGGGCAATCCTGGTGAGATTTGTGGTGAAAGACTCTACTCTCCACCCAAGGAGGCGCTGTTTATCAAACTTTGCCAGCGCCTCTGCATCTGACTTACATAATTTTTTACTTAAAGAATTAAATATTGTTATTTCGAGATATATATATATATATATATTTATTTTTTTTTTATTTTTATTTCGCAACGTTTGCCTAGTCTTCCCCAGGCCACTGTAATAGCATTCACTGTGGTCCGCAAGTCTCAGAAATTACCCATGAAAACGAATGAAAAATTATATATAAACCAGTCTGTCTCTTTAGTTATCTACCAGTATTCACTTTTTATAGTTATATTTTACTTATCTAAATCTCTAGGACGGAACAAAATCTAAACTAAAACTATACATATGACGCTTCAAAAAAAAAAAAAACATAAAAAAAACCAACCAGAGTAACGTTTAATTAGTAAGGGACTGATTCATATTAAAACTTGTTGGCTATTTTCTTTTCGAAGTCTTCATCAATCCAGACCGATTGAATTGGTTATTGTTCAAACTTTTCTTTCCATTCGACTTCAAAATAAAAAAAATAATCCCAGAAAGAAAAGGTGCTGCTAAGAAAGACTCATGACAAGGGGGGGGGGGGGGGGGCGCTGAAAAGTTCTCAGCCCAACCAAGAAGAGAGTGACGTGGAGCCACGAAACTTACAAGTTATGCCACACTTTTCTTGACACTTTGTTTCAGTGATATGAGATGAAAACAAAAAGTGTCAAGAAAAGTGTGGAATAACTTGTAAGTTTCATGGCTCCACGTCACTCTCTTCTAGGATGGGCTGAGAACTTTTCAGCTGCTCCTCCTATAGGGCGCTTTTTTCTTTCGTGGCCATTAAAATGGTGGTTCCTTGGCTTGGCACACTTTTCTGTGGCTCTCTTAACATTTTGATTGGTGGAATTCCCATTTGCTGACCTAGTAATTTCTTAATATAACTTTCGTCTTATGCCTAATTGTTTTCGAGGAAACCTCTTGGAAATGCAGGTAGAAGGGGCTTTTGCAGGAATTAAGGAACCCTTTCTCCTGCTGATGATCGTCTGGCGCAGAGACACAGCTTTGGACTAGAAGAGGCACTTGATCTGTCTCTGTAGAAAAGCCAGACTGCAGCACTAGGGGAGCTCTTTTCTATTGTCAAAATGTTTGGGGTGGAAGCAGGGGGGGATTACTGGCATTGCATTACCAGATTTGAAGTTCAAGGTATTACCTATACATGTATAATAACATGTAACATGTACATGAAAATCTCGAGGCTTCCTCCAAATCTGAACTTCATCAGAAATGCCTACGAAGAGAGAAACATTGATCACTGCTTGCATTCCCCCCCCCCCCCCGGAAAAGCACACAAATGCTGCAAATTCCAATGTGACTAATATAAAAAGAGCTTGCATTTGGAAATTTATAACTGATTCGCAGCCCAAAAAGCAAAGTTAGCGGAGATTTGTTTTTCTTAAATCGAGCATAAATTACACCTTCTGTAACCAAACAGAGACGCCTTAAAAACAATAAAACTGAAATATGCATTTTGGCTAGCGTCTTACTTGTCTTTCCAAAAAAGCAATGTTTGTTTCAAAGGAATTTAACATCTTGGGCAATCACTTCTATAGACATTGTGTGAACTTTCACAGTACAAGTTTCCCGTGGAATTAGCCTTCCTCTTGCACCCACAATCATCTCCAAGCCAAGTAGCATAAAATAAGTGTTTTTGGTCTGCTTGGAAATACTTGTTTTTAAGTTGTTTGATTTAAGTCGATCGTCCTGCTTTGTTGCACAGAGGCGTTAAAAGGATGACTACAGATTGAAGTGGCCTTGCTCCCCCTCCCCCCCCCAAAAAAAAAGGAGTCCATTGCAGCCGTACAACTATGAAACTAGGAGACTGTCATTGTTGGCATACCTATGTGCTACATTTTGGAATCCACATGTTGGAAGACTGTTATATGTTGCAAAATTGATTTAAAAAGTCGAAGTTAAATTTATTACAAGTTTTGGGGATGTCTGACAATTATTTTGGAAAGAAGTGCTTACATTTCCCCCCACATACTGTAGTTACATTATTTATATGAAATAACTGTATGTACACACACATACGCACACGTACGTGTGTGCGCGTGTGGATACTGACACTGATACTGACACAAAGGCTATGGAAAGTGTACCGAAACGGTGACCGCACTCACATCGGCTTTCACTGGAAATCTATTAACCGTATTTTTTTTTCCCGAAGACATATGCATTTCTTTCTAAAACAAATCAGAAAACCTTCCAATTTCACATGCTCCGACTAATTATCTGCATTCAGCTGAGTGTGCAGAAGGGAGCTCTGTCTCTTTAAGGTCACCGTGTGCTCTGGTATGATGCTTAGAAGGACAGCTGGGCGATGGCCATCTGACTGACTTCGGCTTGACATCTGGGAGCCCACTGGTGTGTGGCACGCGAATCGCTTGATGTCGCTATTTAAATGTAAATTTGTGTGTGTGTGTGGGGGGGGGGGGGGATCATTGAAGCCTCACCCCGTAAATTCACACAAAAAGAACACTTCACACGCTATCAGAAGGAGGATCGTTACTTCGGGAGGTCTTGGCTGTTACAGCAGGCAAATCTCATTCAAATCCCGACGTCTTGTGCATGACTAACTTTCTCTAAAGTCCAGACCTGACGCTAGCACGCTTCTTCCCAGGCTGGCTTTCCATGCGGCAGTCGGACACAAGTGCCACTACCTGCTCGCTTAAGACACAAATCAATTTAGCGTTGCTCGTGCAAAGAGGGCACTTCAGAGAAGCACTTGTTTTAAAATTTCCTGTAGCGTCCTATCTATTGGGGCGAGTAGCCCGTGATTACTTTCCAAACGGCCACGTTAAAAACAAAGCACGATGCAGGAAGAGTAAATAACACACACCGATTCTACTCTACATCTTTAGTGCATTGTTCACTTTATAAACTACTTCCTCGCTTTGATTTCTAGCGTGTGGTGGAGATTATATCTTCTCTCATACATTAAGCATTGTATGGAAGACTGATTATTTCCTTTCTTTGACAAATATATTCAGAACCTTGTCCACTATATTCCAACCACAGAATCGTGCTGTATAAATTATTATTATTTTTTTTTTGCAGAAATAAGAAAAACAGATTTTTCTTACACAGAGGCAAACGTATGGGCAAATCTTGCCGCAGATCACATGAAAAAAACAAGCTAAAATTGTGCTGAGACCCCTCTTCCTTGAAACCCTCTGTAGGCTTGGTTAAGGTGGAAATATTACTATACGAGATTTATCCTGTATAAGTTTCTCTTTGCAGGCAGTTTCTAGCCAGCAGTATAGTGACAGAAAAGATAAAGTTGGTGAATGATAAAAGACCGCATTTTCCACGCTTTGAGTTGCAGGACCAGATGATCTAGAAAATGGGCTCAAATAGATTCAGCCGCAGAGCCTGTTGTGAGGAGCAGCTGATTCCCCTATTTCTGGCCAGATGGCTTCTGAACACAGATTTGCATTCATTTTCGCTTAATATCGTCCAAAATAGTAGGGCAGCTGCAT